>NC_072800.1:24525833-24828863 GCF_028583425.1 Eublepharis macularius | reverse complement strand
TCCATTCAATGTTTCTCTAAAAGGGATTAGATTAACCTGCTCAGTGCTGTGCTTTCTCTGCAGTTTTTAAACGAATCCTTCCAAAGCTGGTTACTTTCTACTCTGTAGCTTCCAAAATCCAGCTGTTTCAGAAATGGCTATGGACTATTCAGTGGTTTTTAAAATCTAGGTATTCAAAGATGATTATACTGTAGTTTTCTGGCTCATCTTTCAAGCCCAATTTAGATCTAGGTATGTCCAGTCTGTCTTAATTGCTGTGCAGAGGTGAGAGTAAGCTGCAAAACAACCACCTTCTCTCTCTCTCTTTCTCTCTCTCTCTCTCTCTCTCTTACACACACACACATATTAGCATTGCCAGGTCCCTCAGGTATGAAATTGGGGAGCACGTGGGCTTTGGTTAGGGGCCCGATCTGGAGACTTACCTAATTAGACACTGGCACAACCCTATTTCTCCTTTTCCCCAAATACTAGAACTAGAGGAATGACGTCATTCCTGGTATGATGTGGAAGTGCTCCAGACTGGGAGCGCACTCTGGGGGTTCTTCCCCCGTTCCTGCACCTTTTCCCCTGTTGGCCAGGTGATGCATGATGAGGTGCGGAGGCTGGGAGTGGGGGATCCCCATATATATGGAGAATTTGGTGGTGCATCGTGAGGAGGGACTTTAGTGAGGTATAATGTTATAAAGTACACCCTCCAAAGCAGCCATTTTCTTCAGAGGAACTGATTCTGTAGTATAGAGATGAGTTGTAATTCTCAGGCCACACCGGGAGGCTGGCAAACCTCTAGTCCAGGGTTCTCAACCTTTTTGAGCCTGCGGAATTCTGATGCAGTGTGATGGGCGCAGTCACAAAATGGCTACTGCAGGAGGCCATTTTGCTACAGCTTACCTTCAGTCACACAGTGAAGATCCTTGTGCTGTGGAAGCAGCTTCTGCCAGAGCAATGTTTTTAAAGCTCTTCAAAGCCAATCAGATCATCTATGGACAATTAGAGGTAATCCTTTGCAAAAACCACACCTGGCCCTACTCAATTTCGAAAGAGGTGTTGGCAGGAGTGGTGGTGCCCATAAGGTTGCCAGGTCCCTTACTGTCCCAGTGGGGGTGGGGGGTGGGCAGGGACCTGGCACTTGCCTGTATCTTCTTGTGCACCCAAACAGCCCGATGTGAAGCCTGGGAACACTCCCGTGGCCTGCGTGATGATGTCACTCCTGGGAATGACATCATTATGTCAAGCCGGGTGTGCATGCCGGGATGCTCATTCCCGTGCCTTTCCCTCTGTTGGCCAGGTGAGTGGTGGTCGGTGGAGGAGGCTGGGATTGGGGGATCCCCTACCCCCACTTGGGGTAACAGCAACCCTAGCTTAGACCCTTGCTCTAAGCTAAATCAGAAAGGCACCCATAATTCTGGTATTCTGCATACTATGTACAACAGAAGTGTTCGAGAGGGCATTTTTATAAAGGTGATAGGCAGGGCTTTTTTTCTGGGAAAAGGGGTGGTGGAACTCTGTGATGGAACTCAAGACCGCACAATGATGTCACTTTGGGTCAACTGGAACAAGGGGGGAGTTTTTTAAAGTTTAAATTTCCCTTGGCAAAAATGGTCACATGGCCGGTGGCCCTGCCCCCTGATCTCCAGACAGAGGGGAGTTTAGATTGCAGCGCAGAGGGCAATCTAAACTCCCCTCTGTCTAGAGATCAGGTGGCGGGGGCCAATGGCCATGTGACCATGTTTAAGAGGTGCTGGAACTCTGTTCTACTGTGTTCCCGCTGAAAAAAAGCCCTGGTGATAGGGTTATATTAGAATGGTTCAAGAGATGTTTTAAGGAAGGGAATGGGTCTGTGAACATCACTGTGTGTTAGCTTTTGTTGTATACATGATTTTGTTCTCAGTGCATTGTTTTTCTTCTTATATAATACCATTTACTGTTTAACATGCCATGTTTAGTAGTTATGCTTTATTCAGACTTCTGATTTTTTTTCAGATTTCTGCAATCCCTATTACATTGTTTTATTATATGACCCATGCTATTGATTATATTGACTTAGATTGTATAATCTGTCTTGAGTCTCTTTGAGAAAGGCGGGCTCCAAATAAAGCAAATTAATCAATAAATTACATGCCAAATGCCATTGTGCATCAACTTTTAAATACTAGATCTTGCCTAGAATTTCCACAGACAGAAGGGATTTCCATTCATGGAGGGAGGGTGACTTCTCCACCTCTCCCCTCACTGCAGCCACAAGTGCCCACTAACATGAGCCTCCCTGCACACACGCCCGGCTCAGAATGAGCCTCCCTGCATGCACTCCCAGCTCAGCGTGATGATGTCATTCCCAGGAATGGAATCACCGCCCCCCCCCCCCGAATAGCTGGGAGAAACTGGATGTCTGCTGCATGAGGGAGGAACTGGCAAAAATCATCCCCTTCTATCTGTGGAAACTTTAAGCAAGATCCAAGCCATGATCAAATCATAAATGTCATTGTATTTCAGCGACTGACTCTTGTACCATGGCATGGCATCTTTCACATAATAACAGATACGAAATGTTGCATAGCAGCCACCATGCTATCAGGATAGCCAGGTTCTCCCAATATAAAAATGGGGGTGCAGGGGCTGGGGGTGTGACAGGGCTGATGAGAGGTCATCCACAGTAGATTATGACATTTTTGGTGCAACCCAGAAGCAATGGGCCATGCAGGGCCAATTCAGTAATGATTGGCCCCAAATAAAGCATTTTTTACTAAATTGGTCCTGGTACAACCCACCACTTCCAGGTCATGCCAAAAAGGACCTCATTGGCTGGGGATACGCCCTAGTCCCCCTGTGAGCCAGGTGAACGGCAGCAAAGAGTAGAGGCTGGGACTGGGGGTGGGATGGGGCTATACTGGCAACCTTGCATCCTGCCCGTTTTCAAGTTCTATTGCATATCAGCTGGAGAATACTAAACGCACTGCATGTTATTTATCCATGTTATCGATACTGCCTGCGTGGCATCCATCAAATAACATCCAACACTAAATATAATTGTAAGTTAATTATCAATAAAGAATGCTGAAGCCGGCTATTTGACAGAATCAAACATCCTCAGATGACAAATACTGGGGCTGAATTTTGGGATCTACAAGCAGTTCGGTAGGAAAAACTCTCTGATAAGCATTCAAAGAATGCAGCCTCAACAGCATCGCTCTGCAAGGTTTGCAGATTTGGCAGCTGGAGAAGTCCAAATTGTTTCTGAAATAAGTTGAGCCTTGGGTTAGGCCACTGGGTTAGAGTGCACTTTAATGAATACATTAGTACATTTAATGTAAGGCAAAGAGTTAAAAAGTTCATTTTTTCAAACAAGCAAGCCACATTATTGGGCATTGAAATTCTAATTACAGCACCTCACGCATTATACTGTCTTAATATCATATGGAGATATTAATGTTGATTTAATCATTTTCCCCTCCCATCTAATCTTGGGGAAAACATACTGGACACATACTGTAAATAAAAGCTTTCAGTATGCATTTACTAACAGGAGGCCTTTCTAGACGTTGTCATTTCAAAAGGCATACGTGTACATGGCTGAATCATTTGCAGATAGTTTTATCTAAGATCAAATGTTCTTTGAAGAGACATTTTGTTTTAGCCTAAATTCTGCTTTCCTTAGACATATTCAGCTGATACATTTTAAGGGAAAATTTTCATTTTCCATTAATATGTAATTTCCCCTTTCTTATTGCAGGCTGTCAGGTTAATAAATTGGGATTGGATGTTATTGTAGGTAAAATTCTGTCCGTGTTTTAAATTCATTTGTAGTCTGCTGTATGTGTGTGTGTGTTTATCCAGCTATAGATACACAACACGTTCTCTCTTATGTAAGGTATATATTATGTCATGATTCTATTGCTGTAGATCAACAAGTAGTGTTTATCGACCTGTTCCAACAACAGTTCTAACTCCATGGAAGATTTTGATTGATAATTCTCATCCAAGATGTGCCTTCCTTCCATCCCTTGAGTGTTCTGTAGCTCCAGCAGCCAGCTATAGGGTGGCCCTTATTTATGATGGAATGCTCTGTTCCAAAAATGGTGCAGAGCATTTCAAGCACCCGTCTGCTTTTTTACATCCATGCAATTTTGTAAAGGTAACCCTTGATAAAAGGGGGAAAAATAGCTATCAGTGGTAGCATTAGTGCTGACATATTCTCGGAGGCCTTTTACAGCAGTGACTGGGGCAATTCAGATGTAGGTACTGCATTCGAATTTAAGAGTGGTTTCACACATGGCAGTATACCTAGGTTTGTGAACCAAGTGTACAGATGACAGGGAACAACAGCCCTGAGGAAGGTAACTTGAGGTGATTAATATGTGTAGATATGGAAAATCTACAACTCCTGGATTAGGACAATAAATAGTCAGGCAATGCCTGACAATCAGCTCCTGCTGCTGAACACAACTGACTTGAAGAGCTAAAAATGGAGACATTGTTTAAGGATGAAGGGCCTGCTCCTTCTTCAGCAGTGGGCAAGCATATGGATAGATGCCCCTGTCATGAGCACAGGCAGACATAGGGATGCCAGACCCCCACCCGGGGGCGGGGAATCCCCCGCCCCTGCCCCCACACCTCACCTTCACTTACCTGGCCAGCAGGGGGAGTGGACCTTCCGTGCAATGCAGCTGCCTGGATCGGGCCCGTTTTTGCCTGGATTGGGCCCGTTTCGGGCCGCTGTGGATCACAGGAGCGCTTCCGTGCTCCGCAGTGGCTCAAAACAGGCTTGAAACAAGCCTGATCTGGGTCAAAACAGGTGTATTGGGGGCCTCTGTGGAGGGCAGGAGTGCTTCTGTGCTCCGCAGCACCCCAAATCTGGGCCCCTGCGGAGAGTGGTCGTGCTCCCAGGGGCCGCATGATGACGTCACTTCCTGGAAGTGACATCATCACACTTGCGGGAGCACTGCGCTGCATGCACCCCCACCCCCACAGGTAAGTGCCAGGCCCCAATCCCCCCCCCAGGAGGTTGAGGGGGCCTGGCAACCCTAGGCGGGCAGATGGTATCATTGGCTTGCTCTGGGCTCTGGTATCCCATTATTAGCTGTGTACCTGCAAAGTGCTGAAGTAGCAATCCTGGTATCTCCATGGCTGGGTCTGTATGCCATTTGGTAAAGGCACCTGTCGCACAGTGCTCAACAGCAAGGCCTGGCAACTTGTAAGGGGACTTACTGGTAGTGGGGACGCTTGTGACGTAATGATGTCACCAATGCCATGCTGATATCACTTCTGGGTGCATGGGAAGTGATGGTAGCGAGATGGAATGCTATCTGTCTTCCCTCAGTTTCATGCCCCCCCACTAGTCAGCTGAGTGGTGGTGGGAAGCACTGGCTGGTGCCGGGGGTTCTCCTGCCACTACCAGGGGGATAGCATACCTACATTGGCAAAAGCTGGTACTGGCCAGCAAAAATGGCCACATAAGCCCTCAACATATAATATTAAAAAGCTGGGAAAGATTCCATGGGTATAGAAAACAAGAGTTCATTTAACAACAACAACAACAACAACATTCAATTTATATATCACCCTTCAGGACAACTTAATGCTCACTCAGAGCAGTCTACAAAGTGTGTTGTTATTATCCTCATGACAATCACCCTGTGAGGTGGGTGCACGCTAACAACTCCTGTTCCAAGACAGGCCACAAGAAAGTTGGTTGATCCTCAACAGCTGATGCTTTTCTTTTGCTTTCCTACTTTTTGAGAAGTTTTAAGATAAGAGGGAAAGAGGAGGGAAAGAGAGACTTGACCCAATTTCCCTCCATTTTTAAGGGCTAACCTGGATGTGATGGGGTCCCTATGTCTGCCATGGGTCCACCACCACCATTTTAAAGTGATTTAAAAATGCCGTGAAGGTTTAATCTTGATTGGGCCTACAGTGCAGCAGGCTGAGGTGCTCTTGTTCTCTCCTGCACCTTTTCAAGTGCCGAAACTGCTGCACCCTCCTTCCACGTTTTAAAATCACATTAAAATGGTAGAGGCGGCCCTGTGACAGATACGAAGTCAATGTCATGTTTAGCTTGGCCCTAAGAGTGAAAGCCAGTAACAGCATTTCTCTCAGGGTCAGATGGGGTTGCACTTGGCACTTTGGGGGGAGATGAGTAAACCCCCTGACCTCATTTGAGGGCAGTGTACAAAAGTACAGGGTTGGAGCTGCTTGGATCTGATTTGGGCAATTAGACATTGATGGATGGTCCCACGGCCACAAGTGGATTCGAGTAACTGGTACGCAGGGACTGCCTGAGTATTCTCTGGGTTCTGTGTGAGAAGAAAGGTGTGTGTATGTGTGACGAGTCTGGGACCTCTTAGAGATCAATCCAAGCAGGTCCATTCAGAATCCTACTCAAGTCTATTCAATAGGGCTTACTCCTTGGAAAGTGTTCTTAGGCATATTTTGTGAGTAATAAAACAAAATGGCAATAGAAAAATAGCAAAGTTCTATGATACAGGGCCCAACTCTGAATCTTTTGAAGAGTGGGTGGCCATGAGGATTTCATGCTCTCACTACTTTAAAAGGTTGACATGATAGGTTTGGACCAGTTTCCCGTGTTTTGGCATCTCTGTCTTCTCATCAATAGGCATGGCACTCTATATCATTTTGTAAAGATACTACAGTTTGGCAGGTAGATTGAATTTGGATGTGGGCAGGAGGAGAAAGACTCCTCTGTCTGTGCAGGATTTTAGATAATCTACATTTATGGGGATTTTAGGTAATATCTATATTTCTGGAACTTCGGGGTTTTCCATAAGTTTGTTTAGCAAATCTCTGTATGCAATCTCTGTATGCAATTCTGTAAGTTTGTTCCAAATCTCTGTATGCAACCTCTCAGTTCATGACTGAGTATGGTAAATTGCAATGATGTGATTGCATTATCTGTATCCACTGTTCTTGTATCGGCATGTATCTCTCTCCAGCCTAAGGAACTTCCTCCAATGCACCAGAGGCTGTACCTCTGGTGGCGAGGCACCTCTAGCTAGCGGAAGGCTTCAGTCTTAGCTGAGTGGACCAGAAGGATACATACCATTAGGTTTAGAACCCTGATGGATGTTAGCCAAAGAGGAGTTCAAAGAGAGAAAACCTGAGAGATGCTGGGAGCACTTTTTTGATGGTAAATAAAAAGACGGAACCTGTACTGCTGGCAGGATTCTGCTTGCGCAAATCACTGCAGTCTTCTTGATACTTTCACTAAAATGTTCAACAAAGCCCTCAGCCTCGGGGTGATCAACACTGGTGGGTGCGTGCTCCTAAAGGTAGTTCCTCAGTTGACGGGAATCCCCACGTGGGAGAAAATGCGCATTGGCTCCCTGGCCATAATCAGGCAGAAGGAAACTGCAACAACAACAACATTCGATGTATATACCGCCCTTCAGGATAACTTAATGCCCACTCAGAGCGGCTTACAAAGTATGTCATTATTATCCCCACAACAATCACCTGTGAGGTGGGTGGGGCTGAGAGAGCTCAGGGAGCTGTGACTGACCCAAGATCACCCAGCTGGCTTCAAGCGGAGGAGTGGGGAATCAATCCCGGTTCTCCAGATTAGAGTCCCACGCCACTCTTAACCACGACACCAAACTGGCTTTCAACTGGCAAGGTGATTGGCCTACGATAACTTTATTTTGTGTTTGCTTCAAATCAGGGTGGATGTGTCTTCCTGCAGGCTTCTCCAAGGGTTCCTGGATATCAGTCCCCACCTTCTCGAAAAAGGTTCCCACCAGACATAAAGGGATCAATGGAGCTCATTGTATGTCCTGGGCTTAGTGGGTAACATTTGGGGCATAATGCACATTACCTATGGATCTGCTCCCTTATCCAGTAAAGTGATAAGGTGATGCAGTTAAGGAGTCCAGAACATGGGATATTGTAGGTGAGACATATTACTAGCATCTGTGGGCATAACATCTGTATGCCTCTGTATCTGAGGGATGTTGCCGTTTTGTGACCACTCTGGTACAGTTCTGGTTATGCTTTCTCCACTGTGGTCATCGTTTCCCTACCTATGTTAACAAATCTTGAAATATTGCCAATAATTTCCTAAGCATGAATGTTGGTTTCATACTAATGGAGGTGCTTTTTAACAAATTACATCAGCTGAAGCCACTTTTCTTGGATTTATTTCATGGTGTTGCTTAAGAACTACCCTCCGTGAAGTCAGGGCCAGTTACATAAATCTGTTCTGATGAATTAGTGCTCTTACTTTTGGTGGGGTGCTGATTCTGTAGGAAAGACCCCCCATACCTGCCCAGGCATTTTCAGGCCTTTAAACACAACTGGAGCTCTAAGGAATGCACTCATGAGAAATGTCTTGCAGTGTCCCCATGTTATTCAACCACTATGTAAAGCCTTTAGGAGAAATCATCTGTAGCTTTGGATGTCATCGGTATACAGATGACACTCACTCTGTATCTCACTATCCAAATCCCCTGGTGATGCATCAGAAGTCTTAAGCCACTGCCTGACAGCGGAGATCAAGTGGCTAAAAGTGAACAAATTGAAACTGAACCCAGACCAAACAAGTGCTGCTTGTTGGGAAGGCGGAGATATTGAATGACATTGTGCTACCCCACTTTTGATGGGGCTCAGTTGACCTTTGCAGACGTGCGTCTTGGGGTTATACTGGATCTGGCATTGCTACCAGGGAAGCAAGTTAATGCAAACACAAAGCATGTCTTCTCCAAACTCAGTTTAGCCTGGAAGACGGCTCCCTTCCTTGACATGACCAATCTGGCCACCTGGATGGATCCGTACCATGGTGACTTTGAGACTTGACTACTGCAATGCACTCTTTGTAGGTCTTCCCTTGAAGTCAACTTGGAGATTTCAGTTTGCACAGAATGCCACAGCTCATTTATTGTTGGAAGTTAGCATGCATATTACTCCTCTTCTGCAGTGACTCCATTGGCCTTCCGCTAGTTACTGGGCTCAATTCAGTTTTGGCTATCCCACACATAGTCCTTCATGGCCTTGGTCCCTCATACCTATGGGACCGCTTCTTTACCTATACCCCACTATGGCAGCTTCACCTCCTACAAGTGCTTCCAGCAAGTGCCATCCTAGAAGTGGGCAAAATCAGCAGGTGTCCATGCACATGCATTCTTTGTGGTGGCCTCCACCTTGTAGAATGGCCTGCCTGAAGAGGTCAGGAAAGGTCCCACTTTCCTAGCTTTCCACAAACTATGTCAAACTGAACAGTTCAGAAGGGCTTCTTTACACAGGTAAAAGGACTGTGCTGTGAGGAAATGGTTCAGAGAAATGTTGGTAAAGGGATAGGGATTGTTGACGATGCTACTGCGTACTGTCTTTTGCTGTAATTATGCTCCTACTGGATACTTTTTCCACATTGTTAATATGTTGTCAATTTATTTATGTTGTTTCAGCATTGTTTCAGCTCCATATTGGATTTCTGCTTGTTTTTAAATTTCTGCTGTAGTGTTTATTGAATGTATAGTTTATTAAACTTCCCTATTGATCATATTGGCTTACAATGTATAATCTACTTGAGTCTCATCGAGAAAGGCATACTCTAAATAATGCGAATGAACGAACGGACGGACGAATGAATGAAGCTGCTGTAACATCTACAGAGTATGTGTAGTTGAGGATAATGGTTAGGATCTAGGGTTACCAAATGGTTTCTGGTAAAACATCAGACACAGGAGAGAGCCCCCCTGTACTTATCAGAAGAAAGATCATCATTGCACCACCTGCATCTCCATGGCAACACAGAGAACACCCCCGCTTCCTGTGCTCGCTCACTCAGTCCCAGGCCAGAGATGGAAAGGGGCGGCCAGTGAGGAGTATGGGCGAACCAGGCCAGGCCCTCTCTGCCTAGGAACCCAGGGTGGTGAGGCCCACATCTTTCCTTTCTGCTCCCCTAGCCTGGCAGGGTTGAACTCACTGCCACATGCCATGCAGAGTGGAACAAGTGGACTCCAACCCCTCGAAAAACTTGGAGCTGTTTCCTGGGGACTCTGGCCATGAAGAGGCAGAATTCCCAACTTGGAGCGAAGGGGGGTGGAGTGAGAGCCCTGTGGTGCTGGCTCAGGACTAGGGAGGCCACAACCCTTTGTGCTTTGCTGGATTGAGGTGTGGAAGCAGCCCCAGTGAGGTGGCCCAGCCCATGAGAAAAGGGCTCAGGAACCGCTGGACGCTGCAAAGAAGAAGGGGCTCCATTTCCCCTGTCCTTCACCTACCCACCTGGGTTGTTTTGGAGAGTTGCCACGTTCCAGTATTTTAACTTAATTTCCTCCGGAGAGTCCAAGAAAATACTGGACTGTCCGGGTGAAAACGAGAACCTGACAACCCTACTAGGATCTCACAATCAATTTCCACTGATGGAAGATGTTTCTATCAGCAGATGGAAACTTCCTTACCTTCCTCCTCTGATGTAGTTCAAAATGATTGCTGGGATGTTGCTACTGGTTAATATGCGACCCCCCCCCCCCCCAAGAACAGCATGAGGGGGGAGTTGGAGGTTTGCAGTGGGAGAGAAGTGTGACAAAAATTCCTCCCTCTTCCACTAGTGGAAATTTCTCTATCCAAACCAAGCTAAGTTCATTATACATATCGTGCTGCCAACCTCCAGGTAGGGCCTAGAATTCTCCTAGAATTACATCCAATCTCTAGACGACACAGATCAGTTCTTCTGAAGGAAATGCCTGCTTTGGAGGATGGACTGTATGGCATCATGTCTCTGTTGAGCTCCCTCCCCTTCCTAAACTCTCCCTTCCTCAGGCTCCACCTCCAAACCCCCAGGAATGTCCAAACCCAGAGATGGCAAACCTGTATATACATTTGTCACAGTGGTGATCCATGCGCGCAAGCCATTGCAGAAATCTATAACCATATTCTGGCCAGTGTTACACATTTTATTTGACGGAAGTTATAGAAGTTTGTTCCAAAGCCGTTGCTTAGCTGACAAAACATAACTGAATGAATAATTAAAATGGCCTCCTCTTCCAGATGACAATTAAGCGCCTTTTCGGTTTCCCCAAATACGATTTTTTTGTAACTCAAAAGAATGCTTAAGCTATCATCCATAAAAGCCGATCCAGGAAACTATTGTTTATTTATTGATTTGTCAATGTAAACTGCCTTTAAGAACCCTGAAGATGCCTCACTAATTACAACAGTGCAGTAATTGCAACCAAGCACAAACCTATAATATTAATATATAAAACAACCAATAATGATCTTTTTAAAACACCAGCATTGAAGATAAAAAATAAGCCTTGAGTCATATGTACTAGAAAGTCTTAAGTCGGCACAACAGAATAAAATGGTCTTGTCTGAATATAAACTGGGTCCGGGCCTAGCAGGCCTTCAGGGTGGAAGGAAGGGCTCAGAATTAAAGCCGAGCCGTTTCCAAGACGATTGTGGCTGTTCTAGCAATAAACTGGATACTAGACAAGTAAAACTGTTGTCAATGGCTACAATATAATTTATTGATTTGCAATCTTTAAACTGAAGGCTTGATGTCAACTGTCCAGAAGGTGTTGTTTTGATGTAATTGCCCACCGACTTGATTTCACAACTAACAGACAGATCCTATTAATATTAGCGTCAGTAGCAGGCAGAGGAGCCGCTGTTGCTAAAGCTTCAGGCAAGAAGGCCCTTCTCCTGGTAAACAGGAAAGAGGTACCCTGAAATCCCACCCCTCCCTGCCAATCCCGTATTTTGATGAATAAAACATGCTTATGTGTGACACAATCGGACTTGGGCCTCCTTAAACTGCCAATAGGATACTGCCCACAACTCTGTTGCTGCCACTTCCTGCATCTTAGCCGTGTTTTCCAAGTTCCCCTGGAAGAGAACGTTTGAGTAAAAGACAGAGGTACTGAGACTAAGAGTAACGCATGTCTTAGGGTTTACTTCAGCTTGTAGTGAACAACCTGGCAGTATAGCTGGGTCAGGAGTTGGGAATACCATGGCAGGAGAGGGAACCATGTATGCTCTACAAGAAGCCCCTTTGCAGCCCCATTCATTGGGGGAACCTGATTCCGTCCCACAATATTAGCTAATTGTTAATTGTTTGGGTTCTAAGGTGTATTAAAAAGGTACTGTGTGTTGAAAAGGTACTATCCTTGCAAAGCTCAAGTAATAGAATTTTTTATTTTATTGCACTGATGTAAACGATTCTAATTGGAGACTAAGGACTAAGCACACACACTTTGGTAACAAAATGTAAAGGTGCAATACTTTGTCTTTTTAAAGGTAAATTAAAGATAGTTTTTTGAGCATGTTAAAAAGTAGCTTTTAAGAACATAAATGTCATAATTTGCTTTACGCTTACTACTACTACCACTACTACTACTTACTTACACCCAGTGCTGCTGCTACTACTCCTACTATGACCACTGCTATAGGGTTGCCAGTCCCCCTTACGTTGACAGAGGGGACTGGTGATCATTGGGGGGGGGGCTGATCCTTGTTCATCATATACGCATGCTGTGATGGCCCTGATGATGTCACTTCTGATTGAAATCCAGAAGCTACGGGGTCTCAGCAGGACCAAAATTGGCCCCAAAGATAGCATTTTTGTTGTGTGTTCTAGCGGCTCCCAGCCTGTCTCCCCCTTCTTCCCTGCCAGCCAGTGATCTTAGAAGCATGTGAACTCCACTTAGGATTGCACTGTAAATCACCCAGTTTAAACTACTGTGTCTTACTATTTCCATCCCATCTGAGGATTGTTCATTATGTAGCACTTCCTTAATGATCTTTCCCACTGGGTAAAGGAAATAAAAATGTATCTGAACAGGATGTTGGGAACTGATATAAGTTGTTGCTGCTGCTGCTGCATGGGACTGAATGGGCCAAATTTATGGAACATGGCAACTAACTGCAATCCTAGAAAGAGTTAACTCCCCCCCCCCCAAGCACATTGAAGTCAATGGACTTAGAAGACTGTTTAGGATTGCATTGTAAATGGCTGGTATAAAAGTAAGGAGCCATTTAAAAGACACTAGTGTCAATGGTGGCTCTGAATATAGCTAATATTTCTGAAGATATAAAACAGATCATATTGGAGGATCTCACCTCTTGTTTCTTGAGAATGAAATTGTGTGTGGTTTCCAAAATCCTTTTTGTAGTTGTATGAATCTTGAATACAATGTAAATGATCTGAGCAGCCATTTAATGGTTGAGCCAATGTCAGACCAAAGAGTGCTAACTTCTGTTCTTCTGATAAAAGTGCTTAATGGAATGTTTTCTCTTTTGAATGAAAGGCTATTACTGTATACAGTGTGGGTCGTATATTTGTATGCTCAGTTGTCGATGGGATGCTCCAATGTCTGTATGTCTGATCTTTCCTTTTATGAGACTTGATAGAAACCTGTATTAAAACAACAGAGAGCTAGCCCAATGCCATTAAGGGCAATCCTGCACCCCCCCGCCCCCCGCCCCCCGCCCTGCAACATTGAAAATGTTGCTACTTGCTTTAGAGGCAAGGAAGATCAGAACTATTCTCCCAGATTGTTATTCTTCAGCATGCACAAATGAGATGCTCAGCGTTGGGTGGGATCCTGCTTTGTTAATATAGATAGCAAAATGTCCGGTGATTTCAATGGAATAAAATCTTTTCAAATCAAAACAGGGAATTATCAAAGCAAGTGACATAAAGTGGCAGAATTGCTTTGCTGTTTCACAAAAATCAAAGGATTATGTTATCTAAGGAGAGTTATTCAAGTTACTCTTGAAGGGCAAAGTTGAACAATTCTACAGTTCACCAGTTTTTGTAAATAAGAACAGGAATGTGGCACAAATATAAGACAGAAACTGCATATTTTTGTTTTGATTAGATGCCCAATTTATTTCCTTATTAAAATTGTGTTGATGGCTGTTTTCGTAGAGCAAGATTGGATAACAAGATACTGAAAATTAGAACTTTTTTTCTTTCTTAGCATGCAGTGTGCCTGAAACGTTCCCTCAGTTGTCAATAGGTGACAATTCATGAAAATTACTCCAAAATGATAAATGATTTTCATGTCACAGCTGCTTGCTGTAACGTGTGGTTTGTGCTGCACATATTAAAAGGTACCTCTACACATCATAAAATCAGACTGAAAGTGGATCAAGAGAAGAACTCTCTGAGTAGTTTTGTGATATGTGAAAACCATTGCTGTTAAAGAAAGAGGAACTGTGAGCTGGTTCCGTGGGGACATTCTGTCACATGAGTCTTTGTTCTAAGGAATTCTAAGACAGCATACCTAAATTTGCGGAGCCACTCTAAGGGGTGAAGGTGAGGGCAAAGGCTAAGAAGGCACAGAGATTGCAGATGGAGTTAAAAAGGCCGCAACTTTATTGTTTACAGTTTACAGGAGCCTGGGCACCACATGGGGCACAGATCCCCATATCGGCTGACCCACCTGCCAGCCAATGTTCCTCTTGTCCCCTCAGACCACTAGCCGAGAGGGGGCACCGTGGGATGACAGTAAGTGGGATTCCACAAGGGCATAAACCTCTGTGTGGTTCGACTGTCACCGGGGAGCTAGCATACACCGACATCCCCTGAACGGGGCTTGTCGCTGCCCTGCATTGCCCCCAAGATCCCTTAAGGGGATCCCCAGCTATGGGGAAACAGTGAACAGAGGCTGTGATTTCCCCCCAATTGATCCATGCCTGCATTGCTCCAGTCCAATGGTCAGGCCTGGCCCCAGACCCCAGCCCAGCTGGCCCCAATTGGCCAGCTGGGCCATTTGAAACTTACTTGTTCTTGTGTGGCCACATGGAGCCTCATGCAGCCACTTGGGGCTGAATGCCACAGCAGGAGCCCTCAGCACATGCCTATCCCCACAGCCCGCAAACTGGGAACCTGGTAAGTTTGGAGGGCCATGGCTTAATAATATTGGGCTTTTCCAAGTGACACTAGAGGCCATTTTATTCAAGCTCACAACATGTGACTTCCCTTAAAAATGCTTCCAAATTGCAGCGTCTTTAACTTGTATAAGTGGACCATCGCTATACATATTAGAACAAACATAGGACTAAATATAGGAATGTCGCACCAGAAAAGAGGAGTAATCCAAAATGGTGCAAGCAAATATTTGGCCGAATCCACATTACCTCCGCGCGTCCCGGTGTTGCGCTAAATGTCCGCGAAACACCTGGAAGTATAGCGTCTTTCAAGCGCGATTTCTGAAATTGCGCTTGAAAGACGCTATACTTCCGGGTGTTTCGCGGACATTTAGCGCAACACCGGGACGCGCGGAGGTAATGTGGATTCGGCCTTTGTTAGAAACACTTATTTGGAAATGCTCAAAACCCAAGGCAATTCAAGCAAAAGGCAAAAATCATTGTATCAAGAAACAACATTTAAGTTTAGATACAATCCACATATCCAGAGAAGAACCTTTGCTTGAAAGACGGTGGGGGTTTGAGATTTCCTTTAAAAAGAAAGAGAGAGAGAGAGAGAGAGAGATTGGGCTGCATTTCTGATTCTTCTTTTCTGATACTTTTGAACACAGTGGATGGTTCCCTCTTTAAGACCTTTGGTTGGTATGAGAGGAGATTATGGAAGAATTGGTGGTTCACAATTCACAGGAAAACCCTCTCCTTTGATGAAATCCTCACCTTTCCGGAGGTAAGATCATTAGACACATTGTTCATGATATAATAAGGTTCTCTCTCTCTCTCTCTCAGAGGAAGGCAGAATATAAATAAATAAAGGCGGTGCACCTTTCTGAAGGTGATATTTAATAGCATCTGAATGCACATTTTAACTTTACAAAAGGAGAAAATAAGTAGGAGGATAAGTGTATCCACCCTTCAGAGGTTGCTCTTCACGCAGTTCTCAGCGCTTGCCAGTCCGCAAAGACAATGAAGTGCAAACCTTCCCCGCAACACAGTGGGTTGGATCCAGCCGGCATTTAGGTCAATCTCACCCATTTCTCCTTCCTATGACTGTCCCCATCTCACAGGGCTTTTGTAAATGCAGGCCTCATGATATCCAAAGAAAACTTTTGGGTGGTCAAAGGGAACCACTCGTGCCTTTTTCAGCAGTTGAAAAGCTGGCTGGCTGGATCCAAACCAAGGTGTGTGTTGCACAATTAAAAAAAAATTAAAACCAATTTTAGGCTCCATTTTGAGTAGGTGAGTGCCTTTACGGACTGCAGTTGGTGTTTGCTGCATCTTCCACCTTTCTGTCCCCTCAGAAGGGCACAAGAATGCCAAACACATAATAGGGCTGTAACAAAGTGTTTGTTTGTCTATTACATTTCAGAGTCCCATTCCTCTCCAAACAAGCCAGGGTCCCCCAGGCAACAAACATTAAAACACTAAAATATTTCAAACATGAAAACTTTTCACATTTAAAAAAAAACAGTGTGTGTGTTACAATTAAATAAAACAAATACATGAAAACAAACAATTAAATAAAACAAATACATGAAAACACACAGACGAGGACGAGGGCCAATAACTGTTAGTGACAGAATGCCAAACAAAACAAAAAAACATTCACAGGCAGAAGACAACAATAGAGGGAGACAGAGATCTCCCTGGGGAGGCAGTTCCAAAGTCTTGGAGCTAGAGTTGCCAGGTCTAGGCTGGAAAATTCCTGGAGATTTGGGTGGGTGGAGCCTGGAGAGGGTGGGATTTAGGGAGGGGAGCGGCCTCCGAATGATATAATGCCATAGACTCCACCCTCCAAAGAAACATTTTCTCCAGGTGAACTGATCTTTGTCACCTGGAGATCAGTTCTAATTCCAGGATATTACCAGCCACAAGCTGGAGGTTGGCAACCCTACAGACTGCCCTTTCTCAGGTTGCCACCCATATAGCCTCAGATGGGGAGGGTATCCAAACAAGAGTCTCTGAAGATGCCCAGAGTAGTTGGGCACTCTGGTTCCTATGGGTGTATGCTGATGCTAAGCCATAAAGTAGATGAGAGATGATGTTGGAATGGAGACTATTCCTGGAGACAGATGGGTTATCCAAGCACATTGATTTGACAATGATTTTGGTCGGGATATTAGTTTATGGTGGCAATCGGATTGAAATTGATTTATGGCAAGATACTTATTGGCTTCCCTTCTATGATACGTGGATTTTGTGGCAGCAGCCAATATGGGGTCAAATGAACAGTTTGATGTTTGCAGCTCAGACCTCAATTCTGCCCTGTTTGTGGTGCGCTTGGAAGACATTTGCCTCCATTTAATGTATTCTTTCCTAACCACTGCCACTGATAGCTCATTGCCTCTGAGAAACTTTGAAGCAGGATACAAAAGCAATACCAGTCCCCTTTTCTTTGTCTCCAGCATCTGGTGTTTTCTGAGAGAGGAAAACAGAGAGAGAGAGAGAGAGAGAGAGAGATGTGTGGATATCCTATGGTGTGATTGTGTAAACTCTGTCTTTGTGCATGAGAGACAGGAGGCTATATATCTGTTGTAAACTCTCAGACTGTGTTGTTGTGTTCATAAGCCATAAAACTAATAAATATGGTCTCAAATGTCTTCTGTGTTCTTCATCGCATGTGTGGCTTGGCTCATTTTTTTGAGAGAATTTATTGGTATGTTTGGAATTTTCTGCTTTCTTGTTATGGCATAATATCACTAAACCTAACTCTAACAAGCTCCAGAAAGTTAAAGGGCTCCAGAAGTTAAGGGACTGGTGAGACATGCATGAAGTTAGCAGACATTGGTGGATAGCTGGTAAAATGGCTGAGTTTCACCCATGGCTGAAACCCTGCTATGACGGACTCCGCTCACCTCCAGACCCTTATTTCATTCATAATTTTGAAGATTTACAGGAAAGATCTTCAAACCGGACAAGAACTATTATCAAGCAGGATTCCCTCAGCTAGAGTGTTTTTGAAAGAAATGGCAAGTAAAAAGGGATTTCCCTAAGCACCAGAGATTTAAAGCTTTTTTTTTTAAAAAAATGAACACTTCAGAGGACATGAGCAAGCATTCATTTTTCGGATTTAGCACAATTGATTTTATAACTTCTAAAGCCGTACATGTCATTTGGTCTTTATGATGCTGCTGGACTTCTGTTTTGTCCAGCTGTATGACATAACAGTGGTCCAGTGGCATCTTGGTGACTGACTACACACACTGGTCCCCACCCCCTTCCTACACACACTATTGGTGCCTGTGTACAGTGTGCATGGGGAACAGCCTGGAGGGTGATCCAGGGCTGTGTGTGGCTGCTCTGGCCTGGAGTGGGAGGTGTCTTGGTCCCACACTCCACACACGTTAGGGTTGCCAGCTTCAAGTTGGGGAATTCCTGAAGATTTGGGGGGTGGAACCTGGAGAAAGCAGGTTTGGGGTGGGGAAGAACCTCCTCAAGATAGGTTTCCATAAAGCCTACCCTCCAAAGCAGCCATTTTCTCTCTGTTGCCTGAAGATCAGTCGTAATTCCAGGAGATCTCCAGCTACCACCTGGAGGCTGGCCACCCGAGCACACGTGCAAAGGGCCCGGCGTGGACAGAGTGCAGCACAACCCAGATGGGGAAATAACTGAAATAGTAGCAAAGTTTCTCTACAGTGGTTGTTGTGGGTTTTCCGGGCTGTATTGCCGTGGTCTTGGCATTGTAGTTCCTGACGTTTCGCCAGCAGCTGTGGCTGGCATCTTCAGAGGTGTAGCACCAAAAGACAGAGATCTCTTAGAGCCAAACTACAAGTGACGTCTTACACAGGTTGGACACTAGTCGGCTTCCCTCAAGTTTTTTTTTTTTTGAAAATTTTTTTATTGGGTTAGAATCCGTTATTTTTACATTTACATTCAATTTACCCCAGTTTTCCATTTCTAACCCCCTCCCTTTCCCCCCCCTTATTGACTTCCAACAGTTTTCCAACCCTTTGTCCCTTTTCCCTTACTTCTATTAAGTTCCTCAATCTAAAACAAATATATATTCTCCATTATTCTAAGCAGTACATCCTTAACTATTTTTAATATTATATACCCAAACTGTAAGTCTTTGTTTCCATCTTAGATAAACAATTTATCCCATTCTCCAATTTTAAATCCTTCTATATATCATGAACCATATAAATCTTACATTCATTTAAATCAAACAATTTGACTTATTCTCTATATATTGCTCATTCTATCTTTTTATAATAATTATATATAACTATCATCACATAGTCAATCAATTTAACTCATCTATACCTTCAGACATTCAGTTTGGTGCATTGTACACATCTTATCAAAGAAAGAAAATATTATTGGTTACTCAGTCCTTATATTTAATCCTTATAGTTGATTATTTTCTATCAATATTCTGTTTATTAGCCTATATATATAGCCTATATATATCTATATATATGTTAATCTGTTAATCTAACTGCTTATAAATTCACATTTATCTCTTCTCCCCCTGGTAAAGTCACCCCCCTCTACATTTTATTATACTTCAGTAGTTCTCAAACTGCCACAGTTTTCCTCCCACCTCCCATTTCTTCTCCAGATATTTTTTCAGCTTCTCCCAGTCTGTGTTAAACTGCCCTGAGTCCAGATTTCTCAGTTTTCTTGTCATCTTGTCCATTTCGGCCATGTGCAGCAATTTATAAATCCAATCTTCGATAGTTGGCACTTCTTGTACTTTCCATTTTTGCGCATATAAAAGTCTAGCTGCTGCCGTCATGTAAAATATCAGCGTCCTATGATGGGCTGGAATTCCCTCCATTCCCAAGTTCAGTAGCAGGAGTTCTGGATTCTTATTGATTTGAAATTGTAAAATTTCACTCATTTCTCTTATTATTTCCCCCCAGTACTGCCTAGCTACCTCACACGACCACCACATATGATAGAGGGAGCCCTCGTGCTTCTTGCATTTCCAGCATTTATTAGAAGTGTTCAAATTCCCTAGCGCAATCTTCTTTGGTGTCATGTACCAACGGCTTCCCTCAAGTTTTGATGGGAAATGTAGGCGCCCTGGTTTTACAGCTTGGCTCTCCATTACAGCTGCAAGACCAGGATGCCTACATTTCCCATCAAAACTTGAGGGAAGCCGACTAGTGTCCAACCTGTGTAAGACGTCACTTTTAGTTTGGCTCTCAGTGTCACAGTCTCTACAGTGCCATGGCTATACGCCCTGACAAGTAATATTCTGTACTGGTTTTGCTGCACTGTTGCCCTGTTCCTATCTGTAATTTTAATCTCATTTTGTATGGAGCTTCTGTATTTAACATTTTATATTTTATATATGCCAATAAAGGCTTGCTTGCTTGCTTGCCTGACAGAATGCAGCATGGAGGGGTCGCAGCCAAAATGATGGAGTGGCAGGGTTGCCAATCAGTGGGGAACGAAATGTTTGCTCCAAGGCTTATGTCTGCTAGCCTTTCCCCATGTGGGCATCAAACCAGGAGCCCTTGCCTTGCTATCCCAGTGCCTTTCCACTGAGGGCCAAGCTACACATGATGAATGACACTTGAACGGCAAGTGGATTGAGTGGAGGGCAAGTGAACAGGGAGAAATACACTTGCCACTCAAGTGTCATTCGTCATGTGTAGCTTGGCCCTGAGACAAACCTATGATTGCAGTGTTCTCTGCCTGTGTCATATGGGTAGTGGCAACATCAGGGCTGCAGTGGAGTGCCTAATACCTGTCTCCTTTGCATCTGCCTTTGATGGACTCTCAGTTATGCACAAGTCTAGCGATTTTAGTATTAGAATCATTTTATCTTATTAGATTTTATCCACCTTTTACTACCTATTTTGTGCTATGTAAATTTTACTGGGATATTTTTCTAGAATGTTTTATTTTGCTTGGGATTGGATGTTTTAATGATTTTATGATGGCTTAAATTTTAATGGATGTAATTATGTAATTTATCTTAAGACCTATGGTCAATCGAGCTTGTAAATAAAAGGAAAGGCATCTGCCTTTGCGGCCCAGTGGTTAGGATGCTGGCCTTGGGTGTGGGGGCTGTGAGTTCAAGTCTGTTGTCTGGGACCAGGTCTCCTGTTCCCACACTAACCAGTCCGATGGGAGGACAGCAGGGCTTATCCAGGTGGCCCATGGCAGAAGATGTCCCAAGGGCACGGAACTGGCCTCCAGGAGGGCTGGGGGAGGGCCCTGCCAGCAGCAGGAGATCAGGTGTGTTTGGCAGCCAGCAGAGGAGGCGAGGGTGGGGCCAGCAGCAATAACGCCACCACTGTGCCCAACGAAGAGCTACAAGCAGCAGCAAAATGGAGGCCTGAGGGGCCCATGGCCTTCCTCCCCAGGTCTGGGGGGAGAGAGGCCCAGGGAGTCACCATGCAGAGGAGAGGGGCTGTGGGAGGCGGAAATGGCAGCAGAGGGAGACAATCCGCAGCCCTGCTCCAAGGCCTGTGAAAGAGGCCTGGGGGCAGCAGAGAAGGCAGGGCAAGGAACAGGATACCCCATTGGCTCCTAGCCCTATCTATTCCCTAGGGGCCACCCCTGGAAGAGGGTGGTTGGTAGAGTCTGCGGAAGGGCGAGGAATCTTTCAAAAGGCTGAGTGGGGAGAGGGTGTAATGGAGAGACCATTCTTTCAAGCTCAAAGAGAGAGTGCAGTGCTGGGACGGGCTGGGCACAAGGATGCCACAGAATTCCTCTCCTCCCCCATTTCCGAGGCCCGCTCCTCACCCAAAGCTGGAGAAGGTACCCCTGCAGGGGCCGCAGCCCCAGACTCCTGCCCGAGTCCAATGGAGTCCAACACCTGTCCTGTCTTTTTCTTCTTCTTCTTTTCTTTATTTTTCGGGGAAGGGTGTGTGTGGCTTGAAGCAGTAACGGTTGCATGTGGGCAGCACTTTTGCTGCCAGTCAGACCCTTGCCAGGCGAGGGCTGGGCAGTCTGTCTGCAGCCTGGGTGCCCTTCTCCTGTGGGCTGGGTGCGGATGCTCAGGCTACATGGCTATGTGTTGGCTCTCCATGGGTGGTAGGAAGTGGTATTGAGGGGCAGAGGCCAGATTGGCAGACAATGATTGGCTGTGCCTGTTTGTGCCACTCAGAGGGGTACCACTATCTGCTTGGGGGATGCCAATGGGGTTGCTGTGGCCCCCAATGCACTGTGTCTTGCAGACAGGTGCATTTTATTTCCCACTGTGGAATGTCCATAGGACACAGAACAGTGGCTCATTTGCTGCCGCCATACTTGGTACTGGGCTGCCCAACAATTACATAGTAGGTTGCTCCAGTGTGGTTATTGTTAGACACTGAGTGAGCCACTTCATAATAAAGGACTCACAACAACCAGCTTTTGGGCTCAGAAACTTTACGGCTTATCATTCAACATGTCAATGATCAGTAATGTTAAGCGGTATAGTTTCAGTTATGCAAACTGACTTTCTTAAACTGGTTCTTTGTTAATCTCTTGCTCTGAATTTCAACATAATTTGGCTCTTTAATTATAAAGGTTCTCCTGTCCTAAAGAACTGGAAAGTATTGTTTGTTTGTTTACTTCATTTATACCACACCATTTTCCCCAGTGGGAAATCCAAGTGGCTTACATCATTTTCTTCTCCTCTGTTTTGTCCTTACAACAACCCAGTAAGGTAAGGTAGGCTGAGGATGTGGGACTGCCCCAAGTTCACCCTGCCAGCTTCCATAACAGAGTGGGGATTCGAACCTGGGTCTCCCAGATCCTATTTTGACACTACAACAGTAGACACAGCCTTTTCTTTGAAAAAGACAAACAGAAATGCAGTTAGGTAGTCGTTACTGTGCTATTAAAATAATTATGCTTTTTCAGGATTTCTAGAATTTGTTCAATAAGAGAGAGAGAGTGCGTAAATACTAAGATGAAAAGAAGTGAAAGTCCTTAATGTGGCATTCTAAGGCAAAATGTGACACAGCCCAAGAGTTTGGGGATTTGGGGATTTTTTTGAAAAAAGATGTTAGTATACTTTTAAAATGAATGCTGAGAGGAATAAAAAGCTGGTGAGGCTGACAAGGAATTGAGTGGAAAAAGCAAGGATAATACAGTTCTCTGCAGTAAGAGGAATTAGCTTGGCAGTCGAGGTAGAAATCCCTTGAGGTTAGAAACTGGTGGTTTTGGAAGGGCCTAAAATTTTCAACGTGCAGTAATCAAAGTGGGAAGTGATGACAGTTAAGTATTAATTCCTCAGAGAAAAGATCACAATAATGGTGAAACCAGTCATAGCAATTGACACAGTAAAGCAGTACAGTGTTGAAGCAGAAATATTAAAAGTTCTTTTTCCAAGATTCTCCATTTTAGAAGCAAGTGTGAAGACTGTGCGTAAGAAGGATATTGTAGAACTGACGGAAAAATCGTGCAATAGGTTCTCTCTGGAAAAAAAAGAGGTTGGTAGTTGACGTGTATGTGTGTGTGAAAGAGAGAGAGAGAGAGAGAGAAAGAGAGAGAGAGTTGGTAAGGATGTCCTATGCAAACATCAGAATGAGCCAAAAAAGATACTGAGCAGTGTGCTATGTACAGAACAATAGATGTTTGTCAGGATTATTACTAGGATAATGGTAACAAGGAGGAGATTATTCTGAAACCATCTATTGGGGTGCTACAATTAGCAAGTAATGAGATTTGGTTTCTGATCACTCTGAATAGTACTTTAGAGGGTTGAATTCTGAACATTAATCTGAAAATTCCATCGGCTGTATCCAATCTACAATGTTGTCAGTGTCTTTTCTTTGGAGAAAATCCAGTGTATTTCTCACAGTTCTGCTATTACTTTTCTTCATAACTTTACTGTAACCTTTAAAACCCCCAAAAGTCTCTTTGCTTCAAACCATTTCAAAACCTCCAAATTTCATGGTGCAGTATGCTATTGAACACCCTATTCTGGCTGGTTAGTCCCCTGGGAACTGTGCATCATCCATAGAAACTTGGCCAAAGCAAGGTGGGCAGAGGAAGTTACAAGTCATCAGAGAGAATAAGTGCTCTGACCTGGATAGCCCAGGTGAGCCTGATCTTTTCATATCTCTGAAGCTAAGCAGGGTCGGCCTTGGTTAGTAATTGGATGGGAGACCTTCAGAGAAGGCCAGGGTTGCAGAGGCAGGCAAGGGCAAACCACCTCTGTTAGTCTCTTGCCATGAAAACCCCACTAGGGATCACCACAAGTCAACTCTGACTTGAGGGTACTCTCCACCACAGGGAGAATGGGTAAGATACAGCTGGGTAACAATGCAAGAAAGAGTTTAAGGAAAGACAGACCATGGACAGTACCAAGGGACAACAAGTTGCTTTGATGAGCACAAGTATTTAGGAGCAGATCCTAATGGCTATTCCAATGTGGAACTCAGTGGCAATTAGGCAGGGCTTTAAGTGGTTGGTTTGGCCTGAATCCTGCACCCATAAATTATCTTCCAGACCAATCTATTGGCATGTTTGGCAGAGATTTACAAAGCATAATGTTAGGGACAGTTGGTTACTGGATTCCACTTATGGCTCAATCTGAACATTTGGCTAACCTGGACAATTTCCACATGTCTTACCTGCCTGTGGAACATTGCATGAAACACCTGGAAGACAGCGTCTTCCTGGAGCGATTTCGCATGCGAAGACGCTGTCTTCCGGGTCTTTCATGCGATGTTCCGCAGGCAGGTAAGATGTGTGGAAACGGCCCTAAATTCCTAAGATCAGGTTGTGTGCCTGATGTTTTCTGCATGGGGGTACTGTTCTTTAGATGAAGTAATCGTCTGCACACTTTCTGACACTACCTCTTTGGGGTCAGTGTCTGAATCATTAGTTAAATCAAGTAACATGCACATAATCAACATGCAATATTTGTAGATTCCGATAGATGTCATGACAGATCCAGGTCTTCCAGTAGGAATCTACTTCTGGAGATCCAGAGCATGGAATTGAATGGATTTCTTGGTAGAGTTTCAGACAACTAATTCATAGTTATAGGGATGTGTTGAAATAAATCCCTCAACAGAACCATAAAGGGTAGAAGTTTGGGAAAAGAAAAATGTTGGAGACACCAGATTCTGGCATGAGATGCTACAGAAGGAGAATATGGTTGATTGATGGAGATTGGCTCAAGAGAAAAAAAAAACCTTAAACCAAACATCAGCAGTTTTGTTCATCTCCCACTCAGAGAAGCACCAGAATAAAAGTCATCAGGTGCCATGAGAAGTGAGTGAAGAGCTCACTTTCTGCCGAGTTTTGCTGAGGAAAGAAAGAACCACAAATAGCAACACATGAGACAGTTGAATGGTGAAGGTTTGTTTCCTTATTTATATTCTTAATTATGTAACATCCCTGTTTTACTTTTCACAAACAGATGTAATTATTTTAGGTGGTGATCAGTTGAAGCAGAGATTATCGAGTCGCTTGTAGAACACAATTCTAGGCAACAGCTTAGTACAGCCAACTCTTTTATGTTTTATGTTATGGTTATTGTCATACACAAACAGTCTTTTAAAAAATTAACCACCAATTTTCAGTTTTGATGCAGTTTCCTACCAGTGAAGGCACCCTTCAAATGAACTGATATATTCATGGATCAAACTAACATCATAGACCAGTATAAAATGCCTCGCATTTATTTTACTTGCATTTATTAATTTATATCTTGCTTTTCTTCCACATTGGGAACACAAGGCTGCTTAGAACACCGTTCTCCCATTCCTCATTTTCCCACATCAACAACCCTATGAGATAAGCCAGGCTGAGTGTGATGGGCCCAAGGTCATCCAGCGAGCTTCCATGGTAGAAGTGAAGACTTGAACACAAGTCTCTCCAAATCCTAGTCCACCAATCTATAATAATTCTATTTATATACCACCCTTCAGGACAACTTAATGCCCACTCAGAGCAGTTTACAAAGTATGTTATTATTAACCCCACAACAATCACCCTGTGAGGTGGGTGGGGCTGAGAGAGCTCCGGGAAGCTGAGACTGACCCAAGGCCACCCATGGCTTATCATCTATGCCACGTTAGTTCTCTCAGTTGTAGAGCTACTTGAAATTTAATCTTTTAAATAATCTATGTATCCAGATCTCAACCATCCATAAATACACATCGATTCTCCCCAATATTCCCAGTGACCATTTGTCAAAACATCCTAAACAGTGATTTAAAGTTAAAATCCAGCAGCTCCATTCTATCTCTCCCTAGTCACAATAATGTACAACAACAACAACAACAACAGGCTCATGATTCATCTTTCTCAGTATCTGCAAAGATACTCCAGAGATACTCCAGACTGAGTATCTCAGCTCTGGTAAATTCTGTGAGCCCTAGATGATCTTTGGAAGTGGTGGCTCTCATTTAGGGCTGAAGTAAAATGGAAATCAAGGCCCCCTCCCCATTTTTTCCCAAGCTGTAAAAAACACCCTTTTCTTTGGGTGCATTTTTTGTTTATTTGGGGGACTGTGAATGGGGAAGAAATTGTTCTTCCTTACAGAATGACGGCCCTGCTTCCTGCCCTCATTCTGAATTGGCTTTCTGATATCATAGTACTGTAAGTTCTAAGTGGCTATTTGGCAGCACAGCATCATCTTGCTGCCTATATGGTTCTTGATTAATTTGGATCATATATTTATGAAGAAGTTTTTTTAAAAAAAATTGTGTTGAAGAACAACTGAGTAAGGCTGCAAACAGGGTTGAACAGCAGTAAACAAAATGTGGGAACAGTTTTGAGAATTGGGGGGGGGGGTACTCAAATGCACTACTTTTTGCAGCAGATATCATGGGACTTGGAAATTCCACAAAGTACAAGGTGTGAAAGCAAGTCGGTTCTTCCTCTACCTTTGTACAATATAAGTGGCTCTTGGATCCGACATTCATGTTTGAGGGAAGTAACGAGAGGCTTTCAATCAGGCAGTGCTGATAGTAATATTGAGAATTTATATAGTACTTTGTATACCTTATTTCATGAACCCCTTACACAATACTGTCAATCAGTGCTTTTTTTCAGCTGGAATGTGGTGGAACAGAGTTCCGGCACCTCTGGAAAATGGTCACATGGCCGGTGGCCCTGCCCCCTGATCTCCAGACAGAAGGGAGTTTAGCTTGCCCACTGCGCTGGCGTGGAGGGCAAGCTAAACTCCATTCTGTCTGGAAATCAGGGGGCGGGGCCACCGGCCATGTGACCATTATCACTGAGGGCTATTTAAACTTTTAAAAACTCTCGCCTTGTTCCAGCTGACCCAAAGTGACATAATTATGCGGTCCTGGGAACCTGCATGCACTTTCCGTGTGCTCATGTGGTACCAGGGGCACCACCTCCCACCAGGAGTTGCCCCCTGTGCTGGCAACCCACTGAGTTCCACCACCTCTTTTCCCAGAAAAAAAGCCCTGCTGTCAATACAGAGCATTCTCACTGAGAGGGGCATTACTGGAACTGGCATTTCTGTCTTTTGCAGAATTCAGAGCAGAAGGTTAATTTTTTTAAAAAATGGAAAATGGCATGAATACATTCACACCCATTTTCTTTTTGTCCCACAATGTCCACACACAGCGTATCTCCTTGGTTAACCTCTCTGCCTCATACTGCTTCTGTCTCTTCCAGACAAACGTTATCTTGGGGCAAGTAATCAAAGTCCAGCTAGGCCACTGCTTGAATCCCCAAAGAGTAACTGAAAAGGACAAATTCTAGAAAAGAAACTGTGTTGGTTAATCAAGATGATAATTAATGTAATGGAACCATCCAACAGAAGTGGTACCCTACGGTTTGCACATAGATGTCTTTTTAAAAAAAATCTCTAATTTGTAACCATGCAAGTTAAAGTGTTGTGTATGCGCAGATGTTGCAAAAAACATACACTCCCTAGAGTTGAGCATGAACACTGGTGATGGGTAGCAGAAGGAAATGAGAAAGGGGCTTGGAGGGAGATAGAAGCTAGAGCCACAAGGGTGGTGGCGGTAGGGAGAACCAGTAGTGGCGGAGGGCAGGAATCAAAGGCATGTTGGGAAAGGAAAATGGGATTTTCCATCCCCTGCAAATCTTCATGGGTCCCACTTGTCTGCATGAAAGATTCAACCACTTTGCTTTGGGTTAACATTCAGGTATTGGGTAGTCAATGGAAACAAAACTCGTTCTGTTAAAAATCATGGTGGTTTTTCATTAAAGTACATCTTTACGCCAATTTTTGTTCTTTCCCCATATTGCCAAAGAGGGATAGCCTCATCTTCCAATGCTGTGTTCCCTTAAATCTCAGTTTGGTGTAGTGGTTAAGAGTGCGGGACTCTAATCTGGAGAGCCGGGTTTGATTCCCCACTCCTCCACTTGAAACCAGCCGGGTGACCTTGGGCTAGTCACAGCTCTTCCAGAGCTCTCTCAACCCCACCCACCTCACAGGGAGATTGTTGTGGGGATAATAATAACATACTTTGTAAACCACTCTGAGTGGGCATTAAGTTGTCCTGAAGGCTGGTATATAAATCAAATGTTGTTGTTGTTACAGTTGGGTTTTCTGGCTGGGGATTTTGAGGGTCAGGCAGCAGCAGTATGTTCATTTAACACAAGCTAATAATTTGCGTGATAAATTAATGGTGCATAATTGTCATATACTTTATCCTAACTGACAGCACTTAAATTGTTCAGTGGCATTTGTTTAGGCACAGTCAATCTCCAGAAGGGTTTCCTTTCAAAAATAAATGAATCTGAAGAGAGAACAACTTTTTAAAAAATCAATAATTACACATTCAAAAGCGCTTGAAATACCATCTTTTAAAAACACTTCTGTGCAGCTGCTGGACAAGGCTGGTCTCCCCCCCCCCCTGTCCTGCTTTACATCTGGGGTCCTGCTTCCTGCAACAGGTAACTTAGGCCCCTCCTCTTCTGGCAAGAAACATTTATCCCAGATGCTATCGGGTATGTGTGCAGACTCAACTTTCCTCGAGCAATTGGTCCGTGAAATCATGCGTAATGCATGGATCTGGTGCCTTTTATGGAGAGACTTATTTCAGCAAAGGCTTATAATAGTCTCAGGGAATAGCCCCACCACAAAGCATCACTGAATGGAGGGAGGGAAGCAGTGCCTTGACTGGAGGGGGCTGCAAGGTGGTGCTGGAAGCATCGTGCAAGTGTGCAGCTGTGGAGTGGCCAGTGGAAGTCAGTACTGCAGTTGTGGTCCAGGCAAGCCAAGGTGATTTCCCCTTCCCCCTTCTGCAACATTCTAGGGGGGGGAGTTGGGATATTCCTGGGACCCACCTCGTGACCCCCTTATAATGCATTTGTTTATGCATTTATACCTCATCTTGTAAGGTTGCCAACTCTGGCTGGGGAAATACCTGGAGATTTCAGATAGAGCATAGGTAGAGTGGGGTTAAGGAGGGAGGGATCTCTGTGGAGTCTAATGTCATACAGTGTACCATCCAAGGTAGCCGTTTTCTCCAGAAAATCCCGTTATCTGGAAGTCAGTTGTAATTTTGGGAGATCTCCAGACCCCTAGAGGTTGGCAACTCTATTTTCGAGGCAGTTGACAAAACCCAGAACCATTAGATCCCATGAGCAGAAAAGCAAAAATGAGTAATGATAACACAAAAAGCAACAAGCCAGCATCAAAAACCTAGTTCTCTCCAATAGCTGACAATGCACTAAACCTGTGGCTGACAAGGTTGAGCTACTACAGGCAGCAGGGTAGGAATCACACAAGGGAATGCTCCTGCAAAAACATTCTCTTTGCATAGAAAACTATAGGACAGGGAAATGGGTTCTAGCTTGGTCTTGTCTCTGGCATGCCCTTTTTCTATGCCCACCTCGCATAGGGTTATTAACTTCTTTGTGGGAAGTTACAACTGACTCCAGACTACAGAGATTAGTTCCTCTGGAGGAAGTAGAGCTTCCCACAAAACTCCCTCCCCTCCCCAGCCTGAACCCCCAAATCTCCAGAAATTGGCCAAGTCAGAGTTGGAAAACAACTGTCACGGGCTGGGCCAGCCCAAGCAGGGTGGTTCAAGTCCAAACCTTAATGGCAGAGTCTGAGGGGAGTTCCAAGAGCAAAAGCCAGGTCAAACCGGTGGTCAGAGCACGAGATAACGCCAGGAGTGAGTCCAGAGTCCAAGAGCAAGGTCAGGTACAATCCAAGGTCATTTACCGGTAGTGTCAGGTCCAAAAGTGGGCACGGTTCACGGTTCACGGTTCACGGTTCACGGTTCACGGTTCACGGTTCACGGTTCACGGTTCACGGTTCACGGTTCACGGTTCACGGTTCACGGTTCACGGTTCACGGTTCACGGTTCACGGTTCACGGTTCACGGTTCACGGTTCACGGTTCACGGTTCACGGTTCACGGTTCACGGTTCACGGAGTGGTTGCAGGCAATAGACACGTTGCTTCCACGCCCGGCAGTTCCTCCAGACTGGCTCTTATAGCCAGGCGTGGTTTTCAGCCAGCTGCTAGGGCTCCATCCTGACACTACTCATCATCACTCTCCAGCAGCTGGCGTTGGCTCAAGAGGCGAGCACTGCGCCGTCTCTCCTGCAGTTCCAGCCTCTGGCGCTGCCTGCGGCGTTTCTTGGGCATGGGTGAACCTGGGGGGGTGGAGGCTCTTGGCTGCGCTGCACCTGTAGAAGTCCCTGGCTGAGCTTCCCCTGTGGTGTAGGAGCTAGAGGGTGCTGGTGTCTCAGCTGCTGGCTGCAAGCTCTGATCAGCCAGCAGCTGTTGCTCCTGATTGCTGGCTTCTGCTGAATCAGGGCTAGGGCTGGCTACACAGGGCTCCTCTTCTCCTGAGGAGTCCTGGCTGGCTACACGAGGCTCCTCTCCTCCAGAGGAGACCTCACTCTCAGACTGGGCCATGACAACAACCCTCTCAGTCTTATGTGGTGCAGCCCAGAAGGAAGCTTACTACTTTCTGTGCTGTTGGTGAGAATCAGACCGTTCTAAGAAATTTGCCTTGTATTGTTTTTGATAGCTGAAGGCAGGTGGATTGAAGCAGCTTGGAGAACTCTTATGAGAACTCTAAGGTGACAGCTGGAATGCTCCAGACTGGCACCAGGCTTTCCTGGTTTTAGGGATTTGGAGCAAGGCTTTCCCACCTGCTTGTAGAAATCTTCTGGAGAGGGACATATCAGGAGACACATTCTCTATGACACAGGTCCTCAATGTGGTGCCCAATTGGGCCTGCTGACACTTTTTCTGGAGCTCATCAAGTGTTTTTAGAAAGTGGGTGAGGCCAGGTGGCTTTTACAAAGCATAGCTTCTGATTGGCCATTGGAGTATTGATTGGCTGTGCAGATTTTTAAAAACATTGCTTTGGCAGAAACTGCTCCCACAGCACAAAGATCTTCACTGTGTGACTGAAGGTAAGGTGTAGCAGCCATTTTGTGGCAGGCTCCGTCTCCTGCAGCAGCCATTTTATGGCAGCCATATTGTTGCTGTGCCCACCACACTGTGTCAGAATTCCAGATGTGCCTGCAGGCTCAAAAAAGTTGGGGACCGCTGCTCTGTGTTATGCACGCTTAAAGTTATCCATTGAATGCTTTAAATTAGGGATGCTCCTGAAGTTCTCCTCCACATTTTTTCCTAGATCTGAATTACTTGTTTCTGAAATGAAACTCATGAAATTGTCCTTTTTTATTTCTTAATTTTATCCAAACTGCTGTGTGAGTGTAGCTTAACTTGCAGCTTTCAACTGCTATGCATTTCCTTCCCCCATCATGTTAACAGTATGTAGGTATGCACTGATAAAACCTTGTAAAGAAGCAATCTTGATGCAAGATTATTTTTGTGTGGTGTTTTACCAATACATAGAAGCATGCATCAGTAAAACAGTACCCCAAAAGAATCTTGAAGAAATAATAATGGCTTTGATGTAGCAGAGACATTTTCCTTTCCCACAAATGGAAAAGGAAGTTTGGGAGAGGGATCTTTGCTACACACCCCTACCCTTGCAGCTTTCTGTTCCCCATAAAAGCTGTTTCTGAAGGTTGATGTTTGGGACTGAGTAGGAAGATAAGTAGAATTTGTCTCTCACTTAACTGAAAGGGACGAGAATGTGTGCAGGGGTGGAGATGATGATAATCAGGGGTAGCCCCCTGCCACACCCCGTAACACATCCCATGGAATTTCCAAGGTTCCCTTGATGGTCATGAGCAACAGTTCCTTGGAACAGAGGTCACCTTTCATGAACTCCATTCTGTTCTCAGTAGTCTGGATCCAAATCACTACAGTTTGGTGTAGTGGTTAAGAGCAGCAGGACTCTAATCTGGAGAGCCGGGTTTAATTCCCCACTCCTCTGCTTACGGCCAGCTGGGTGACTTTGGGTCAGTCACAGCTTCTTGGAGCTCTCTCAACTCCACCCTCCTCACAGGGTGATTGTCGTGCAGATTATAATAACACACTTTGTAAACTGCGCTGAGTGAGCATTACATTGTCCTGAAGGGCAGAATATAAATTGAGTAAATCAAATGTTGTTGTTGTTGTTATTAGTAAACATTTCAGCTGAGAAGTCACTGTGAAACGACTACAAACTAAATTTATTCCACTGTTGATGTTGTTTGTTTCTGATGAAAGATGTGATCTCATAGCAGAAATTTTCAGGAGAATATTTTTGTGAACTTTTTTGGGGGGGAGGATGTTTCTAATGATCTCTGTTCAAGGTTTAGATGAGTTGATGTAATATTATTTTATTTCCTAATAAATTACAATTTACCAGTCTCAATGGTTGGTGAGACAAGCAGATTATAAGCAAATCAATCTACGTATCCTACATGAAATTCAGTGTGATAAATCAAACTATTAATAAAACTGTGTATAACTATGAATTACATTTAAAAGATTCAATGAGATAAGCTAACTATAAATACACACCAAATAATAATTCAAGCAATATACACAGACTCTCTGAGTCATACTAAGGTAATACAATGATTATCCTAATAGAAGACATAAGCAACATCTCCGCTTTAGTCATTCGTGGAATGCAAATGGCAAAATTTTATTAGAAACTTTATCATTCCAGAATATGAGGAATAACATCCAGCACTCATTAAATTTACCTAAAATTTGCCATGTTCCTTATGGATCTCTGATAAAATGTCAGTTATAGATAAGTTGAAGTGCTTTGAAATAGTTTCCACGATCCAAAAAACTCTCAACCTGCTGCCACTCACCCAAAGCCTCCCCATTCTGCTCAGCGGAGGGCAGCTTTTCTTGTGTCAAAAGGGTATGTGCACAGTGCAGACTCTTCCATTGAACTGTGGTGATGTGAATGGATGACTCCCATAATGCAAAACAATAGATTTTGCTTAATGAGGCTAATAGACTGATCCTAAGACTTAGCGTGCCGGCAAATCATCACAAAGAACAGGGTTTCCCTGACGGAATGCAGAAGCATTATATTACAGATAGGTCAATGAAAGCTTAAGGATTGCCTTGGTTTGCATCCAGTGTTACTTTAATTGAGGGGCATCATACACCCCAAATGTCCACAAAGACCACTTGCCAAATTCATGCTCGTTAATATATCGCCAATACCCACAATTTCATGTGGAAATGATACGCATTGGCCTCATTGATTTAAATGAATACATTTCAATTATGTCAGCAGAAGCCCAATTTATTTTCTGAAAAGCTCAAGGTAGATATCACTGGACTTTCTTCTTTTTTTTAAAACAACACCCACAACAACATAACAACCGTGGAGTAATGTTCGTGGTTCCTATCTGCAATAATCTAATGCTGACAGAGAGTAGTATTTTATTTAGTAATTAACAGCGTAAAGGGGAGAGAAGCTGTCATGTTGGTTCTTAAGCTGGGGAATGTGATGAAAGATGATATCTCCCATCTCATCCTTTCCACTTGTTTAGGATTGTCAGGATGAGAAATGTCAGCATTATGAAAGCTCAGCTCTGCTCTTGATATGATAAAACCCTTCAAAAGCCAGTCTCTCTCCCTCCCTCCCCCTCCTTTCTCTCTCTCTCTCTCCCTGCACTTCCTTCTTTTTTTATTTATCCTGTTTTGTTAGATGGCAGAAATATAATTCTTTTCTTTCTTCCTATTATAAGCCACCATTTTTGTTTTATTATATGTTTCACAACCCCTAATGTCCCCTGAAAATTACCTTGTTAAATGACAGTGTTTCAAAGCCATGAATCCTTTCCCACCCACCCCCATTCCCTCTGAGGTTTGAAACAGTCAACAGACTGTAAAGAATAAATAATAAAAAGTATTGATTATTTTGATGACTGTGAGATTCAATTAAGTATTAATTTTGCCCTCCAGTGGACCTATCAAGGTATTCAAAAGGGAGGATTCGGCTTGGACTAAATGCACGCTGAGTGCTGCAGCCTTAAATAGGGAGAAAATGTGTTTACCTACAGTATTTGGAGTAGAGTGCATTGATGCACAGGGTCCGATATTTAAGTGCTGTGCAAATTAAACCCTGGTGACAGTGACATTGTTTTCGGCGGTATGAGTATTGACTAAAGAAGTGCATTTGATGACAGCTTAAACTATTTGTATTGATTAACATTTTCATAGATTATCATGTGTCATATCAAATTCACTTTTCAGACATGAATACATTAAAAAAACCCATAGGCAACCATCGACCAATGTGCAGATGGGGCAGAGGGAACATGCTAACCAACCTACATGCGCACTGGTCACCTGTTCTCTGCATAAGAACCATTTAGGCATGAACTTAGCAATAAATAGTTGGCAGATAGTCCAGCAAGGTGACTTGGTTCTTTTTGGCTTCCCCCCTTCCCCCTCTCAGTTTCTTGCTGGTTTAGTGGCAAGCGAATTATAGGCTCTCATTGGAAGCCATTATCTGATACTGCCCCCCACCCCCTTACCCTCTGAACGAGAAGATACAATACATTCAGACATGCAGGAAACATTTTAAATCTATGTATTTTTTTGCATAGATGCATATTTATTACGGAAATATAATTTCCCCAACACAAGAATGATTTTGTAAGTATCCTTCACTGGTGTTGTCTTTTGTTAATATGTGTGTTTAATTTATCTATTTTATCTGCTTTCTTTTCCTTAAGAGGTGAGTTCATGGACTTTTGAGCTACTAATAGCCCAAAGACAAAAGAGTAAGAGGTTTCATTGTTTTCTCTCAATGGTTTGAGATGAGATGGCTCTGTGTTTTTTTTTTAATTATTGGTTCATATAGTGGCAGAAACACTTTTGTACCGCGAATGTTGTTGTCTTTCTGATTTGATGAATGTCATACAAGTGAGGAATGCTTTTTTTTTCTTTTTAGAAAGAAAAGCTTTAGGACATTTACAGTCTTTTTTTTTAATGTAGTGCCGGACCTCACTGACAGCAATTTCCCCTCTCTACTTACTGTACCACATTAAAGTGAAGAGAGAGGTGTAAAAACACACACTGAGAGAGAGACAGACACACACACACAAAGAAGCACATCCCACAATTAAAACTGTGTTGGTTATGTCGCGGTTGCTGAAGTTTTTCCTCCAAAGCATCCGGAATCTTTCACATGCTAGTTGAGCTTTAATAGGGTGGGGAGTAATGGAAAACTCATTGGATCTGTAATAGCTCTTCACTTGACTGCAGCCAGCAATAACAGCGGGAGCAGCCAGAGATAAGAGAGAGAAAGAGAGAGAGAGTGTGTGTGTGTGTGTGTGTATGTGTGTGTGTGTGTGCAAGAGGGAGAGAGGGAGTGGGAAAGAGAATCTGCACACCAAAGCTGCCACTTTCCCCCCCTTCACTCTTCTTTCCCCCCCATCCCTAGGATCCAATGATAGCTGGACAAGTCAGTAAGCCCTGGCTGTCACTGCGGAGTGAAATGAATGCAGAGTTGAGAGGTGAGGACAAGGCAGCTGCTTCAGACAACGAGCTGAATGAGCCCTTGCTTGCGCCTGTGGAATCAAATGACAACGAGGACACTCCCAGCAAGCTCTTCGGTAAGTCTGTCTAGGTATTTCGTGTTCGGAGGGTTGTTGCCTCTCTGCGCTGGGTGCCAGAGATTCTGAACGGAGAGGGGAGAATCAGGCGATTCTTTAGGAAAGAGCCAACTTCTGTGAGGGGGTGGGGAAAGAGCGCACACCAGCTTTTGCTGTCCGGTTGGAAAGTGTTTGCTCCTTGACTGACAAAAGTTTGGTTCGATAGAGAACATTGCATTATCGACTTCAGCTGAAATCTGCAAATCGGAGACTCTGGAGTTGCTCTAGAAGAGTCCCATGCATAAGAGCAGGGCATCAACAATGCTCCTCTTGCATTGGTGCTCTCTTTTGTCTTTTGGGTGTCCAGTTTTGGTGCTACCATATTGTCCGTAAAAGTAATCTCCGGTTTCAGTGTGTTTGATTACGTATGAATTAGGTGTGCAAATTGGAATTTGCGGGCGTGCAGCCGGAGATTCATATTTTCCTTGCGCATCTCTTGTGAACATGTCTTGTAACATTTGTTCGTAGAAAACTTTTCTTAGACATCTTTTTAAAAAGGGGCTTCTTCCTATGGTTTGCAGTTCTTTTTGAAAGTGATCGTTTCCTTTTTCTTTTGTATTTCATTAACCTTTATTCTATCATTCTTCAAAATCTTCCTTTGAGATCAATTAAATTAAAGAATTGTTTGTTGTGTAATTTAAATTGGGAAAAGAAATTAAAAGAGATCTTGCTTCTGAAAGGTGTATTTTACGATTTCAGTTTGAAAGAAAATAGCTCACCCCAGAAAAGGTGCATGAGCTTAGAACACTGTATAAACAGTTGAATTAATAACTCATGAAAATGTAGCCTTTCAAGAATATTGGTTTCATATCCAAAATGAAAACTAGACGAGTGGCACTTCAGCCCAGACATCTGTCATTCAAACCCGTGACACCCTGTAAGACAACTCAAGCAACTGTAATCTCTAATCAGAAAAGGGAGCGGAGCATGTTCGGGAGGGGGGGTGTACTTGAGTGATAGATGTTGATATACGTCCACACTGAAGCAGCATTGCGTAGTCCAATGTGACATTTGGATTCTACAGCAATTGCTTTGGACGGTGTCCCTTTTAATTATTTCCACAATCAACTTTGTAAGAAGAACATTAGAAAGCATGTATTTTGCATTTTACACTAAGATGGAAACGTCTTATTTGAAAGAAGAATATACCTTCAAAAACAGCCAATATTGGATGTGCTTTAATCTGTAAGGCAGCTGAAGATATGACCAGATGTCTGTATTTCAGCTACAGCTTGAAGCTGCAAAATGATTTTTGCAGAAAGTCCATGCAATATTGATCAACGGAAGTCTCCTATCATTTTTAGAAAGACAGGAAGACAAAAAAATAGTAATGTAATTATATAACACAGCCAACCAGATCATTATAGTTGAATTATACAATGCCTATTATAGATTGTCATTTCCATTTGAGTAAAAGTTATTAGTGATATCTGTTTTAAAAAAGAGAGAGAAAGACAGAATTTTCTTTTCACCTGTGATTGTTTGGTTGCTATCTGAACTGGATCCATTTTATACAGGGAATGAATTGTGATACTTTCAGAAATGATGAAGCTGACGTTTCACACAAAACAGCGAAACAATTTGATTTGTTTTTTTTTAAAGTTCATGTGCTTTGAAAGCAAGAGATTAATAAAAAGATTTGGCTGCTTTGAAAGTTGAGCAGTCAATACATTCCGCTTCAAATTACATTTCTCTATCTAATTTACAGCAACACTGTTAGGATCTCAGTCAGTTACTCACTCTCTGTTACAGCACGTTTCAGTTCCAGCAAGTTTTGTAATATGGAATAAAAGGTCCCTAATGATACTTCTAGAGTTCCTTTTCACAGTAGGAAACTTCAGTTCCGTTTGTGTTGCTAGAATTTTAAAAAAAAGTTTTGTTCTTCAAAAATCGCAAATAAAATTAAATTGCAGCAGGCCAACCCGTGAGAAAAATATACATGGGAATTACTCTAAACGATGTATTCTTGTGCTAGTTAATGTGTGAATAAGAAGAGCATGAATCCAATTAAGCACTGTTAAACAGAACTTATTTTGGTGGCTGAGTTATGCCCTTGTATCTGCTCCGTTTTTTTCAATGGGACTTAAAAGTGCTGAACTTTTGCCAGGTTGGGCCCATAGTTTGCACATATTTGATGAATCTGTGAGCCGCTGAAATCTGGTGTTCAGCGTGCTTTAAAAAGGAGCTATCCCATGGATTTCAAAGACAATACTTTAGAAAAAGCCTCCCCCCCCACTCCAGTTTATCAATATGGGCTATTAACAGTGCAATCCTAAACAGAGTTACTCCAGTCTAAGCCCATTGGGACTGGAGTAACTCTGTTTAGGATTGCACTGTAAGGCACTTATCTAGGTTATGCTTTGCATTCAGACTTGAAACTGTAGCCTTTAGGAAGGTAGAAGAAGACTATATTATTGCTTATAAGAAGGCAAGAAAAATGGATCTAAGACGGATGGGGGTGGGGTAATGCTTAACCCAGGTGACATCTGTCATTTGGAAAGTGATTTTGTGTGTTTAGTTAAGCATCCTTTAAAATTAGGAATCTTTAAGATCCACTTTTCTGTGGAGTTTCCTGAGTAATTGTTCTCTTCTATAACAGTGGTTGCAGATTACTTGGGTCTAATGGTGTAGATATTTCTCTGTGTCAGAAATATCTGTCTTTCATCATTTTGTGAAATAATGCTTTTTAATTATTGTGTAGGCTCATGAATCTTTCCTCAATCTCTCTCTCATTATCAAAGACAAGGGGATGAAATAATCACGAAGGCCCTCAGCTTCTCCTCGAAAAACACAGTGCGTTGCAGTGTCTCACAATGGCAGTGTTAGATGGTTTTGTGTGTTACTCTTTGAGAGGCCATAGTAACTGGCTCATTTCCAGTCGTAGTAGCTCCAGTTTCAGGTGGCAGAGATTCAGGATTAAGATTGATAGTACCTTCTTTTCTTCTTCTTCTTTTCGCTTGTGAAGGTAATACAACACACGTTTGGCTTACCTTCAAAACGATACTTTGCTATCAGTGCAGACAAACGGAAGACAACAGCTTTTTGGACTTGAAGACTACCAGTCTGAGGTTATTTGGCTTTCAAACAAATGTAAAGAACTTTGACATAGATCTTTAACAAGCACAAAGTGATGTTGAACTATTTATATACCTTGAATTAGTCCCCTTTTTTTGTGAGCATACCTTACTACTTTAAAAAACTTCTCTCCCTCCCTCCTCCCTCCATTTTACATCATTAGGTTCTTCTAAAATACTGATATTTTAATTTTTGTGTTATTGCTTGGTTTACCAGCTTGTCCACTTTTGAATCTTTTCTATGCTGAAATCTTTACTTTTTCAGATATGAGAAGAATGCAGTTCACCACAATGACCATATGTGCCATTTGTGAATGTAAAACTTGTTAAAGAAATATTAACTTCTCAAAAGTAATAGTTTGTTTAATTTCTAATTCAATTCAGTTCAAATACCTTTAATGGCATACAAGGATCTAATTTCTATAGTTAGAAGACCTACTTTTCACTAATATGGAAGAAATCCAGATTTCATTGAGAAACATGTAGTCACAGAAATCCATATAGCATTATGAGATATATTATTTATCCTTGTTAACACTGCAGCATAAAGTTATCTTCTCTTTAATCAACATATTAAGAGCCATGTGGAAAGTTTGGTGAATAACTGAATTTCAGTGCTTTCTGTGTCCACAGAGTCACAGTTCCGTTCTATGCAGTTTCTTTTCAACACAGTACTTTTTTGTTAAAAAAAGATGTTGGTATATAAGGCTGTGCTGATTTCCACCAATTCTCCCATCAGGTCTTGGGAAAGCCCCCCCCCCAAGGTGTCAATATTCAGGCTATTATTTTTTTAAAAGCCCATAACTGTGCAGGGGATTACATTATGAGTAAACTAAGTGTATATTATAGTGCTGTGTTTCCAGTCCTTGGTATAATAACAGAACATGGCCGTTATAAAAAAGGTGCAGAGGAGTTAGCCGTGTTAGTCTGTAGTAGCAAAATCAAAAAGAGTCCAAAATCAAAAAGAGTAGCAAAATCAAAAAGAGTCATCTGACGAAGAGAACTGTGATTCTCAAAAGCTTATGCTACAATAACGTTGGTTAGTCTTAAAGGTGCTACCGGACTCTTTTTGATTTTGTTATAAAAAAGGGTAACTATAAAATTGGGGAACGTTACAATTTGGACCTGTAAATATTATATCCTGCAGAACGTTGTAGCTACATAGGATTGTTGCAGTCTACCAACAGTTTGAAAATAATAAGTGGTGTTTAATAATTGAAACTATGTGTAAGTTTCTTAACTACATTTTAGTTTTAGGTATTCCTCCCTTGGTGCAGAGTGGTAAGCGGTAGTACTGCAGCCCAAGCTCTGCTCATAACCTGAGTTTGATCCTGGCGGAAGCCGGGTTCAGATAGCCGGCTCAAGGTTGACTCGGCCTTCCATCCTTCCGAGGTCAGTAAAATGAGTACCCAGTTTCCTCGGGGTAAAGTGTAGATGACTGGGGAAGGCAATGGAAAACCACCCCGTAAAAAGTCTGCCAAGAAAACGTCGTGATGCAACATCCCCCCCACGGGTCAGTAATGACTCGGTGCTTGCACAGGGGACTACCTTTACCTTTTTTTTACCCCTTGGACTAAGTGAAAACAGTGTAATCCTATGCAGAGTTACTCTAGTTTAAGTCTGTTGAAATCTATGGGTTTAGACTGGAGTAACTCTGCATAGGATTGCACTGTTCTGTGTGTCATTGACTGTTTTGTTGTTGTGGCACAAGTAGAGGGTTGTGTGCATGCACGCACACACACATCAGCTATGCTGCACATTCTTCTAAAACTTCTAAAAGTCTTCCTCCAGTGCAAAGTTGTAGCAAGATTGAAGAGATAAATTTCTCAGATGTCATCCACTCTGTTGGGATCCCTGCCTTCCTTCCCTTTCCACTTCCAGAACCCTTAGAGGCTGTTCGCCATTGCTGAAATCCTAATGCTGATGGGTGTTGGTGTCTTCATAAATGGATTGTGTCTGCCATCCATAGTGAGGGTAAGAGGATAACGAATCCCCTTGTGCCTACATTGACAACCTACCACAACATGGCATATAATTAGACTGTTAGCACTGAATAGTGCCTTTATAACTGAGGGCCAAGCTACAAGTGACGCATGACACTTGAATGGCAAGTGGATTGAGTGGAGGGCAAGTGAACAGGGAGAAATACACTTGCCGTTCAAGTGTCATTCGTCACTTGTAGCTTGGCCCTCAGTCAATCGGGGAACGTGGCTCCCCTGTTCCTGCCATACAGCATCTCCCACCTTCCCAAGAAGACTGTTGCCCCCAAACATAATCTAACAGCGCAATCCTAAACAGAGTTACTCCAGTCTAAGATCATTGAAATCAATGGGCTTAGACTGGAGTAACTCTGCTTAGGATTGCTCTCAAAATAAAGAACAGCCTGTGCTATTGCAACTTCCTGTTCTTGTTCTGGGCAGTGTATTGGCCTACGTGGAATCAAAAGGAAGCATAAAAGAAGCCTCCCGACTGGTCTCTTGTCAGAGGGGCTGTATAGTCATCTTGACCACTCACACGAGTTGTAGTACGGACAATAATGACTATTCTCTATCTCCACCCCCCCCTCCCCAGTGCACGGTTGGCAGGGGTGGGCTGTGTTAGTCGCTATCTTAGGAACTGTGTTCTATGATAATTACGATGTTATTTTTATTGTGATTTTAAAACGTTTTTATATTTGCTGTGGCCCGCTCTGAGCCCGCTTGCGGGGAGGGCAGGCTAGAAGCCTAATAAATGAATAAAAACAAATAAATAAAAGACATTATGCAATTTATGGTTGAGCCTCTACAGTCTGTGGTGAATGAGCTTCCTAGCTTTCTGTTTATTTATGCACGTATTTATTTACTTCATTTATACCCCCACCTTACTCTCGCATCTCCTCCCCTCCATTTTATTGGACACTCCGGTCAAAACATTTTAAAAAGGTAGAAGCAGAGGATTCAACCTGCTTAACCCGTCTCTTCCACTTGAAGCTCAAACCAACTGTTATTGAAACCAATGGAACTAATGACTCTAGTTTTTGACAGTCACATATCAACAAGATGTTGGGAACATTTAAAAGGGAAAAATGATCATGTACTACAAATAAATAATACATTAATCTTGTAAAATTTAATTATGCAAGCCTAGTTGCAAATCTGTTTGATATGAAGAGCGTACACATATAAACCAAACAGTAATAACACTTCAGTTTTTGTTAATTGCAAGACTTTTTCATAAGCATTCATTTAGTTTTGATCCAATTTAAGGGGTTTTTTTGCTGGAAACAAAAGTTACACGAATTCAAGGGGGATCCGCATATAGCACTGAATCGTGGGAAACTTATAGATGTGTCACCAATATTAGCTCTGAATCCAATCAAATGTATTCCTCCATAACAAAAGAAAACGGCGCACAAGTTGCTCAAAGTTAAATGCCAGTAGCCTTATCTTATGTATATTTCTACAGAAGGAAACTAGCAGGTTACAAGGAGTTCCAGGCCAGAAGGCAGCCCCAATTAAAAAACTAAATGGATTAAGTAAATCCCTAAGACAATTGCTTTATTGAATATTAGAATATTTTTTCTGGTATGAATGTGTGTAATATACAACTATGTAACACCAAGAAACAGGGTTTTGATCATTTGCTAGTGCAATTTGAACATGCTGCGCCCATTCTTTGGCACTATTGTGTATATTGAATGCACAGTCTTCCTTTCTAGAATGTGCATCTTTGGAAGTGGCTATGGAATGGGTCGAAAAGTGTGAACAACCAAATGCTCATCAGATTGCTCTCCTAGAAATCACTCTAAAACATGCATCATTTCTATTTTCATTTCAAATAATCTAATTTACATTAAATAGAATTTATTATACTAGAATCATTTTCACATACATAGGCAGAAGACCAAACTGAGTTTTGCCATTTGAGGTTGTGGTTGTGCTGAGTTGCTTTGGCAGAGAAAGATCTCATATTCACAGTTGGCACTTTGTGCTCAGGGTGTTTATTTATTTATTTAATTTATTGTCCACCTTTCTCACTAAGACTCAAGGCAGATTGCAAAAGTAATAAAACTAATTCTGATCAGATTCTTTACTTGGTGTATAAACTACATTGATCATTGCCCTTCATTAACCATGGTGTAGAATACATGTTTACAATGTATAGTTTTAGATTTCTTCACGGGACTTCTGTTTTAATGTTTCTAAAGCTTTGAAGAAACAGGTGTATATCTCTGTGTGTGTATAGTATAAAGGGGATCTACTATTAGAATCAATATAGGGCTCAGAAGAGTTTGTTACCTTGAGTATATTGTGTTTTCTTACTTCAGTTGTAACGATATCTGTTATGATGAAAGAAAATACAGGATTGAATAAGTTAAACCTTTTGGATATATATTTATCTATCATATGCAATATGTCTGCAGTATGTGTGTTTGATGTTGAATATTGCACCATTTCATGTAACTGTTTAAAAAAATGATGCCAAGCCTTTCCAAAACCTGTAAGCAGCAGAATATTTAGTTTATGAAAGATAATGGATTGGATCCAGCCACTCTAACCCACCATATTCCCCTCCATATAGGGTTTCCATGCCCCCAGACAGCGACCCTTAACACTGTTCAGCTGGCTGGCGGGGGAAGAAATGAGATAGTTACCTGATCGCCACAGGCCCTTCCAAGTAATGTCGAGATGCCGCCTGTAATGTGATGACATCATTTCCTATATACCCAGAAGTGATGTAATCACCAGAGTGGTTCCAGTGTGGTAACAATGTGATGATGTCATTAGTGGAAGTGATATCATTACATTTGCAGAGCATATGTGTACATTCATACATGCACAAAGACAAGTGTCCCCCACCTGCCGTCTCCCCCCCCCCCCATCCCTGCCAGAGGCCAGGAAAACCATCAATCTTGCCTACATACTACAGTCCCTGTCCCCACATGGCTTTTATTCATGAAGGTTCCGTAAAATTCAGCATAGTCTTAAAAACAACCAGCCTCCTTCTTTTATTTTCACCAGCAGAAAACCTAATTGGATCCAACCCATTGTATTGATTATATATCAAATAGCTTTGGAAAATAAGTAGATAGACATGAGGAGAAGAGTAAATTCATCTTTCGTTGACAGCAGCAGCAACTTTGCTAAAAAGTTGAAAAAGAAGTTCCTACTGTATACACAATTCTTCTGAGGTCAGGCATATAGCTTCTTTGTATTAGGGATAAAATATTAATTAAAGTATTATGGCAAGATGTTCCACAATGCCCTCTGCTCTTGCCCCCATGAGCTACAGCAGTCTGTGGAGTTCTTGGTTACAATCCTACACTTACTTTTTAATGGTTTCCGCATAACTTTGGTGAATGTAACGGAGTAGAAAATTATAGCCATAATATTTCTTTTATAGATCCAGTTCAGAAATTAATTTTATCTCTTTCTTTGATATGCCAATCCATGGAAGTATCTTAATTGATTTTCTGAGTGCCTTAGAGGAAGGACAGGATAAAAATATATCAAATAAACAAACAAATAGTAAGTAAATATTATATAAATACTTACTTTGCAGGGAAAGTTTGCAACAAAAGAGGTAGAAAATTAAGGACAATGAAAAAGAAAGAATTATGAATTAAAATTTTTGTATTTTATTCAACATTAATAAATGAGGTGGAGATGAGGGGTGGGCATATTTTTAAAAGGGTAGTTTAAAAATTTGGATTCATGACATCACTTTTACTTGTTATGGAAACCATGGAAAATGCCTTGAACAACATGACAGTGTTTGTAAAATGTGTACTTCACAACAAATTATAAATTTCAGAAAACATAATCAAGCAATCATGTTCATCATAAACATGAATCATGTTCATCATAAACATAAACACAATCACAGAGCTATCATATTCATAAGTCACCTATCGCATGAAAAAAAACTAACACCACTGTTTTCTACATTGGCCATTGGACTAAGATCCTTGTCCCAATTTCCAAGAAATGCTCCATCTTCTGCTAACATACACTCTTCCTTCTTTAACAAGCGAATCCTAAAACTCGTGTATTGAAAGAAAGCTCCACTGATTTACGTGGAAGTTATTGCCAAGATATAGTGCAAAATGCTTCAGCCCATTTGTTGTTGGGACTCGAGCTAGCTGATACATACACCATTACACCTGTGTAGAAACAACTCCTGTGGTCACTGATGTGTTTCCAAGCTCAGTTTAAGAGGTTGGTTTGTTCTTTAATAAACGGAATCAATTTGGGAGCTTTAGGTAAGATGTCACAAAGACAAAGACGACAAAGAGCTTTGAATATCAAAAGCTAATTCCTGGGAAATCTAGTTGGGGTGTAAGGTGCTACTGGACCCATACATTCTTAAATTCCTTTGGAAGCATCTTTCCAAAATAAAGTCATTTTTGAGTAACAGGAAAGTTTCATCTGGGACACACTTTCTCCAACAATCTCCGTGAGATAATCTGAAAGTGTTTATTCTTCCAAGAGAAGCATATTGTTCATTATTGAGATACAATCCTGCCATAGTTAAACACTTACAACTTCTATTGATTTTGAAGAGTGAAGCAACATATTTTTACATTCCATCTTTTTGCTTAGGAAAAAAATAACCCCCAGAGATTTGTTTCTACAAAAACACAGTTTAAATACCTGCTGTTTCTAAAGGAGCGTGTTTCTTGGCAGACAGTAAACAGATAATTTGTGCGGGAACTGGTACTTGCTTTGATTAAGAATCTTGCCAGTTTACCTTTTGAGATTAATAATACATCAGACGTTTATACATTAAAAAGGAGATGAATGTGAAGAAAGAAGAGGGAGAAAATGGGACATGGTTATTTATTCAGACTCTCCATGGGGAAGTATATATATATCATCCAGAGAGAAAATGAGTGTTGTCCAAATCTTTGCCCGAATTGTCGCACCTATCTAAATTTCCTTATGTTAAAGAAAATGTCTGCTTGGTGTTTGGGCTTTTTGACAGAGGGCTGCCCCCCCAGACCCCGCAAACCACCACACACAATTTTTTAAAAACATCAAAAGACAGAAAGGAAGTCATAGAAAAATGTATCATTCACCTGCAAATCACCTAATTTCATGTATCTAAGGCAGGGCTTTTTTTCTGGGAAAAGAGGTGGTAGAACTCAGTGGGTTGCCCTTGGTGAAAATGGTCACATGGCTGGTGGCCCCGCCCCTGATCTCCAGACAGAGGGGAGTTTAGATTGCCCTCCGCACTGTCGAGTGGTGTGGATGGCAATCTAAACTCCCCTCTGTCTGGAGATCAGGGGGCAGGGCCACCGGCCATGTGACCATTTTCAAGAGGTTCTGGAACTCTGTTCCACCACATTCCAGCTGAAAAAAAGCCCTGATCTAAAGTAACTCTAGATTTTGCTGTTATGCTTTCCTTTGTAGGCTTTGGCTTCTTCCTGATACCGTTGTGGCGTTTGGATTTTAACTCCTTTTCTATACCGAGCTTCCTGTTCATGTATTGGCACCAGGCATTTTGTTTTGCAGGATATGCAGAGGTTACATCACTCTATATAATTTTTAGCATGAATCTAGAAGATGATGCGTTCAGGTTCCGTAGCCCCATGCCAACATAGGCAGATGACCCAGCTTCAAATTTTAACGAGCTACTGATTTATTTAGTCTATCAATATCTCTTCAAGATTTCAGGCAGAGGTGTTTTCCAACCTTGACATTAGATTTATGCAGGGTGTTTTTTCTGGGAAAAGAGGTGGTGGAACTCAGTGGGTTGCCCTCGGAGAAAATGGTCACATGGCTGGTGGCCCCGCCCCCTGATCTCCAGGCAGAGGGGAGTTCAGATTGCCCTCCATGCCACGGTGTGGACAATCTAAACTCCCCTCTGTCTGGAGATCAGGGGGCGGGGCCACCAGCCATGTGACCATTTTCAAGAGGTCCCAGAACTCCGTTCCACTGTGTTCCCACTGAAAAAAAGCCCTGGATGTATGCATTTTTTTTGTTTTCATATTAAGATTTTTTCCTTCTAAAATCATAATTTGGATTTGTTATTATTGGCATTACAGATAATAGCTTGGTTATTACATTCAGTTTCCATTTCTTTCGTTTCAGTGGCCAACACATCTCTGGCTGTAACTTTTTTGTTTTCTATCATGGCAGGGCATGTGCATCTATTATTAAACAAAAATGGAGTACGTGGGTAAGAGTCATAAAATCCTCTCACCTCCTTACCTCATTTTGCCAATTTATTTCGGCATTTTTCTTCATTCCCAACTGATTTGTGATATCACAGCTACATTGGGAGAAAAATGCTGAAATAGCTCAACCAATTACAGCAAGGTAAGGGAATACAGGATTCAGCTCCACTTGCCCTCATGCGTAGTGAATTTTTGTGTAGAAATAGATCCCTGTTCATTCCTTTCTTTACACATCAGCAAGTGAATTCATACAAAATTACACTTGTATCACTTTGTTTGACCCTGACGTAAATAGCCCAGGAAAGTCCGATCTTGTCAGATCTTGGAAGCTAATCAGGGTCAGCTTTGTTTAGTAATTGGATGGGAGATCTCCAAAGAGGACTAGGGTCACTGTGCAGAGGTAGGCAACAGCAAACCACCTCAGTCTCTTGCCTTGAAAACCCCAGCAGAGGTCACCATAAGTCAACTATGACTTGATGGCACTTACCGCTACCACCACTTTGTTTGGTCTTCTCCCTCCAAAGTTGTGTTGCTGCCCTGGTGTGAATGGCTGCTTTTAAAGAAGATTAAAGACTCCAAAGAATCTTATATCTCTCACATTACTCATCTGAACAGGGTCTCCTGCATGTGCCACCCTGCACATGGGCAAAATCAACAGCAACCCATACACGGGCTTTCTCTGTGGTGGCCCCTAGCCTGTGGAAAGGCCTCCCTGAGGAGGTCAGGAGAGCTCCGACTCTCCTAGTTTTCTGCAAATGATGCAAAACTGAATTATTCAAAAGGCTTTTGTATTGTAGGGACTCTCAGATGCTTCTCTGATGAGTAAAGGACCATAGACTTCACCACTATGTTGCCTTATGTCCTATCTGTTGTCTTAAATATGTGCTCCTATGAGCTACTTGTGCTTCAAGTGGTCTAATGTCAGCCCTATAATTGCTTATGTTCTGCTCTGAATTAGATTCTTACTAATGTCATGTCTTTGTAAAATTGTGCTTATTCACCCTATAGCATTGTTTATGAAAATGTCCTTGAAACTGACTGTACTAAACTCACACTGTGTAATCTGCCTTGAGTCTCAGTGAAAAAGGTGGACTATAAATGACATAAATAATAAATAAATAATAATGATTTGGTTGGGCTCTGCATTTTTGGGGGTGGGGGGAGTATCTCTGTTGCCTTCTCTGCCATCTACAGCTGCCTGACTTCCAGGGAATACAAGCAAAATGTTTGTTCCTGTGTAAGCAAGCAGGGGAGGCACCAGAGCACAGACAAATAGCATGCAAGTAGGACTGAATTATGCTTATATAGAATCGTGTAAGCCCTCTTTCAGTCAGCAGGACAATGAACATGCAGCAGTAAAGGCTATTTGAATGCTTCTGTGCTGATCACTAGACAGACACAAAACTACTGGAAATGTCACTTATTTTAAAATTATGAGCAAATCACCAGTGCAGGGGTATTTAGTATGCTTGACTCAAAAATGCAAGTATTGTGCCCAAAGTAAGGTCTATTTTTGAACTTCCTTTATGTGCAAAAATTGAATCTTCAGTACCCAGTGCAATGTGGGAACTAGGGCTTTTTTTCAGGGGGAACGCGGGGGAACGGAGTTCCAGAACCTCTTGAAAATGGTCACATGGCTGGTGGCCCCGCCCCCTGATCTCCAGACAGAGGGGAGTTTAGATCGCCCTCCACGCTTCATGGCGCGGAGGGCGATCTAAACTCCCCTCTGTCTGGAGATCAGGGGGTGGGGCCACCAGCCATGTGACCATTTTCTCTGAGGGCAACCCACAGAGTTCCACCACCTCTTTTCCCAGAAAAAAAGCCCTGGTGGGAACAATGATCTAGGTGGCAGCAAACATGCCATTTCAGATATTGCGCACATGTGGTCTCGTTGTAAAAACAGCAAAGAAATATATGGCGCATGAAAAAATAGCTGAGTTATCATGACATGAGATTGTGTGTCCAAGATTCCTTGACTGTCCACTTCATACATCAGATGCTCTTGTCTACAAGAACTCATGCTGCAATAAATTCATCAGTTATCACCACGAGATTCGTTGCCATATTTCCTGGTAAAGTGAACTATATTTGCTATATTTCTGAGTAAGGTGAATTGATGATTTGCGGGCTACTTGCTTCAATTGTTACTCTCTTTTTTAAAAAGGAAAAATGGTAACAATCAACAGCTTTAAAAAAAAAGATAGGCTTAGGAAGATTGTGAACAAGTATCAGGCTTTAAGAATAAAAGTTATATACATGGAATTTATATGAAATACATTGAAATGATAGGTACTGTAACATGGAGATAGGCCTACAAAATTCTTTCAGGTCAGGGCTGTAAACATGGGAAAGCCTGTGAAGTGCTGGCCTTATCAGGCCTATTTCAAGCCACTTCACTCAATTTTATTTTTTTTCCTTTTTTTAAAAAAGGCCTCAGTCCAACCAAAGATGAACACTTTTAAGAGCCTTTGACTTTAGAGTAAGAAATTTACAGTGTAATATGTTTGCCAACCCCCCCTTACTTCAGAAGCAGGGGATGGAAATTGTAAGACAGGTATGGGGCTCCTATCCAGGGTCCTTGCTCGCATGCTTTGCATGCATGTTAGGGTTGCCAGGTTCAGGTTGGGAAATTCCGGGAGATTTTGGAGGTGGAGCCTGAAGAGGGTGGAGTTTGTGGAGGGGAGGGACTTCAGTGGGGTATAATTCTGTAGAGTTCACCCTTCAAAGCAGCCATTTTCTCCGGGGGAACTGATCTCTGTTGCCTGGAGATCCGTTGCAATTCCGGGAGAGCTCCAGCTATCACCTGGAGGCTGGCAACCCTAGTGCACGTGATCCCAAGAAACCTTGATGATGTCACTTCTCGTGTAGCATAAAAACTTCTAGAGTGCATGTGTGCCATTTTGTCACATGCTCTGGTGGCTTCTGGGCTGCCTCCTCCTTTCCACTCTCGCCAGGCAGGGGAGCAGGTCCAGGAGGTGAAAGGTGGGGGCTAGCTTCTCAAGTAATCCTATGTAGTTACTCCATTCTGAGCCTACCAATGTCAATGGGTTTAGACTGGAGTAGGGTTCCCAGCTCCAAGTTGGGAAATACCTGGAGATCTGACGGGTGAAACCTGGAGAAAGTGGGGTTTGGGGAGGGAAAGGACCTTGGCATGGCATAATTCCATAGAGTCCACCCCCCCAAAGTAGCCATTTTCTCCAGGTGAACTGATCTCTGTGGCCTGGAGACCAGCTGTAATTCCGGGGGACCTCCAGCCACTACCTGGAGGCTGGCAACCCTAGACTGGAGTAAATCTACATAGGATTGCTCTGTTAGACATGCACGGGAGTTCTCTATTAAAATCAGTAGGCCTTAAAAGTGCTTCATTTTAGCTAGATAGTGTTCTTTGTTGTGAAATCATTAGAAAAAAGCGCAAGCAGCCTTTTACCCTGTTATTCTGTAAGGAGTCCACTTCATCCACTTTACAGGGTTCTGGACAATTATTGCAAAGCCTCTAATATGACTACCTGGCCATATTTAAATCAGTTACTAAAATTAAATCTTATATTTTAAATTATTTGCAGTGCAATTTGAAGGACAGATATTCCCTTTGCTAAGTCCATTGGGCTTAGAAGGGCGTAACTCTGCTTAGGGCTGCACTGGTAATGCATCCAATACAGTAATGTAAGTAAGATATTCAGTTACTTGTATTTAGATTTCGTCTAGTTCCCAATGACTGATGAGGCTTCTCCTCCTCAAATTACCCCTCTGCCCTGTCACCACCACCGATTTCTGGTTAGTGGCCTGTTTTCAGCATTACTAATTTATGAGCTTCATCAGCAATATTTTCTTTTAAAAGCCTGGTTGAAAACAGTATTTCTTTTTTTTTAAAAAAAAAGTTCCTGGCGGATTCCTTTATCATTCTGCAAACATCAGACTGTAAAACACACTGAAACAAAGGCATATTTGTATTGTGACATCTCCCTTTGCTATGTTGTGATACAGTTTTGATGCTATCAGGAATGGGACAAAGCCCATTTAGTGTGAAAGCAGAGGTCATCAGGAGAAGAATAATGCTTTATTCCATCTGACTCAAGAGCCTGTCCTTCTTAAAGAAGCTGAAATTGTATTTGCTTTCTAAGTATTTCAAGTGCTTAATCAGAAAGACGTAGCCCCCTAAATTGTTGTCTGTCTCTTTAACATTAGCCCTCTTCTCGGAAGTTCAGTGTCAATTTCTTTTTCTTTTCAAATTGGTAAAAAGAGATTGTGCCAAACGTACTTTTGAAAGATGAAATTTCTTGTTTTTCAAGAGCTTGAATTGCCCTCAGCTGCTGCTTTAAGCATTATGCCCTTTCATTAGGGTTACAACAAGCCGTATTTAGTTGAATCAGAAGATTAATCAGTTAAAGCACTAGTTGATTAACTGGTGGAGCTGAAGGTGAAGGGCACATTGACTGATTTGTTAAAACGCCTTTGGTTCTGGAGGCTGGCTGTTTACGTTTTTATTTTTCAGTTTATTTTATTTCTTCCAAGTGAACTTCCAAGTGGATACCTGTGTAAGCACTGAGCTGCTCCTGTGTGTGAAGATTTCGAAGAAATAACTAGTACTAATCCCCTCTTGGCATGACTAACAGAGATGGGCACGAAATGGGGAAAAAAATGAACCCTGAGTTTCGAGGTTCATTGCATTCCACGGAACACAAACCACAAACTTTCACGAAATTGTCCCATTTCATGAAACGATACGTTCGGTTTGTGAGTCAGCAGATCCCAGGGCCCTACAATGGCCTCCTTCATACCCAGAGATGCCGAACTCTCAGGGAGACTTCAGCAGGCTCTCCTCCAGCCACCCTCCAAGGAGCTCTCTTCAGGCCCTCTTTCCTGATTTTTCCCTCCTGTCCTCCTAGCCTCCTGCTTCCTGCCGCTGCTGGAAGAAAAGTCAAGCAGTGCAGATCTGCTTGGGTTTTCCTCTCTTCAGGTTCTCTTTGCTGACTTCCTTTCCGTCCTCCTGCTGCTCTGACATGCCCTCCTCCCCACTTCCAAGTTCTTGAAGGAAAAGCAGAGTGGATCCGCTCAGGATCTGCTCTAGGGAGCTTGGGGGCAGGGTGGTGGTGGGAAGGCATGTCAGAGCAGCAGGAGGATGGGAGGAAGAGAGTCAGGGAAGGGTTCCCGAAGCTGGCAAGCAGCGAGCAGCGAGCAGCGGCAGAAGGAGCTGCTGAGGCTGCCGCCGCTGCCACTACTCCACCACCCTGTTCTTAAAAACGGAGAAGGGAAACCGAGAGGGGAAGGAGTCTCTGACTACAGTTCCCAAGTAAACTTGCACAGACCCACATTGTTCAGCTCTTAGGTTGGCAGGGAGAACTGCCTGTCAAGGTTATGTGGGCTAAGACTGGGGTTTTCACGGCAACAAAAGGTCTGCAGACATTCTGGGCCTATGTTGCCTAAGGAATCAGTGGATTGGTGCCAGCCTGTCTGGCATCACGAAGCATTCACAAATTGAATGGATTTCATGAACAACACAGCCTGATGAAACGCGTTTTCACTATACGTGAATCGGCCCAATTCATCACGAAATGTGATTCATATTTTGATTTGTGCCCATGTCTAATGACTAATACCCCTCAAACATGTGATCAGCCAGGACTGATCAGAGGGGAAATCACCTGGACCATTTGGCCAGGGCCAAAAACTGAAAGGGGCCTCAAATTGAATTTGGCGGCCTTTGGTAAGTCACACAACTAAGGCAACATGGGCATAACTATGTGTTCTAGATGATTCTAGTCATAACTGATTCAGATATAAGCGTGCACTAAAGAATCCTTAAGCATCTGGTTAGCTTTCTTATATAAGATCATTTAACTCCCGGCAAAAGGTACATCTCAGTAATGTTTAGGTTCATTATGAGCACTGCTGGTGCCAGGGTTTCTGGCGCCTGCGGCCACCCTCCTGTGTGCATGTGCCCCCGGACATCATCACACAGCAAAGCCAGGCCCATTGGCCAGCAGGTGGCTGGGGTGGTGCAAGGAGGCTGTTTGCGCTCTGCATGCTGCCTCAGCTGCCTGCCGTGCCTGGCCCGCGGCTGCTGCACCCGGCCGGGGGCGTGTGGTGGTGGTGGCGGCGGCGGCGGTGTGGGGCTGGCTGGCTGCAGCAGCAGCTGTGGGCCAAACATGCCAGCTCTGTGGCATGTGCCTCTGCCCCTGCCTCCAGCGCCCCCTCCGGCCCCGTGACACCCGTGACACCTGCCTCACCGCCTCAATGGTGGCATTGGCCATAATTATGAGGTATAATTCACATGAAAATACTATTAGAGAATCTCTGCTTCCATTCTTAAGCCTTTATTAAGATGTAATTAGCATTCTTAACATGGGCTAAATCAACAACAAATTATTCCATCCATCATAACAACATAGATCATTGAAGGAGAGCAATTACATAAGTCCATAAAAGTTTCTTACCTCAAAGATAAGCAGATCACAGGCAAGGAGCTCCTTCTAAAAAGAAGCTCCCAATCAATTCAGCATCTCATATTTATAGGATTTTAGCATCATCTCCTAACAATAGCAAACTGTCCTACTTGATAAGGGAGCACATTCTTGGCTATAACTTCAAACACTATACTGGATTATCTATACTTGAAACATCCTAAAATGTGTTAGTTGATTCTTGCTACTTTTTATCTGAACAAAGTCTATGTAAAATCAGTGATTACAAGTTTCTCATACATAATAATATATTTTTGGACGTCAACATCTTTACTTCTGTGAAGTTGGGCATTCTTGCCGTTCTCAGATGCTTCCCTGCATCTGGGCCTCAATATATATATTTATATGGGATAATCTACCCAAGGCTGTACAATTGTGTTACTCCTTTGATTCATACCCCTCTCCAAGTTTTTTGTGTTCTGGGCCTCTAGACTCCCTTTGTGGCATTTCTAGCTGTGGGACTGAGAGCTAAACTAGATGAGACAAATTACATGAGGACGCTCAAGTGAAGGGAGATGCAATGTTAGCTGGGAAGCGTAGTTTGAATTTCACCTCTCTCTGCAGAGCCAGTAAAGATTGCTTTTCAGATGGTTTGTTAATAATTGACAGAGTCTTGGAAGAGGCAAAGGGGAATTTAAGAAACCGTCTGAGAAACGATCTTTGCCAGCTCTGTAGAGACAAGTGAAATACAAATTATGTTTCCGGGCTAACATTGCATTTGAGCATCCTCGTGCAATTCGTCTCGTGTGGTTTAACTCTCAGCTAACCCTGTTCATGTGTGCAGAGACATCTTCTATAAACTTCTTAGTCAAATCCAGCAAGTGTTCCCCTATATTTCTCGCTATATCTGTGACATATGGTCACTCGAAGAGTTCAGAAGTTATGTTGCCCAGTCTCCAAACCATGATTTAGTAATTGGACAGTGTGAAGCGCGAACTGGATCTGTTTGTAGAATTAATTGGCAACTAGGTTGGAGATAACTTCTCTTCAAGTGACGTGAAGTGCAAAAACAATGTGTGAGAGGGAGTACAGGAATAAGTTGGCTGGTCCTTCTCCTTGTCTACATGTGCCCAATAAAATATAAACACCACACCTATGCTTGGACAAAGTGTATGTGGTCATGCCTCAGAACTGCGGTTGGGAATGCTGCTTTCTCAAATGTGTACACTTTATGCATGTGTAGATGCTGATGAATGGCAATTGTTCATTGCTGGAGGATGAGGTCTGCTTTTGCTTCATGTGGTTGGCTATCACCTGGGATGTGTTGTCTGACAAGTGTTATAGAATGCTCCTGAGGAATAATTGGGGTGTCCTAAATGATGGTTTCTGATAACAAACACATATACAAGCACAAAACATTTGTGCCTGAGAATAGGCTATACTTCCTTGAGCACCTTCCAAGTTCTTTCCACGTAGTTCTCTTTCCATTCATTGTTATGCCTGTACAAAGCGCTGAATAAATAATTTAGGCTAATTCATAATATTAATTCTCTGCTGTCATTTAATTACTTCATGGTAAATATCTCTTTAGGCACACTGTTAATATAATACAATATTAACTATTTATAATTGCGTCTCAGTATTGTGTAGGGTTTACTCCAGAGGAAAATAAAATCTCTTGCGGTGCTGGGCAGAGGGGAAGGGAGATTGCCAGCCCATATCTCTGAATTACAGAGAGTACCAAGACAGGAATGGTAAGGAATGAACAAGTGACATAGCAGCCATAAGCATATTTTATACTTTTTCTTCCTTTTCAAAATGGTCAGTTTTAAAAAAGGAAGAGTCCAGTAGCACCTTTAAGACTAACCAACTTTACTGTAAGCTTTCAAGAACTGCAGCTCTCTTCGTCAGATGCATCTGGAAACAAATGAAGGGAAGGGAAGACCGTTTGTCAAAGTTGGAAGTGCTTGCCTGCCTCTTCAAGAGCAAGGCTAAGCAGGTCTACTCAGAATCTTACTCAGCTCTATTCAGTGGGGCTTACTTCCAGGAAAAGTGTTCTTAGGACTGCACTGCCTGTTTCAGGGTGCTAAGGTACTCGGGCTCCAGGGCAAGAGCAAGAAAAGGGGGAAAGAAGCAGTATCTTTAATTCTTAAATTTTGTTAGAACGTATGGCCTACGGGCTGTTAATCTACTGTCATGATTATCGTAGGTACCATCTTGTTTCTACCGCATTGTCTTCTACCTGTTTTACTCCACTATACTATGCCGAGGCTGTTTGTTGTTGTCATTGTCTCCTAATTCTGTAATCCTAGTCCAATTGCATTATTTACTGGGCGTCCTAAGATGTATGATTGCATCATTTTTCCTTCTGTAATCCGCTTTGAGTTTCAGAGAGATAGGTGGGCTATGAATAAAGTAAACATACAAACAAACAATCCAACAACAAGACTACAGCACCAGAATAGATTAGGTCAGCAGAGTCTCGAACAGATAATGATTTATGCACAAGGCAGAAGTAATAAAAGGCATTTTAGCAACAACTCCAACCTGGGCTGAATCCACACACCCTCGGAGCATCCTGGCGTTGCGCTAAATGTTTGCTGAACACCCAGAAGTGTAGCGTCTTTCTAGCGCGATTTCTGAATCGCGCTAGAAAGACGCTACACTTCCGGGTGTTTAGCAAACATTTGGCGCAACGCCGGGACGCTCCGAGGGTGTGTGGATTCAGCCCTGCTTTTCTAACAATAAGATTGGGTTCTGTTCTTTACAGTTCCACCTCCAACTTTTCACCTGATCTTGTTGGGGGTGCAGCAGCCATGAGTTATATATAAGTAAGCAGAGTATGATATTAGCGCAGTGGAAATAAGCAGACAGACTTCTGTGGTTCTAGCTCTATAAAAATACTTTACTACATAATAGGATAAAAAGGGTACATTTGGTAGGAAAAACAACAAACGCCTTCTGACTACATCTTGATAGCTAGACTGAGGTACTTAGTGACTGAGACAAGCTTAGAGACTTAGAGCCAAGCTACAAGTGATGCCTTACACAGGTTGGACACTTGTCAGCTTCCCTCAAGTTTTGATGGGAAATGTAGGCGTCCTGGTTTTACAGCTTGGCTCTCCATTACAGCTGCAAGACCAGGATGCCTACATTTCCCATCAAAACTTGAGGGAAGCTGACAAGTGTCCAACCTGTGTCAGGTGTCACTTGTAGTTTGGCTCTGAGACTGAACTGAAACATAGTTAGAACAGACTGAGAAGTGAACTGAACAAAGAGCAATAAAACCTCAGTATATGTTGCTAGCTAATTGCCCCCCAATAAACTGGCTCATCCAATAAACAATCCTAGATTCTCTCATTAAGACGAAAGACTCCCACTTTCTCTGGTGGGAGCTTTTACTCGAAGCCTGTCTTAAGCTAACTAGCTATCTGACTAAACAAACAGAATAATGATTTAACTCTTTCATGACTGAGCATAGTACACCTGCAAAAAGATCTGCAGGTTACAGACTCGAGTTGCGACTATGATTAATATAAGCACAAAACAGCATAAGGTGGCCATAAAAATGTTACATTCATGCTTGCTCCAATAACAAATGGCTTTCTACACACTATCAAATACCAGATCAGAATATGGTCACTACAGCTCCACTGGGGTTCACTGTTATAGTGGCAGTTGCCTTCCTGCCCTCCAGAACCTCACACAATTATGACATTCAGTAACTCGTTCTGAAAAATAGCGCATTCTGATGGGTGAACACTCAACTACCTGAACAGCAGCTTGACCGCCGTTTGTGAGCGGCACCTTGAATCCTTAAAAAAAGCCAGTTTCCCCCCTAAAATACTTGCCAGTGTCCTAAATAGTATTGCAAATGTTTGCACATGTGCAAAACATTCTCGTGTTGCTTTCCTGTGGCTTTCCTTTCTGCCTTTTGCCCAATGGACCTGACCTAAAAAACATTAATTATTATAAGAAATATTGTCTTGATCCTGCTGGGAAAAGCTGCAGGGTTTGCCTCCTTAGAATTCTAGCCTTACCTGTTTTCCTTTCCTAATCAAGCAAATCAAGTGTTTTAGATTAGATTTCAACTATTTTGTGCATTCTCTTGCAGGGGAACTGTAATTTGATCCGGTAAGTACTGAGCATGCCCCATGATGATTGCTATTGACTGATAACACCAATGATGTCGGTGCAAATACAGCACATAGCCTTGAAACGCAGCTGCTTGTAAACGATGGCTGATGTGCCCATGATGGCCCTAGGGCATGGATTATTCTAGCAAGGCAGTAGTGTGTAAACATGCTCCAGCAGAGGTGACCCAGTTTGCCATATGCACAGGTGCAAAACTACTTAAAATACTACTCGTTTTCAATGGTGGTGAACAAACCCTCAATGTGATTGCATGGGGTGAAGGAACGGGTCCTGTGAGCAGGGCAAGGTCAATTGTTTCAAATATTATTTGTAAAATTGGAATAATATTTGTATATAATACCAGCGCCGGATTTTACTTTTGATGCCAAGGTTGATACATTCTGCAAACTCTGTAAAACCAAATTGTCATGGAGGGTGTTTCTCTCAAGGTGATAAAGTATATTATAATTCAGGAAGGTGCTTTTTAGAAAAAGAACAGTATTAGACATTGGCGGTAGAAATTACCCTGCTCTCCTTGCATTGTTTTCTACTTAAGAATACCATGTTTGGGAGGGAAGGTGTCATGGTAGAGCGCAATCTCGTCAGATCTTGGAAACAAAGTAGGGTCAGTACTTGGATGGGCTCCAAGGAAGACTCTGCGGAGGAAGGCAGTGGCAAACCATCTCTGCTTTTCACTTGCCTCGAACACCCCTTGCTGATCATAAGTCAGATGTGACTTGATGGCACATACACACACTCTATACTATGTTCTGGGAGAGGGAAGATGGCTTTGTATAGATTGATCTTGCCAGCTCCCAAGAAGCTGAGCAGGGTTGGCCCAGTCAGAATTTGGAGGGGAGACCACCAGGGAAGACTGGGGTTGCTCTGCAGAGGAAGGCAATGGCAAACCCCCATTTGGCTTGAAAGCTTCTTGCTGGGGTCCTCATAAGTCAGTTGTGACTTGATGGCACATACTTACCAAATATCATGTTCTGCATTGTTTAACGTATTGTGTCTAATACTTATGCTTTGTTTCAGACCTCTGTAATCCTAATCCTATTACATTGTTTATTAGGCGTTTCACCCTGTTGATTGGATTGATTTGTACTGTGCAATCTACCTTGAGCCTTAGTGAGAAAGGCAGGCTATAAAATAAATAAATAAAGTATATTTTATGATCTCAGTGTGTTCTTATTATAGTGACTTATACAGCACCATCAATTAACATTATATTACCCTTGCTTTCCTTATTTTTAATTCTTTGAAACGGAGTTCTTGTGTCTTGAGTTGGCAGGAATACTTGTTTGGCCCAGAGCTCTGAGGAATGTGGGTTGGCATACTTACCTGAATTTGAATCAGTTTTTAAAGTATACAACAAATTTGTTAAACATGTCAACAAAAATGGAAATTAGAGATGGCAAAGGTTTCGAAGAGACCAATACTGCAATATTATGCAGAGTTGTTTCCGTCTAAGCTCATTGATTTCTGCATGAAATTGCTTTGTGAAATGAACCGCTTCTATAATGGTCAAGGCTAATTATGTTCTCTTGGTATATATCCCTCTTCTTTTATGCCCTTTAGGGTTAGGGTTTGCTACTGTGTGACAGGCAGAAAATCTGAGAGCCAAACTAAAAGTGACGTCTTACACAGGTTGGACACTAGTCGGCTTCCCTCAAGTTTTGATGGGAAATGTAGGCAGCCTGGTCTTGCAGCTGTAATGGAGAGCCAAGCTGTAAAACCAGGGCGCCTACATTTCCCATCAAAACTTGAGGGAAGCCGACTAGTGTCCAACCTGTGTAAGGCGTCACTTGTAGTTTGGCTCTGAGGAGTAGGTTTTTCCATGATGGATTCAAGGAGATCGGTAAACTAACGGGGAAAGTGTGCGTTTAATGTTTTCCTGTCTTGCCATGGTTAAAAGCTGGACTCTGGCTTGGACATAAACCACAATAAATCAATGAGGCTTGATTCTTAGTAAATATATTTTGGATCAGGCTGATTATGTGGAATACAGGGTTCCACCACCATTGCTTAGGCTCAGTAGGTAAAGGTAAATGTAGTCCCCTGTGCAAGCACCGAGTCATTACTGACCCATGGGGGGATGTCACATCACAACATTTTCTTGGCAGACTTTTTATGGGGTGGTTTGCCATTGCCTTCCCCAGTCATCTACTCTTTACTCCCAGGAAACTGCGTACTCATTTTACCAACCTCGAAAGGATGGAAGGCTGAGTCAACCTTGAGCTGGCTACCTGAACCCAGCTTCTGCCGGGATCGAACTCAGGTCATGAGCAGAGCTTGGACTGCAGTACTGCAGCTTACCACTCTGCGCCACGTAGCTCTTGTAGTTCTCCATTATTGTAGCCACCATTGAACTTTGAGAGCACCAGAAGAGTTGGACGGAAGGAACCTCTAATGTTGGGTTTTGAAACAAACTAAAGCCGCTCCTACCTCTTACATTGCTTCGGCCTTCTTCAAAGTTTAGTGCTGTGTGAGAGACCCCCACCCTTCCAGCAAGTCCTTTGTACATGTCAGAAGCCTCAAGAGAACAGAGGCAGGTCTCTCATATCACACTGACCTCAGGAGCAGGCAGAAGTATTTCTGCCTCATTCCTCCCTTAAGATTTCCAGATTTACCACATGATTAATGAGAGTGGGAGGAACTCATGTTTTCCTCAGGTTTGGAGGCAGCAGATGCTCAGAATGATATAAGATATATCTCCTGAGTTTTACCATTTGTGGAGAACTCATAAAAGGACAACATCCTTGCCAGAGGCTCGAGATGTCTTTCTCTGGTGACCCGATGAACAGAAAAGTATGGAGGCTTGGCACTATGTATAAACTTGCTTCAGTTTGGGAAGATTGTTTTTTGCAAGTTAGAGCCAAGCTACAAGCAACGAATGACGCTTGAACTGCAAGTGAACAGACTCACGTGTATTCCTCCCTGTTCACTTGCACTCCACTTGCGCTCCATTTGATCACTATGGGCCAAGCTACACATGACGAATGACACTTGAACGGCAAGTGGATTTAGTGGAGGGCAAGTGAACAGGGAGAAATACACTTGCCGTTCAAGTGTCATTCGTCATGTGTAGCTTGGCCCTGAGTGGAGCACAAGTGGAGTGCAAGTGAACAGGGAGGAATACACGTGTGTCTGTTCACTTGCCATTCAAGTGTCATTCGTCGCTTGTAGCTTGGCTCACAGAGACTGGCAGGTCAAAGGTTGGCCCTAGAAACTATCTTCTCATTTGCTCATTCTTTTCTCTCTCTTCTGGAGCAGATGCCTTGTGCATGTTTTTTATTAGTATTTTGAAAGTAGTTGGAAAATGTTCATCTCTGTCATTTATTTAGAATATTTATTCAGGATTTTTAATAAATCATGATGCAGTCTGAAGCCCGATACATGAAATTTTTCACACAAACTGGCCATTTCAAAGTAAACATGCACATATTTATTTTGATGGGGCTGTCAAAATAAGAATTTCTTATATGTATAAGTTGGTCATTGGACTCATTTACCCTTGTACTCTGTAATTTTTTTATTTAAAAAAAAACACTTATTGATGAAGATCACAGTCAGTTGGTCTAGTTCATATCCACTTATTGTTTATTTCTTTAAAAGCTTTATAGACCACACTCTCCATCTGTGCTTCTAGATGGCTTTGGGAGCCATTGGCTGAAAGCATGATCTATAAAACTTTTAAAGAAATAAAATATATAAACAGCAGTAAAAGATGGACATAGTAAAAACTTTTAAAACCCTTAACACTATGCCAGTAAAACTAACCTTAAAGTTAGCATAAACCAGCACACATTCATATTCATACTCCAGATGCAGAGGAGTTAACCATGTTAGTCTGTAGTAGCAAAAATAGTAAAGAGTCCAGTAGCACCTTTAATACTAACCAACTTTACTGTAGCATAAGAGAATCACAGTTCTCTTGGTCAGATGTGTTGAGAATCACAGTTCATCGAGAATCACAGTTCTCTTTGCATTTGATGAAGAGAACTGTGATTCTCGAAAGCTTATACTCCAGATGCAGATGTAAATGCTGGAAAAAGGAAAAAATATTCCACACGCAAAAATGGCTTCTAAAGCTGGACAAAGTTGATGCCAGGTGAAGGAATCCCAGAGCTGAGGTGCCACCTCTAAAAAGGTGGGGACCACTGGGGAGTGACAGGCAGGTTGAGAGAAAGTGGTCTTCGGATGCTCTGGTTCCAGAGGGCTTAGTGTCAAGATCCTCAATGTTTTTCGCTCTGTGGGGGATTTTGAGAACAGGAAGTAGCTTGTCAAGGGTGTTGGATCCAATCACAAAATGCAAATCGAAGCATCCTTCTATGGTAGAGGTGGCTGTTTCCTGCAGACACAAATTTGGATGATGCCTCCTGAGATCTTTTCAAACACTTTTTGCTCCAGTGAGGTGGACAATAGTCGGGACTATTTGCTTTGAGGAAGAAGCAAATGGATGCTAGGAAACCATCAGTGGGAACCATGGAACCCCTGGGCACGTTGCTGTACATCACCGGTTCAGGTCTTCAAAGGTAACCACCAGCACTTTGAATTGAGTCTGGATGCAAATGGGCAGCCAACTCATTCGGAATCGGAACCAGAAAACAATGAATGACCTTACTGCTATATTTTGCAATAGCTGAAGGTATCAAAGAGGGACTCATGTAGTTCCAAGTAGAGCACATTGTAGTAATTTATCATAAGCATGATGACAGCTTGGATAACTGTGGGCAGATCATGTTTATCAAGAAAAGGTTCTAATAGCACCCATAGTAACCTTTGAACCTGCTCCCTCCAGGGCAGTGTAATTCCATCCAAAAGTGGCTGACTCCTCAGTTGTCTATTAGATGTAAATCAGTGAAACCAACAGGACTTAAAATGATTCCCAATTCAGACTGTGGCTGAAGTGTTTTATACAGAATGCATGGGCTGCCCAACTTAACCACTTTAATTTAATGTAATTGATTTCTATCCGCCCTCCCCACAAGTAGGCTCAGGGCTGGTTACTTTGTTCACCTGTAGTCAAAATCTCAATATGTACCGTTGAAATAGCTTGGCATCTGGTCAAAGTGCAGGGTTTGGCTGGTGTGAACAAATTGCTGCTTTAATTCAGAAGCTTCTGCTATGAGCATAAACTTCAGTACAAGCAGAGATCTTGTGTAGCGAAGGACTGTCTCCTTATTTAACTGGCACCCTCTCTCACAGGCAGATGGCTGTTGGGTGGGAATGACCTGTGGAGTTGTCCTTGCATACGTAGTCCTTTTTAGATAAATGCCATTGTTCTGTGGGGTCTCATTACAGAGAAACAGCTACCACGTGGCTACTGGTAAGCATGATTGGAGGCCTGCAATGTATGTGGGGGGGGGGGCATGAAACCCAACAAAGAGGGATTCAGCAAATGTCTCAAATAAGAGCCAGAGGAAGGTATGAACTGGACCATTTGTAGATAGGAAATTATAGCAGTAACAATCTATATATATAAAGACAAGTGTCCTGACTGATTCGTCAATGCCCAGCCCAAACCCCTGGACCTAGAAACATGAAATTTGGGAAGAACGTTCCTTTCATGATGTAAACACCCACTAAGAAAGGATTTTAAGAAATTCTCCCCCTAAGGGGGTAAAAAAAAGTACAATGTGTTTTCCCAAAGGGATACAGCTTCTCTGTGTGGCTGGCATGCTGCTGCCTGCTTGCGCCCCCACCCACTGCCAGCTTGGCCACTCTTCCCTGACTGGGCCAGCCTTTCAAGGTCATTTGCATATGTGGGCTGATTGGGGCTCACAACCTTCCACACTTCCTCCCTCTTCCCGAGACAGTTGGAACACAGAGGTCATTTGCATATGTGGCCTGATTGGTCCTCATCCCCCACATTCTAAACAGCATGCAGTTGCTATTGGGAGTCATTGAATGTGCCCTGAGGTAAAATGCACCTCCCAGTCTTCCCCTCAAAGTTCACTAGGGTTACCAACTCAACCCCCGGCCCCCAAACCCACAAAACCAAAAAATGTTACATACCCATAAGTATTATAACTGGATTTAAAGTAGTTAAATACCATAGCGAAGCACGAGTATCAAGCTAGTATCCATATATATTATAGTTACTAACTGTAATCTGGTCTAAGCCAATTGATTTCAATGGATTTAGGCTAGAATAACTCCACATAGGTTTCCATTGTAATCCTAGCTGACAGTGCAATCCTAAACAGAGTTATAACATTCTAAGCAGATTGAATTGCAATGGAGTTACAAGGGTATAACTCTGCTTAGGATTGCACTGTGAATCAAGGGGAGGTGGGCTTAGGTCAGTGATACTTTCTGTGCTCATAGAGAGAGCCACATTTACAATGATCATTACCATCAACTGAAAAGGTCACATTTATATCCATCCCTGGCATGAGGCTCATAGCTTATAGTTCACAGCCTCTAGTGGCAGCTGTTTCAAGGTGGAAACCATCTCCCAACCACAAGCCCTTCTGGGTAAGAGCTTTGTCCACTTTCCTGGAATATGGGAAGTTTGTCACATTGGGGGAGAGCTATAGGTGGAATGTCAAATAACTACATGCGGCTCCTGAGCCACTGAGGGAATATCACTGGCTCAGTAAATGTAAAAAGGGCAACAGATGAAATTCTGCTTTCAGTAAAAATCAACTAAAAACAATTCCAGAGACGACAATGTAAACCAGATCTGTTCCAATATATTGCAGCAGGAGTATTTATGTCCAGAATAGGAGGAGCTTTTTGGGGGGTAATCGAATTCATATACTTAGTTCCAATATTGTGTGAGAAAGGAAATGAAAAACACAAACAAATCTGATTGCAATAACTGAGCATTAAAAAAACCACATAAGAACTCCTTTGCTGGGTCAGTCCAATGGGACATCTAGCCCAGCAGTCTGTTTCCAGCACTGATTGACTTGTAAGTGGTACACAATGGAAACAGGCACACCCTCTTATTAGTTCCTATCTGGGAACATGAATCCAAGAGAATAATTATTGTGGCATAGAGACATGGGAAACACAGAAGTGATAGGAGATGAAAGTTGAGGTATGTTATTTATTTTAGACATCCACACACACACACATTCTCTTTTCTGTTTTATCCTCACAACAGCAACTCTGTGAGGCACCTTAGGTTCAGAGAGGGTGACTGGCCTAGAGACACTCAGTGGGCTTCCACGGCAGAGTTGAAATTCAAACTTTGGTCTCCCAGATTCTACTCTGACTCTCTAACTATTATACCACACAGGGTGTTTATATAAGTGTTGTATTATTTCTTTTTATTCTTGCATGCTTCCTGTCATAAATATTTGGCAACACACTTTCGCAAGGCAAAATTTATAAACAAGAAACATTGGAGAGAGCAGGATATAAATATAAATATAAATATAAATATAAATATAAATAATATAATAGTATCAGCTTAGCAAGGCCAGTCAATGATAACATTTGATCTTTATTTATTATTGATTGTGTTGCATGTTATTTGAATAATAATAATAGTTTTATAATAGATACATTAATACTTGTTGCTATTTACTTTTCAAACCCTCTAACGCTTCATCAGCTCATAAACACAAATCACGTACACATTTGATGATGACGCCCAACATAGAACCATAGAGACACTGGTCATTTTCAGTTTTTTGTTGTTGAACAGAATCATTCTCACATAATGCTTAGGAATGGCCTGAGGCACCTTTTTCTTTGGTTTCACTTATGTTAAACGCCTAGCAGTGCAATTCTATGGAAAGTTACTCTCGTTCTAGACCGAGTTACTCTTCATAGGATTGTGCAGTAGGCAGGGCTTTTTTTCAGGGGGAATGCGGGGGAACGGAGTTCCGGAACCTCTTGAAAATGGGCATATGGCTGGTGGCCCCGCCCCCTGATCTCGAGGCAGAGGGGAGTTTAGATGGCCCTCCGCAAGGGCAATCTAAACGCCCCTCTTTCTGGAGATCAGGGGGCGGGGCCACCAGCCATGTGACCATTTTCTCTGAGGGCAACCCACTGAGTTCCATCACCTCTTTCCCCAGAAAAAAAGCCCTGGCAGTAGGTATCATACAGTAACTAACTTCTTAGGGCCAAACTACATATTACATCTATCACATGAGTACCACATGAGCTACTGTGTTTCTTGTGGGAACTTAATACAGACATTCCTCAGGGGCCCAATTTGGATTGGGACCACACTGCTGATTTCCTAGCATGAAATGACTTCCAAGGAAATTATTTATCCCATCAGGGCGGCATATACAAGCATTCGGTGCACCTGTTGCCTCCGACAAGGCAAATGACATCCCTGGGGTCCTTTGGGATTGGGGAGATGGCACAATGGGAAGGCAGATGCCCCTCCTCCTCCGGTCACCATCGACCTGAGCTGAATCAGGCCCCTGCAGTGCTTCTAAAGTGAGTTCCCATGGGGAACTCACAGCTGTCATCATGTGGCTGCATATCCCCAAGGTGATCACAGATAGATATAACATACAGTTTAGACTTTAGTATCATTGATTTCTTTAAAAATCTTTCCATTACCAGATACAGATGCTGGATTCCTCCCTCCGTTTTGTTATTATGAACTAATGTTCTTCTATGTCGCTTCTATATCTGTTGACCTAACGAGGTATAAGAGTCAGAGGCTGTGTGTACTGGGTGGAATAATACAGTTAATGACATAACATATATATTCAAATGCCATTCATTCTTGGCACCTTCACTATCGACTGGGAATTCTTCTTTCTCTTAACTTCTCCAATGTCAAGCCTAAGAATATTTTCCCGGGAATAAGTTCTATTGACTAAAATGGGATGAGCAGACCCACTTGGGTGGTAGAATGGCATGGTATAGCCAGATCTCTTCACCTTCTGGAAGCTAAGCAGAATCAGTACTTGAATGGGAAACAACCAATGAAGATTCTGCAAAGGAAGGCAGTAGCAAAATATGTAGGCTTCTCACTTGCCTTGAAAGCCCTTTGCTGGGCTCAGCATAAGGCACCATTTTTCATTTCATTTCATTTCATTTCATTTCATATACCTTTATTGACTTAACAGCAATCACAGATTGGAAAGGTATCCGAACCATATCATAACGCCAAATCCATTGTATAAATCCATTAATTAAAATTAGTTGCCATTTTTCCTTCTTACCAATCCTAATTCATCATGTAGCTTTTTTTAAAACAAAATTCTTGTTGTGAGTGCATTTCAAATAATAAAAAAACAACTATGTGGTTTCCCTAAAAGACAACATCCTACTATTTTAAAATTGGTTTTATCTGATTTTTCATATAGTATTCAAGTAGTAGTTGTAATAGAGTATCCACAGACCCTGCAATGCTTTGTTATCTAGAGAGTATCAATGCATTATAATAATGATGCAATAACCTGAACTGTGTACCAGTTTATGATTCATCTGAGAATTCTTACAGATCGTCAGAGTCACAAAAACTTGAGAAGCCGAAATTGGCTGTTTTGGAAAAAAGCTAGTTCTGTAACAGAACTTAGAATGCCTTGCTGACTCACTGTGCAAGAGTTACTCCAGTGTAAGTCAATTGAAGTCAGTGAACTTAGACTGGAATAACCCTGAACAAGGTTGCAATGCTGGTTATTAAAAATATTCATTAATTTGATTTATCATTACATTTTTAAGTTTAAAGGAAGGGAATAAGTGGAATGGAGGGGGAAAATATAGTTGTGGTTGTGTGAGGTATAGAATGTATATACAATTATACAATAGTAACAGTGTCATCCTATGAACACTTTCCAGGAAGTAAGCTCCACTGGATACCCCTGAGTAGGATTCTAAGTAGACCTGCTTAGAATGGCACTGTATGGGTTGGGCCCAATCATTTTTTTTGCCTGCAAGAAAGGAAGGAGGGGTTTCTTTTGACCACCCAAATCATGGGCAATCATGGGACCAATATGTACAAAAGGCGTGGGGGCTGGGGGCTGTAGGATGGACCCAAATTCCAGTGTTATGATAAAAATACAATTTGATGCTGTATGGTCTTTTGGAAGGAGGAGAATATTGCTTGTTGCTCTTTTATTTTTCATTAGCCATTCTTGTTAGCAAAGGAGGAATGAAGATCTGCAGCAGCCTTAAGAAGACTTAAAAAAAAAATAACCAGAAGCAGCAGGAAAGGGCAGTAATGAGTGACCACAGAACCACGAGTCGCAACTCGCAATACATTCATACACACCAAAACCTCAGTCGTCTTAACATTTGTAATGGTGCTAATTTCCGAGTGCTTTTTAAAATACGCTTCCACATGAGCTCTCAAAACCCATAAAAGCTTGGCATGTAAAGTAAATTGTTTGTCACTTTGCTGACGACCTGCCATATTTATTGTCAGGAGAAATGGACATTAGTTGGAAAAGCAGTTGTTAAAGGCCAAACAATTTTTTTAAAAAAAAAGATGGCAAAAGATGCGCAAGGGTTTTTTCCTTTTTCTAACAATGAGCCACCCCTTCAGACATCAAAAGACAAGATAATAAGACACTTCAAGCACAATTCAAGATTATATTCAACATCTAAAGGCTCATCTCTTGTCAGTTTGCATTTACTCTTCCCGGGATGTGATGCTTCTATCATCACGCTGTCAAGAGGAGCCTGGCAGAAGCGACGAGGGCCCCTCATTTCACACACTTAGTGTTTTTTATCAAATAGCCGGTGCTCATTCTGATTCAGCCAAAATAGAGGGATAATTTGAGGAAGGTCATGTGCAAGTACAAAAATCTTGGGTATCGATTTGTGTGATTAGGAGGCATTAAAACGACACATTTATGTTAGTTTTTCCAAAGATGTTTTTGCCAGTTTATTTGGAAAGGCACCACTTTTTTTTTCTGGATTAAAATGTTTTTATTTTTTTTAAAAAGCGGTGATCAGAGGGAGTGCTCCTCTACTCAGGAGTAAGTTCCATTTTATTCAATGGGGCCTGCTCCCAGGAACACATTATTAGGTCTCTGGCCTTGCTTCTTTAAAGAACGGAATATTTAGAAATGGAACGATTGTATCCAATTATGATATTTCAGTCTCTCCTTTTTGAGGACAGCAGTCTCTAATTCTTATTAGCTAAATCCTAAATATTTGTTGTGTGATGTCTACTCGCTGCAATGGGCTTGCATCCTTGGTACTGACAATATAACAACCTGCATTGTGGCACTACAGTACTAAATATATCTCATTTTAAGCATTTATTTAAGGTGCTGCCTGCAACCAGCTAAAGGCAATGGTAAAACTCATGGTGATTATAGTGGATATGGGCTTGGCCGCTGTTACTTAGCATTAGGATTGTGATGTGAGTCAGTATGTGTTTGTTATAGTACAGGAAAAAGTGATTAGGGATGAGCAGAAGGTACTAATTATGCATTCCTGGAATGTGTAGCGATACATTCTTAATGAGATTTTACTGAATGGCATTTGGATAACGGCAAAAGCGCTGTTCTTATAACATCTTCACAAAGCAGGATTCTTGAAAGCGCATAGGAATGCCTTGTCTGCTGAGCGCCAGAGAAAACTCTTGGCTGATATTTTAAATATTGTGTACAAATATTTTCTTAAAAGTCCTGCAAAAGCAGATAGAAACAAGTTTTTGCATGAGGCACTAGGCTGAAAGATAAGTGGGGTGTATCAGTTATGTCCACATAGGGTTGCCAGGTCACTTGACTCCTCGGTGGGAGTTTAGGAACCTGACACTCACCTCACTGCATTCCTGGGTTTGTTTTTGTGCATGCACGAGCTCCCAGTGCATGTGTGATGATGTCACTTCCAGGAAGTAATGTCATCATGCAGGTCAAAGGGTAGCCTGGGAGTGCTCCTGTGCTCCCCAAGGAGCTGAATCGGCCTGCTGTGGGCACAATTCAGCCCCAAAGAGGCCTGCTGCGGGGCAGGATTTGGCCTGAAATGGGTCCGCTGTGGGGGAACAATTTGACTCGAAACAGGCTTGCTGTGAATGCGGGAGTCTGCTGTGCTGCCCAGGGGCGTATAGTGTTGCCTGGGAGGCACCCCAGGAAACGCACCCCCCACCGGCCAAGTAACTGAGGGCAGGGGCATGGAAGCAGGGGATCCCTTGCCCCAGGGTGGGGGAATGGCACCCTTAGTCCATAAGCTAAGATGAAGGCATACACACACATACCTGGTTCAAATCATTGCTTGGCCACAGACCCATAAAGTGTCCTTAGATGAAGCTCAGGCATCCTGTAGTATATGGATAATAACTAGACATGAGCATGGACTAGGAAAAACTATGGACCACAAACTTTTCACAGACCCACCCCTGTTTGTGAAACAGTCTGTCAGTCCGTGGTCTGTCACTTCCAGGGGGTCCTAGGACCACCCTCTTTGTACTCAGAGGTGCCAAATTCACAGCAGGTCTTCAGTAGGCTCTTCTCCAGCCACCAACCATGTTTGGCCAAGATTGCATTTCGGATGTCCGAGTTACAGACCCCCAAAGTGGTTGCCCCCAGGAAATTTCCAGTAGATAGAATAGGAGCTGTAAACACCGATTGACTTGCATTGGCTTGCAGCAATTGACAGAGCCCTAGGCTAGCCTACCAACCTCACAATCAAATACGAATTGAAAGAAAAAAATGAAATGTGAGCCCTCAAGGAGCCCAATAAGCTTCATCCCAGAGCCTTTCTGCAGCCCTGAGACTGGGTTGGGGCAGAGCCCTAGGCTAGCCCACCATTCCACAAGCAAATAAGAATTAAAATAAAAAAAATATTAAATGGAAAGGAAGGAAACTCAATAAGCTCCCAGAGCCTTGCTGTAGCAGAAGCCCCAAGCCTCCCTCTTGCGCAATCCAAAAAAACTCACGCAACAAGCAGTTCCTCCCTTGATAACCAACTGGAAAGTGAAACTGCAGCTCAGCGCTGAGTGTTATATATACTTCTTGCTCTCATAGAGAATAATGGGAGCTCTCTGGTTGGCAGCCAGAGCTGCCTCTCAAGGTTTTCAGGGCTAAGATTGGTGTGTTCCAAAGGCAGCAGAAGGTCTGTAGGCGACTCCCCTACGTAGCCTAGAGAATTGATTGCTCGGCATCGGAATGTCCATCTCCAGTGTATATATGCAGTAGTTGCCACAAGCAGGCATGCATGTAAGTCTTAAGCTGGGTTCACAATTCACATATGCAAAAGAATGAGGTAGAAATGAGACAGTAGAGTGGAAGAGTGGACTGCACATGGTAAGGCTGAAGGGAATTAATTTCCAGCTTTGAATGTTCCTTTACTCCATAAAGCTAGCGCAGCAGGGAGATGGGTTTTATACACCCCCCCCCAATTGTTCACTGGGTTGGGGCTTTTATTTATTAATTTTTTTAGCATCAAAGCATTTTTAGCCTAGGAAAACATTCCAAACTGGATTCTATATTGGGATTGCCAGCCAATGCCCATCTGCTCTGTACATAGGGCAAACCAGACAACCTCTGCACAAAAAAATAAATGGACACAAATCTGACATTAAAAATGGCAATAGCCAGAAACCAGTTGGAGAACACTTCAACCTACCAGGGCATTCCATCAAGGATTTAAAGGTCACCGTAGTTCAACAGAAACATTTCAAAAACAGAATCCAACAGGAAGCTGCTGAATTGGAATTCATATGTACATTTGACTCAGTCAGACTTGGATTGAATAGAGACTATGAATGGTTATCTCAGTATCAGAAGTAACTGCCTTTCAGGCATTCTATTCAGATTCAGCAGTGGAGGGGAGGGGTCACACCCAGCATGGATTGTGCACTCCACCTCTTTCATGACTTTTTGTAACTGAATTACATTTACATGACCCTCACTCCCTGCATCCTCTCCCCCCCTCCCCTCACCACCTATATATCTCTGGCCAGTTTCTTCATACTCTCCACGCATCTGACGAAGAGAGCTGTGGTTCTCGAAAGCTTATGCTACAATAAAGTTGGTTAGTCTTAAAGGTGCTTCTGGACTCTTTACCATCCTCCAGCTGGGGTCTAGAGATTTTCTGGAATCACAAATGATCTCCAGAGGGAAGATCCCCTGGAGAAAATGGCAGTTTTGGAGGATGGATTCTATGGCATCACATCCCTGATGAGCTTCCTTCCCTCCCTAAACTCTCCCCTCCTCAGGCTCCACCCTCAATTCTCCAGGAAGTTCCGAACCTGAAGTAGGTAACCCTATCCTGCACTGTCCCTTCCGCCTGCAGTCTGAAGTGGTCCGTGCTGCCACCTGATTCTTCAGCACTTGAGAATAGGAAAGCCATCAAGTGTGTGGGCTAGCTGATGGTTCTCAGCCTGTCCCTCTGAGGCATTGAGAGTGAGCCCCACATCCTGAGTCTCAGGGCCAAAGCCTGAGATTTGGCAGCCATGGCACCTTTTTGTGTCGAATCCAAAGACTCCCATTCAGTCAATTAGAATCTCACAGAGCAGAAGAAAGTCAGTCGATTCAACCCGTTATTTCCATTGGAGAGAAGATAATTATTCTCAAGAGGAAAGAAAAATCCCCCAAATTGAACAGGATGTTCTCAATCCCGGTTAGAAAAGTAGACTATAAATAATGTAAATAAACAACAATAAAAATCTCCCCTCTATTCTGATTACCATTATACTACTATGAAGAAATTTCCCAGAGCTTTCTTTCTTGAGAATGCTCATTAGACCAAAAGAAAAACAAGGCTCTCAATTTTCTAGCCTCTTCAGTTCATCTCACATTTTAAAATCAAAACTTAGAAAAGTCAAATGTTTTTAGAGACAACTCAGTATGAAAATAGATCATTTTGTTTCTTTTAATTTAAACAGTATTTGAAGATTCTACTCCTTTATGCGAATCTGCTGGACCTAATATTTAACACGAGTAAATACAATAGTGCACTCATACTCAGTGGGTAATCTAGTGCTCTTGGAAAGAAGGCCATGTGTTTTTAGAAATACCATTTAGAAAATGCTTTCGAGGAGGGCGCTGTGGCTCAATGGGACAGTATCTGCTTTGTATGCAGAAGGTCCCAAGTTCGGTCCCCAGCACTTCCAGTTAAAAGGACTGGGCAGCAGGCAATATGAAAGACTCAGCAAGTTAACACAGAGGACCCTGTACAGAGACACAGTCCTAAGAGACCACTGTATATAAAGTATTGGGAAAGTAACCTTTGAAAGAATACCTTTGCCTGTTTAGAGGATCTTGTCACTGATGATGCAGTCATGATGAGGCTTGAAAAAGCAATGCGAAACGGGCGGTGATAAGGCTGCCGCACCCGTTGCCAACAGCCCGGAAGAGTGTTTTTCTACCTTAGCTCTCCTGGAGCGTGACCTCCCGCCATCAAGTGCCAACGGGAGTTTGCCTGCCGAAAAAAGGAAAAGAAAAAAATGGATCATCATATGGTTATGTTGAAAGAACTGTGAAACTCACCAACGTTGTTTCTTCAGTGACAATTTATTGACAGTTATTGGGACATTGTCTGATTGTGAACACTGGTATTAGGCATTAGTCAAATTTTTGCCAGAGAGCCTTGAAATATTATTAAGAGCTTTGATATTGATTGGGATTTTCTTGCACTTTGCACTTTCATTGATACATTAAATTTATACTTTATATACAGCGATCTCTTAGAACTGTGTCTCTGTACAGGGTCTTCTGTGTTAACTTGCTGTGTTATAGACCACTTTTCTCTTGTTGTTTGATAATATGAAAGACTCAACCTGTAACCCTAAATATCCCCTGCCCATCTGGGTAGACAATACTGACCTAGATAAGCTAGTGGTCTGACTCAGTATAAAGAGCTTCATGTGTATACGTTGGGAATAAAGCTTTGCTGAGGATTTCCATTTAACCGGTATTGCATTCCTGTCAAACAGACTCTTAGCATTTCTCATTCCAGTTTTATACAACTCTTTCTTCTTCCAGAGAAGGAATGGTGAAGGGGTGACAAGGAAACTAATCAAGATGTAAGAACCAGCACAGTACCGCATTTCTTGTTTCGGGGTTGCTTCAGTCTTTCAGTAGGCAGAGGCACGACTGAGAAGAACAGAACCTGCCGTGTTTACCATCTTTGCCTAAGAAAAGCTTTAGGGCACAAACGGGCAATTTAAAAGACCAGCATCTGCAAGTTGTTACGCGCTCATGTCTCACTTATTGAAAGAAGGTGTCGGGGGTTTGGCACTGAAAAAATAGGCCTCAGAAACAAGCAGCATATTTATAAATAGAGGGCCTCATCCTAATTGCATACCAAGTTTTGGGTTGCGGTAGAACAGTGAGATGATTCTGTGAACGCGGAGACATTTTGCCTTAAGGAAGGGGCTCTGGGATTCTCTTTGCTTCCACACAGCTCTGAAAGCACACTGTGACCTGAAACAAACTCTCACTCCTCAGACTTTTTGACTGAATATGGAATAGTGAGGGTTTTATGAGGCTTTGAAAAGATGTCAGGAAGACCACTAGTGTCACCAGCTTGTTCAGCAGCAAGTTGAGTGTGTAACTCAGATTGGATTAATTTGGCCATATAGGAATTTCTCAAAAGGCATGTGCTAGTATGCCAGATACATAAATGAGCAAGTGCAGGGCTTTTTTTCAGCGGGAACACGGTGGAACGGAGTTCCAGCACCTCTTGAAAATGGTCACATGGCTGGTGGCCCTGCCCCCTGATTGCCAGACAGAGGGGAGTTTAGATTGCCCTCTGCGCCACTGTGCGGAGGGCAATCTCAACTCTCCTCTGTCTGGAGATCAGGGGGCGGGGCCACCAGTCATGTGACTATTTTCGCCGAGGGCGATTTAAACTTTTAAAAACTCCCCCCTTGTTCCAGCTGACCCAAAGTGACGTCATTGTGCGGTCTTGAGTTCCACCACTGAGTTCCACCACCTCTTTTCCCAGAAAAAAAGCCCTGAGCAAGTGTATAGCTATGTAGGTACCTTAGAATGAAAACTTTGATTTTTTCCTTTTGGCTGTAACCAATCAATGTGATCCAAGTGACATCACTTGGATATGAGAGTCCTGGGTTCAAATGCTACTTATGCTTTAGATTAGTTTTTGTTTCAGATACTCTACCAGTAGAGTAGGAATATTAATAATTGTTTTAGATCTAGAGTGCTGTATTGTACAGTACATGTGAATGATACATGCTTACCTAGATTAAGTCACATCATCTTTGTTGGCTTTCGTATTTTTTTATTCCACAATTAGTGGTCTGAAACTCAATTCTATCAAAAATGCAGCTTATTAAATCTTTAATAAAACAAAATAAGATCTAACACAAAATACCCCACTCAGTTGAGTTCAAAACAAGCCAAACTAAATGATGTTATACATTCATATCTATGACTTTCATCATTTTTTCCCCCTTTTTGAACTGTGGTTCTTGTCTGGCAGAATTACTGAAATTATTGAACTGACTTTTAAATTAATAATGAAACCTATGGCTATGAAATAAAACACCTGCAATTTCTCACCATTACAATTTTTCTTGCTAATATCTTTTTAGTCTCTGAGATAACGTGAGTAAATTATGCTATCTCAGACTTTTGGACTGCACAAGAGGCCACTTCCTCTATTATACTACCTGTAGTTTGCACAGCCTATAAAAAGTAGTTCATACCATGCTGGTATCTGATCCTTGACTTTCTAGAAGATTACGCTGTTTTAAAGAGCTAGAGGAAGATGAGAGGGGTCAAGCAGTTAGCAGTACAATGAACCTGACAAACAACATAATCAAAAATCAGATTTCCCATGCTTGTAATGCCTGTTATTCTCTTGAATCACCACGCCCATATTCTTGCATTGCTGATATATTTGCAATTTAAAGTGAGACGCATGGGTTTCAAGTTTATGTGGTGCTTTTGTGCCTGCACAGCACAGGGCATTTATCATCAATCAGCCAGCCATCTGGTAGTCAGTGTTAGTGCATGTTCACTTACTTACTTCATGTAAACTCTGCCTTTCTCCCCAACGGAGATCCAAAGTGGCTCATATCATTCTTCTTTCCTCCACTGTATCCTGACAAATACCCTGTGAGGTAGGTTAGACTGTGTGTGTGTGTGTGTGTGTGTGTATATATATAGGGTTGCCAGGTCCAGGTTGGGAAATTTCTGGAGATTTGGGGGGGAGGAGCCTGGAGAGGGTGGGGTTTGGGGAGGGGAGGGGCCTCAGAAGGGTATAATTCCATAGAGTTCACCCTTCATAGCAGCCATTTTCTCCAGGGGAACTGATCAATGTTGCCTGGAGATCAGTTGTAATTCCAGGAGATCTCCAGCTACCACCTGGAAGCTGGCAACCCTATGTGTGTAACTGGCCCACTCTCTGAACTTTATGGGTTGCTGACAAAGTTACATACACCCAAAGATCAAGGACAAGGAATCCAACATTTAAATGAAATATGTTTTACATTTATGTGCTGATTTTGTTTCTGCCCAGAGGATGGCATTCATCATTTCTTATCACCACAGGCAGCTGGCTAGTAGCTGCAGCTGGCACACACTCAGAACTTACTAGATGGCTGTAAAAGTCATATATGTCCCAAGGTCAGGGGCAGAGCTTGAGTCATGTAAAAGTTCTCTGACATCGTGCCCTCAGAACAGTGATAAAAATAAATGACTTAAAAAAGCATGAGGAGGTTGGTGACAGCCATGGAAGGCACTGTGATACGCGATGTACCCAGAGCATCAGATTGTGGTCTAGGAGAGCCAGTTCGGTGTAGTAGTTAAGAGCGGTGGGACTCTAATCTGGAGAACCGGGTTTGATTCCCCACTCCTCTGCTTGAAGCCAACTGGGTGACCTTGGGTCAGCCACAGCTCTCTCAGAACTCAGCCCCAACCACCTCACAGAGTTATTGTTGTGGGGATAATAATGACATACTTTGTAAACTGCTCTGAGTGGGCGTTTAGGTGTCCTGAAGGGTGGTATATAAATCGAATGTTGTTGTTGTTGTTATTAGACAATGCAATGCCATCCGCTGCACACAAATCATAGTTCTCAAGTAGGAGCACGAAGAAATGCATGCGCAGAATATTTGAAATCCAATTTAGAACACCTGATTAAAAACCCTGGCTTTTCTAAAGTATTCAAGGGTGCCACTAGCATTACAGGAATTTGTTTATTGTAGTAATCGTGGGCTTCCTCCCAAAGTTATTTGGATTGCAGCAATACTGCAAAATAGCCAGAGGACCCAGAACTGGGATGCCGGTTGTTTGCTTCTCCTTGCCTCTGCCCTGTTGCTTGGGGCTGGGATTTTGTGACCTGCATTGGGGGTAATCATGCTTGCGCAGATTGTAGGTACTCAGTCTATGTTAATTTAATAGGGATGCTCATCCAGGGTGGTGGTACACACAAATATTGCATGGGCATAGACTCCAATGTAGAAATTCTCCAGAACTGTAAGGGTCTACCAAGTAGAGATGGGCACGTACAGGAATACGAACAAAAAAAAAGCCATGAACAGCCCAATCTGCTGTTCGTGAACAAGCTGTTCATGAGGCTTCATTCTAAATGAACAGGTGGTCGTTGCAAGCCTCATTCATTGCTGTTCGTTGCTGTTAATCAAGCCAGATAGTCTGGAACCTGCAATCAATTCCCTTGGCAACTTAGACAGGGATTGTCTGAACTCTGTCTGAACTCCTGCTGTTGCCCTGGAAACCCCAATCTAAGACCAATTTAGCTTGATAGGCAGGTTTTTCTTTCAAGTGTGGAGCTCCAAATTTGTTACAACAAGGGAGCAAAGACCAGGGGGGAGGGGGGCTCCCAGCTGTGACTTTGCAGACAGTGGAGAGACAGTTGCTGTTGGCATTTTGATAGAGTGCATTGGAGCTTGAATTTTCTTTGTGTGTGGTGGGATAGGGATCTACCCCTTCAAATTCCAGGGCTGCTGCCAGACTCTGGGCCAAGCTATTATTTATTAGTGGTACTTTTCCTGCTGCCTGCTGAGGTCAGGTTTCTAGGAGTGGTGCAGTAGGGATCTTGACTTGGATGATGGCTGGAGGAGAGCCTGCTGGCCCCCACGAACAGCCAACCATGAACATGTTCGTGAACAGGGCCATGTTCATGGTTGTTCGTGAGTCCCTGTTCATGGATGGCAACGAACAATGAACATGATGTTCATTTTTTTTCTGTTCGTGCCCATCTCTACTGTCAAGTAGCTTTCCAAAAGACTCCACTGGGTTAATAGAGCTTTATTGAAAAGTTGTTAGTTTCAGGATCTTACGTGGTTCATTGTCAGGAATGACACAGAACCAAGTTTCAAGAACATATATTATTTACAGGCTAACATTCCCTTTCTAGAGGCTGGCTAATTCTGCTGGGAACTGTCTGCACAGGGGAGGACACAGGATTCAAGGTTATGTGGGCTTCTTTCCCTACGGCTAGGAGCAAGTATAGTCTAAGAAAGATAATTCCAGGAAGAATTCACATCCTGGGAGAGTGAAGAAACACAGCTGCAACAGAAAATCATAACATCATAACTTCCAGCCCCACCCACCCCCCGGTATGGGTATGGCAGATGCTGCCAGCATCTTGACAAGTACAGTCAATTCAGCAGTCTTTGTATTATTAGTGCTACCATTAAAGTGGTAGCAGAACTTGGGCTTTCTGACTTTTATTTTAACCTCATGGGATGCAGCCTTCACAAAGCGGAGAACCGGACATGGTTCTTTCTATCCCTTCTCAATTCAGGTGCTTATAATGGGATAAAATGTGCATAAAATTGTTTAAGTATGGTAAATCCTGCTTGTAGGGTTGCAAACACTACTTCATAGATGAGAGGGAGCAAGCCACATTTGGCATAACCGTGGTTCTCAATTCATAAACTAATACATTGCCAAGCAATTCAGAAAGACGTATGAAATCATCATACCTACACAGCACACACTGCAGTTGTGCAGAGTGTTAAAATAATTACAGACGTCAGGTTGGATCCCAGCAGCTTTTCTGTTGGTGAAAAAGGAAGGAGGGCTCCATGCTAAGAACCGTCATGTATAAAAGCCATGTGGGATAGGTAATTGGGCAAGAATGAGCGAAAAAGCTGTCTGGATCCACTCATAAGTAGCATCAAAGTGGTTTACAACCAATTCCATAAAAATACAACGAAACATGACATTAAGAAATGAAGACTACTCCATCTATAAGTTATAAATCAGACGGTTAAACAACACTACCTTCTTCCTAAATACTGAAAGAAAGGACATCGTCTTCACCTTCTCTGATAGCTCATCCCACAATGCAGGCACAGTCACAGAAAAGGTGGAAGAGAAACAGGCCGCCTTAGATTAGGGAAGTGCATGGAGCAATAGATCACAGCTGGTACATGGTGTTGCCTGGAGAGACATGGCCCTTATAGGATAAGTATGGTCCAGGCTGTGGAGGGCTTTAAATGTAAGAAGTAGCACCTTAAGCTGTCCTCAGAAACCAATAGATTACCAATGTAGCTGTTTAATCACAAGTGTTCATGCTGGTTTATCTCTGGAAACAAACGGGCCACCACATTTTGTACCAACTGAAGTTTCCGCATTGCTTGAGACCCACGTAAAGCATGTCACAATAATTTAGCCTAAAGTTTACAAAAACATGGATATGCATGGCTGGGTCGACTTAGCTCCAGTAAAGGGGAAGTTGGCAAACATGACATAACTAGCAGGAGACACTTGGTTGTACCATTGGTTGCTGGTTTATATCTAGCACATGAACAATATATGCATGTACAATGAAATATACTTATTAAGGCTGATTCAGATGTGAGCATACACACAATATACTTTCTTAGTCCCCAGTCAAACCTCAAGTGATATAATAGTTTGTATAGTTGAGCATCACACAGGGTCCAGGTTCATAATCAACCATTAGTGGCTTTTTCTGTTTTAAGAGTATTAAAGCTAAGGCTCACACCTTTTCCATTTCAGGATAGCAAGGTGATGTCACTTAATGGTGGAGATGATTCATTTTTAGGACAAGCAGAGCTCCAGTTCTTCCTGTCACACGATTGTAGAGTCATGTTACTTCCCATCGCATGTTTGCAAGTTACTGGGTCCCATTCTATTACCTGGAGGTTAAAAGCAGGTTCTGGGACTGGAACCTGGTGTGCCTTGCTCATTTGTCGGCTTTCATCACATAACCATCAGGCCTCCTGCAGTGTCTGTGTTAGGAAAGCTGGCTCTCCTGGGAAACTTCCGTCTCCGGAGAGGCAAAAGTGTATTAGATATGCCTGTAATTTTACATCAGTCTTCTATTTGCCTGAAATGCAATAACTTCAAAGTCAATTCCCAAATTATGTGGATTGCTTGAGACATTAATTGGTAAAATCTAAAGGCTTTGACAGGATATTAGAAAACCCCCAACAATTCTGTGATGAAAATCTCTTCATATCACTGAAGGAATCATCTGGCATCAGTTCAGGGGTTCATTTAAAGGCAGTCACCACTGCGTGGCAAGCGAGGAACAGTAAGGCCCGATTTGATACCGTGCAAATCTATGCCTGCAAGCTGCAAGGCACGCCACAGTCTTTCCAGGTGAAAACCTTGTTATTCTGTTAACCAGTTAGAAAATATTCACATCTGCACAAACAAAACAGGTCTTTACAGGTGCACAGATCCATGCTGGGTGCCCAACCTGGGCTTTGTTGCTACTCACTTTGGCTATGGCAGCCAGCGACTGTGCTGAAATATCCACAGGACCCAAACTGAAATGCTGATGTTGAATATTCTCCTGTTGTTATATGAATAATCATTTATGTGCCATTAGCTGGATATTTGACATCTTATGATAGCTGATGTTACTCTTTGACATTATTTAATAGTTTACATAGAGTGCAGTATTTCATATTTGACAGTGTCTGATAGTTGGTATGAATTATTGTTTGGTATATTTAGTAGTTAGCATGCATTGCCATTTGTTATTTATCATGCAACAGTATTTAGCATCTGGCTGCTAGCAGCTTATACCTTTATATTGGATCACAACCCAAATAAAAAAAGACGCCAAACATCTTTTGCAAGTAAGAAGAGCAAGTAAAAGAATGTATGATTAAATGGGCAAAAAATTGTGGACACGACATATTAATGGATCACTGGAAAAATGTGTGGGTAAAAGGGCTGAAATTTACATTAAGCTCTAGTATTAAGGAGAACTTTTATAAGATGATGTATCATTGGTATATGACTCCTGAAAAATTGGCTAGAATGTATAAGGATTCATCAAATGTATGTTGGAAATGTACTAAACAAGAAGGGTCATTTTATCATATGTGGTGGACATGTAAGAAAGCAAAAACTTTCTGGTCACAGAGACAATAATTGGTTCAGAAGATTTTGAAGATTAAAATCCCATTGAAGCCAGAAACTTTCCTGATGGGAATGATGGACAGTCAGTTGAAAAGAAGATTTGGGACATTATTTTTATATATGATCACGGCAGCAAGACTACTGTATGTGCAAAAATGGAAAACTCCGATATTGCTTACAATGGAGGAATGGTGGATAAAGGTTTTGGAATTTGCATCGATGGCAAAACTTACTTCACTGATTAGAGAGAGGACGTTATCTACATTTTTGACAGTTTATAGACTTTTTATGTGAAATAGACTACAATGATGTGATGATATGTGAATTTATGGTTTAAGAAACATGAGCAATAGAAAAAAGAGGGCTCTTATTTTTAACATAGAATAAGTGAGACTTTGGATATATATTTGTTGCGCAGAAAATCGGAACCCAGATTGTAGTTTAGGGTTTTTTCTTTTTAAGTTTCTTTTTTGTATCTTCTTCTTCTTATTAGTTGCTTTCCCTGTTTGTTCTTTCATGTTTATATATACGGTTGGTTTTTTCTTTTTTCTTTCTTTTTAAAAAAGATGCCAAACTTTAAAAAAGTTTGAATTTGTAGGCAAAATTTTACATTGAAAGATAGATTTGGATTTCAAATTTGAAACATTGCCTTTGAAATCTGAACGACAAAATTGGCAATGTTGCAGCTGTAAAGTATTTACAAACTCACATTAAAGTTTAGCATGGTGATACAGTATATTATGATAAATTTATGCTGGCGTCTTCACTGGCATCATCTGATAGTTAACATACAAGTTTTATTGAAGATATATTTTTGAGAGATGTTCAGTCTCCTAAGCAGAGTTACTCCAGTCTAAGCCCACTGATTTCCAGGGGCTGAGACTGGAGTAACTCTGTTTAGGTTTGCACAGGTTTATTTAGGCTACAATCCTATGCATGCTTATCTGGAAGTAAGTCCCATTGAACATAGCAGGATTTACTTCTGAGTAGATATGAATAGGATTGTGCAGTAAGTGGATAAGAATCCTTCTGACTTCCTTTTAAGTACACAATTGCTGTGCTTCATGCTAGAAGCTAATCTAGAATCTGTGCAAAAGTGTTTATAATGGTGTTTCCACCTTAAATCTTCAGAAATGTTCTGGATCTGTGGGCACCTCTCTCCAATATTCGGTGGAAGGCCTTTCCAATCAGTTTCAGAAGAAAATCTTCAATATATAGTTAAATGCAGGGCAGCTTCCTTGAAATCCCAACCTGTCTGTTGTGGGACACCCCAGTGCTGCTTTTGATTACTTCTTATTGTACAAGTAAAAGCCAGGATCTCTCTTTAGACTTATTGCCCTTTTAAGTAAAGGAGTTCGTAAAACATGTACCGTTTGTTGTTCTTACTGCTGATCCTACTCTGGTGAGCTAAGATGAGTTAGTAGCAGGAATGAATTTGATGCCTGAGGAATATTAGGGTGATGGAGTCATCGAGAGAGAGAGAGAGAGAGAGAGAGAGAGAGAGAGAGAGAGAGAGAGAGAGAGAAGTTAGTTAAAATTTACATAGCACTTCCTACATGTGCTTGAACGAACTCTTAGATTATTGCACAAGACTGACAGAGTTCAAATGTTTCTGGCTTGTGGCATTCTCGACGGATTAGTAAAAATAATTGCGGTTAGACAGTGGGATTTATATTGTGTTTGAAGTCTTTGAGTAAACACAAGAGGGTGAGGAAAGCATTATAGACCCAGTGAGTCTCTGCACTTGGGGGAAATGTAAACCCGAAGCAATGATACAGCTTATGAAGTTGTTTCCCGTTTCACACTTGTAATACGTCTTGCATTTTAATCAATTAAGAACAGGCACAGCCACTCTGGTCTGAACTGATCTATGCATTTTATGCCGCTGCCGGCGCACAATATTTATAAATGGAAAGAAAAGGAAATCATTACATTCTGCACGAGCCAAATTAAACTTGATCTTTGAGTACATGTCAAGTACTGTCCGCCGTTTATAGCTTTATATGAAGAGCCCTGCCGGATGAGAGCAGGGACACACCTAGTCTGGCAAAAGCCAGGCAGATACTTCCATGGGTGGTCATCAAAGGTTGGTGTTATGGGACATCATCCAAGGTTCACAGCCTGTCAGAAAGCCAAACAGAGATGTCTGGCCATTCTGTCATCAGGAATAGCAGCTCATCCCTCATGATCCTGAAATATCTTTGGGGCAATTTCCCATTTCATGCTGAGCGCATGAAAGGAGCAGAGTTCAACTCACTCACACTCTTCTTAGCAGGGCTTTTTTTCAGCTGGAACACGGTGAAATGGAGTTCCAGAACCTCTTGAAAATGGCCACATGGCTGGTGGCCCCACCCCCTGATCTCCAAACAGAGGGGAGTTGAGATTGCCCTCGGCATGGAGGATGATCTAAACCCCCCTCTGTCTGGAGATCAGGGGGTGGGGCCACCAGCCATGTGGCCATTTTCGCCAAGGGTGATTTAAACTTTTAAAAACTCCCTCCTTGTTCCAGCTAACCCAACATGACATCATTGGTCCTGGGAGCATGCGTGCACTTTGCACGTGTGCATGTGGTACCAGGGGCACCACCTCGCACCAAGAGTTGCCCCCTGTGCTGGCAACCCACTGAGTTCCACCACCTCTTTTCCCAGAAAAAAGCCCTGCTTCTTAGCCTTATTGGCACTAATTGGGCTTAAAAGAGTGTGACTGTAGAGCATTCTCTCCTCCAGTGAGCTGTGTGTGAACATGCGCCAGGTGTAACATTGTGCTTAGTAGGCAGCCACTGGGGGACATGTTGCTCATAACCTCTCAACATCTGGAACGTTTATTTATTTAACAAAATTTTATGTCTTTCGTTTCCTCATGGTTCAAGGGAGCTTACAAACCATAATTTTAAACATGCAGAATAAAATTAACACCTAGAAGATACCTGCAGTCTATGTCACATTAAAAGCCCTAGCCAATAGAATAATTGCTTAAAAATTTTAGGGACTGCACCTCACCGCCTCAGGGACCCTGTTCCACAGGGAGCTAAAATAGAAAAGGTATGGGGTGGAGTTAATGCCAGACAGGCTACCCTAAGCACAGGGACAACTAGCTGGTGACAACCTGAGGACCATCGCTGGTGCCCATGAACACATGAAGATGCTTTATATTGAATCAGACCATTGGTCCATCAAGGTCAGTGCTGTCTATGCAGACTGGCAGTGGCTCTTCATGGTCAGAGGTCTTCCCATCACCTTCTACCTGATCCTTTCAACTGGAGATGCTGGGGATTGAACCTGGGGCCTTCTGCATGCCAAGCAGAAGCTCTACCACTGAGCCACTGCCCCTCACTGACATGTAGGAAGAGACAGTCCTTTAGGAATGTGGCTCTTAGGCCATGAAGGGCTTTTATAGCATCCTGAATAGCATCCAGAACTGGACTCAGAAACAAACCTGCAGCCAATGTAGCTGTTTTAAGATGGGCAGGATACGTTCCTTTTGTCTAGCCCCTGACAATTGGGCTGCTGCATTCTAAACCAGCTGCAGTTTCTCGGTCATCTTCAAGGGCAGCCAAACGCAGAACACTTTCCAGCAATCCAGTTGCAAGGTTATAGACGCATGGATCACTGTGGCCAGATCAGCTGAGTCTAAGACCCTATTGCTTTAGTGAAGTTGGGCTTAATATCATATGACGGCTGTTGGCACTGCAATAAGGAAAGAGGGACCTTATTTCATATTATGTGGTCTGGTCCAATGATAGCCCACTGTGGCATGAAGTGAAAAAGCAGATCACTCGGTTTTGGATATGACTGTATATCTGTCAGCAGCACACTTACTGCTGGATTATTTTCAACTGTTGGTTGAACTTGATTCACTAAGGAAGGAGTACCTTTTATGGATTCTATGGGTAACAGCAACTGCCGAAAGATTAGTCCTGCAGGGTTAGAAATCCAATTCTGTGCCATCTATAGATCTTTGGCAAGACAGGATGTTGGACTTAGCTATAAAAGAGCATATGTTTTCCAGAGAAGATGTGTACAAGAAACACGAGGACATTTGCTCAGACTTTTTGTAGCTATGTGACTTGGGTTGATTAGTGTATTGCTTTTGTGGAGTGATTCATTGTTATTTTAAAGAAGGAAGGAAGGAAGGAAGGAAGGAAGGAAGGAAGGAAGGAAGGAAGGAAGGAAGGAAGGAAGATGCGTGTTGGCATATTAAATGAAGCTGATCGAAGGTGCTGTTGGCTAGCTCACCAAACTGCTTTTCAAACAGCAAGGCTGGGTCCATGAGCACCACCAGTCTCTTAACCTGTTCTACAAATGCCATCTCCACTCCATCCACCACAAGTGGATTGAAACCCTCTAACTGTCCCTGCCTTATTTTGGTTTTGTTCCTGCAAGAAGTAGTCAGAGGTGTCCTGCCCCTGAATACGAGTGATTTGTTTAGCTATCATAGCTAACAGCCATTAAAATACATAATCCCCATGCATCTATTTTAAACAAGCACACCTTCACTACCTCTGACACTGTGAAAAAGGATTTTTTAAAAAATTAAAATTGGGCTTTAATTTACATCTTCCAAGTTACTCAACTCCATGTTTAGCTAGTAATGGAATAAGCCTGGTATTATAAATACCAGGCACTGTGGCACATCCATAATGGAGTATTTTCTGGATCCATTTTAGCTCTAGTCCAATAGTGAGGGAAGTGCACTTCCAAAACAGTGTCACATGCAGTAAAAGAAGCCCATACCAACATCTCATCTTTTTAATGTGGATAATGCTGCTCTGCTTGGTCTACTGTTGCCCTCCTCCAAATTGTGCTTCTGTTTTCTCATTGAAAGCATAAGGTCCAAAGTTCTATTCCTATGCCTGAAAGGCTTCCCGCTAAATAAAATAATGTTGCTATGTCGTGTCTGTGTACAACCCAGAAATGGCATGGGGTAGCTCTAGGAATCACTGAAAACTCTATGGTTTTGTCATAGAATTTTCAGCAATGTCTACTCTAAAGCTAAGCCTTGTTACTTCCAGGTTCACCAGATTGTATCTGGAAGTGACACAGTGATATCGGTGACATTGCTGAAGTCATACACATGTCTCCTTGTATCTGCTCCCAGCCCTCCCGCTGGATGCCAGGTTTGGCATAGCAACTCTATCTATTCCTATCATCTCTAGTTTAAAAAGCATCTGTTAAAAAGCATCTGTTAAAAAGCATCAGGCTGAGAAAGACCACTTCCTAAGAGCCACTTCTGGTTAGAGTAGACCATATGGAGCGAGATGTACCAGAGACTGAGTATAAGGTTGATTCATTTATTCATAGGTCCCCTTCTGTCATGTGACTGGTGGAGAGTTGCTGCTCCTGGTCCAAGCTGTCCCCCAGTTGTCAAAATAGAACAAAACAATCCAAACATTCCTCCCTGCCATTGAAATCTTAGGGCTGGCCAATACTTATGTATTTCCACACAGCCACGGACACAGACACACAATTGTATAGAGAGAGATTAGGGCACACTGAGAGGTACAGATGGTGGTGCACATGTGTGCTCTCATATACAAGCATATGAATGAAGAGTGAAATATAACAAGGTTTTTAAACTAATGCAAATAAACCTCCTTGATCAGAATTTCCAACTTAAGCTACTCACTGGTGGTAGTCTTGATAGCAATCAAGCACTTTGATATTTAGCAGCTATTGCCAGTAATGTGAAGAAATGCCAGTCCTCAGCTGTCTCTTTTAAAGGGTTAGAAGGAGTATTGTCTGTACGAATTTAGCATTTAACCTTCATGGGCCAGTGGACAGGTTAGTCTTAAAACCTCTTTAGGGAGACATTATTCTAATAGGGCTTTCTTTCCTCTTTTCCCAACTGGTATAATGTGTTAGCCAGTCTACATTTTTAAAGCTACGTGCGAGAATGTCTTGTTAAAAAATATGCTTCAAACAGGAAGCATCCTCACATTGTAAAAGGATGTACTTGACTGATTGGCTATAGCAATTATACTGCCCCCCCGCCAAATAATAGTGGAGAAATGACGTGATTATATTCAGTACAGAGGTATAAAATCAAGAAGCAGAACTTTGTACATTTCATAGGGAGGGCATATAAAATCCAAACACAGGATCAACGTCTGTTTTCATATACTTGCTGTGGGGTTCAGATGTAGTTGATTTTTATAGTAGAGTTTTAGATTTGGTGAGTGTTCCCTATTTCCTGAATACGCTGTTGTGTCATCATTGTCTACTTTGCTCTGTAATTTTCTATTAGAATACTCATTTATTTTTGAGAATGTTTATGTACTTTTAAATTATTTGCCTGTCTCATGGAACCTCAATGAGAGTCAACAGAAATGTCCTTACAGTCACTAAAAGACTTATATTAAAACATTAGAAAGACAAAAGACCACTTTCTGTATCTCATTGGATTGAAGACCTTTTAAACTTATCAACATTTGAACATATCGCATAGAGAAAACAAATGCATATGGACTTATCTTTAGATATTTTGAGACCTTTTATAGAAGCTTATGTATAGATTCACCAGTATTGCTTCTTTTTATTGTTGTTTTTTCTTTGATTCTTTTGCTTTGCATACGTAATTTTTTTGAAAAAAGTAAAAAATATATACGTTGCACAGTAATTTTATTGATTCTCTTTATTTTGAGTTGTCTAGCAGGTAATATTATGTACCACATTACTGAAGGCGTTTTTAATTTACAGAAGTTCTCTCTCTTTTGGTGTTTTTTGTTAGACTTTGGATGCTGCCTGTCTGTCCTCACTTTCAAAAGATTAGGGACAGATAGATAGTGAGCTTGCTAAATTTTTAAATGATGATTCCTATAGCCAGTTTGGTATAGTGATTAGGAGCAGTAGGACTCTAATCTGGAGAGCCAGGTTTGATTCCCCACTCCTCCGCTTGAAGCCAGGGGGGGACCTTGGGTCAGTCACAGCTTCTCAGAGCTCTCTCAGCCCCACCCACCTCACAGGGTGATTGTCGTGAGGATGATAGTAGCACACTTTGAAAACCACTCTGAGTGGGCGTTAAGTTATCCTGAAGGGTGGTATATAAAGTTGAAAGGGTGCTTTATTAAATTGGCCTCCTTACATTCTCTCTGAATATCAGATCCTAGAGGTGAGGAACAGAGAACACCTCCCAATCTCTGTTTATAAACGAGTAATGTGTGAATTCAGGGTCTGAGCTCTCTTGGGTGATTCGGTTGTCTTGAAAAGCAGCCCTGCGGGGATCCAATATGAATATTGTCCCATTCACATACGACGCAGGGGAAGCCTCTCTTCTAAACCAAATGGGGATGTTCCAATGAGGGAAGCTCTCCTCATCTCCCATCCCTTACCTCACTACAATCAGCTGCTTGAAGCATACCTTGTACCAGAAGGTGTCTAGGATGGAAGAGGAAGGACCTGAGCACAGTACAGAGATTCAGGGTTTCATCATCACCACCACCAATCCCACCATCATCATTACTATTAATATTATTTATAGTCCACCTTTCTCACGGATATGCATGGAGAATTACACAGTGTAAATCAACACGATCAGTGGCTGAGACGTTCAGCAAACAGTACAGTAAGGTATAGATTGTAGAAATTTGAAAACAAGCAGAAATCTGTAATAGAGCAGATACAATGCTGAAGCAAAACGTAAGCTATGTGACATAATATATTAAAAGACATGAAAATGACTCAGTAGGAGCATACTTACAGCAACAGACAGTACACAGTAGTATAGTCTACACAGTCTCCATTCGTTTATCTAAGCATCTCTCATTTCCTTACTGCACAACTTCATTATCTGTGTAAAAAGACTCTCCTGAATAATTTGGTTTTGCACAGTTTGTGGAAAGCCAACATCAATGCTCCTTTTTTTTAAAAAAAGAGACCCCCCCCCCACACACACATACCCATGTCTTGAGAATCCCGTGAAGGAAAGCTAACTCTCTCTCCCCTTTTTTTTTTGCACAGCCCCCCTTTTTGCAGAAGTGTTGGACTGGCTACTATTGGAAATGGGATGCCTGACTAGAAGGCACTTAGTCTGATATAACAAGGCAATTCTTATGTTCTTAATTATGGTCATAAGCCAGTGATCTAAATGTATTACCTATAAATATTTCACCAAGATGTCCCATCTGGCCATCATTGAAACCATTCATACCCAGCACCTTTACGTTTGAGTAATTTGTTTTGATTACATGGTCCCTGATTTAATTTTAAATATTTATTCCATACCACATAGTTTGAATACAATGCAGGGCATGGATCATGTTGCTAAGAACACGTAAAGCTGATGAGATTTCATTTTGGTTTGGTAAAGTGGCACAATTATTTTATGTAATAATTGGAGATTCAAAACATACATGGGGAAGGTGCATCTAAAATCCAGGTTAGAGAAGTACCCGGTTTTCCTAGGGGAAAGAGGACAGTTTGAAGCAGAGAGGCACTTGGGACTCCTGGGGTGGGGGGAGAAAAGCAACTTGTGATAGAAAAGCAGTGGCTGCAGAAAGGGTTAAGTGCCCCTTCTTTTTCACTTCTGGTCAGCCCAGCATAAATGGCTGTATTTTAATGGTAACATTCTTCAAGGTACTTTCCAAGTGTTTGCATGAAAGTTGGCATATTATTTTAGCAATACGGTAGATGCTGGATCCCCCAACCTTACCTTGCTGTGCTTGGGTCCTTTTGCTTCCATCCTGGACACCGTCTAGAATTGGAATCTTCCCAAGTAGATGCCATGATCTGGATGGCCCAGACGAGTCCGATCTCATCAGATCTTGGAAGCGAAGCAGGAGTGGCCATTTTTAGTACTTGAATGGGAGACCATCAAGGAAGCCCAGGGTCACTACACGGAGGCAGGCAATGGCAAACCACCTGTGAACATCTCTTGCCTTGAAAACCCCAGCAGGGGGTGCCATAAGTCAGCTGCAACCTGATGGCACTTTACATACAGATGCTGGAACATTTCTCCTTCGTGTAGTCTTTTGGTAAAGCTAGAAGTCTGAGGAGCTGAAAAATGCCAGCTAGTTCTTCTTGTGTTGCTCCTCCAAGGAATTGGGGCAATGCTGACAGGAGAAGAAGCCATGTCAAAGACTCTTTCCATGCAGCATCAGACTTCTGACATTGCTGGATGGGCTCAAGAAAAAGACATGCTATATAGTCATTTGGGGGAAGAAGCAAATGGGCACTAAGAAATCCATCAGAAGGCTTGTTCTGTGTGCAGACCATGTGTTCTACCCGCTAGTTACACCCTCTCACTTCTGGAATATCTGTTTTGAGTTGAAACCCAACAACATCCTGTGTGGGAGACGGCATGAGAATTTACAGAAGGCTGTGGAAAGCAATGATTCTACCCTAACCTTAATGCCCCTGGGGGGCTGACTGGAAGCAAGACATTGGCCCAGCTGCAGGCAATTTCCAGGAGCCTGTACAAAGTCCATACATCAGTTGATATATTTCAAGTTTTTCTGATTTGTCCTTTTAGATGAGAATGTGTATAGTCTATCCTCACTCCTAGACAAGAAGATCCCCTTGGGACTTAGCTGCCTCTTACCAGCAAAATCACAGCTTGCCTCATGCACTTTGGCACTTTATATGGAATGCTAATATCATATGCTCCAGCTGTCCCTGTACACCCAACATTATCTCTGGTCATTGCCCCCCTTTGGCTTTTACGGGAGATTTGAAGAACCTCTTTTTAAAGCTGATTGTGTGAGTTGCTAGAATTGCCATTCTTTGGGTTTCAGCCTCCAGAATTTCTAGGCAGGGTGTGGAGGTTTCCCGGGCCGACAGATGTAAATACATGCATATGGGCTTTAAAAAACGCTTCTGTGCCAGCTTTCCTTGCATTCGCCCCCGCCCCGAAACCTGTCGATGTCACTGAACATATCTGAGTTGCAGCTTCTCTATAACAGTTAAGAGGAGATTCATCGTGAGATGAAATATAATTAAAAGGAAACTCTTTTGATCAGATTTCTAACACGTCCTTCTTCAGAAGCCATCGCAGGCCAAGCTAATTGCTGTAAAATAAACAAAAGAAAGCGACCAGCAAGAGGAAAACATTCCGCAATGTGGGTTGTGGGGGCATGGACTCAAACTAGGTATTTTTTAAAAAAGAATAAACAGAAGAAGTACATAAAGTTAACAAATGAGAGAAGAGCACACTGTAAGAGAAGAGCTTTCAACAATGTACAGTAAGGGGACCATTAGGTCGAACTAGACACAAACATAAAAAATGAACTAGAGAAGAGCATGGAATAAATAAACAAGAGCCATGCATTCAATAAGAGCTTTCAACAATGTGTGATGAGGGGACATTGGGCCAAACTAGACATTTTAAAAAATAATAAAAGGAGCCCTGAGGAGATTGATATCTGTGTGTTTTCCTTCACACTTGTAGGAAAACAAGTTTTCCTTCACATCTTGTAGAAAGTTCATTTAAATGGGGAAATGGCACAGGAGATATGTTTAACACCAGACTTGGCTGTTATGTGCCTCAAAATCAGCTTCTTTCAACACTGCGGCTGTCCTTGGCTGCCTTTACTACTTCCCTTTCCCTCCTGATAGGTCCTGACTGAAAGAGTTGTGCACCATAGAGGAACTGGCATTTTCAGCTGACTTTGCCTTTGACCTTTTGCCTCCACCCTTTGACCCTTCTGCTCAGCCTCTGGGTAGATGATCTCTGCCCTTGATCCCACTGAGCTCCATGACTTGACCCCATTGGTCCCTTATGCCTTCAAAGACTTGGTAGCCCTATGGTTATAACAAAAACCTCAACAGCATTTGTACTTTCATCAGTGAAATATAGACTTATGTGATATATCACCTCTTTCCCTTCCATAGCATCTAAATTCTTCCCCCTTCGTCCGTAACAGCTTTTACCCTGCTGGTGATATAAATCAATTCCTAAAGCACTGCTACAGCACAAAAAGACTTCTGTGTTCTGGAGCTTGTTTTGGAGGAAAGGGAAAACGTGCGTTTACGGATAAATCCCACCCTTCTACATAGCCTATTGCTCAACAGCATTTAATTGTTCCTCTTCTACCATGTGGGTTGTAGTTAAGGCCAGGGCTTTTTTTCTGGGAAAAGAGGTGGTGGAACTCAGTGGGTTGCCCTAGGAGAAAATGGTCACATGGCTGGTGGCCCCGCCCCCTGATCTCCAGACAGAGGAGAGTTTAGATTGCCCTACGCGCCACATGGCGCGTAGGGCAATCTAAACTCCCCTCTGTCTGGAGATCAGGGGGCAGGGCCACCAGCCATGTGACCATTTTCAAGAGGTTCCGGAACTCTGTTCCCCCGCGTTCCCCCTGAAAAAAAGCCCTGGTTAAGGCATTTGAAGTATGGAGAAATGCAACACAGCTAAGTGGTTTGATTTTGATTTGAAATGCTAATCAGAGACCTCAACCAGGCATCCATCATGGAAAAAAGAAACTCCAACCCCAGGAGCATGCTCAGTTTTATTTGGAAGGACTCCTCTGTCATTTGGCCACTAGGTGACAATAGTCATGAAACGATTGGTGTGTATTCTTGGCAGGGTGAGGTTATGGTGAGTAGGAACGTCCATCCTGAGTACTTCTAGAAGAAATTTTGTTTCCCCTTGTGGCTTCCTGGGTGCTTCTCTAGGTTTCTTGGCTTCTCAGATTTGTAGCATTTCCCATTTAAAACTGGCCCTGGTTTCACTGTAATTTAAGAAACATCTAAAAAACCCAAGTTAAGCTAGAAAAACATTTGGCCTCCAAAAGATTGTGAGAAAAACTGTTCCTGGTCAAAAATGTGGCAAACAACGCAGGAACCTGAAATCAGAAAAATGGGCTGATTCCCCCCCCCCCACTTTTCTCCAAGAAGTTGCAGTGCTAAAAACGAATTATATACATTTATTATTGGGTAATTGTTGTCTTCTTCCATTGGGCAGTCAGATTGAGGAAGCTGGCCAGGAGCTTCAACAGAATCTTCTGGCAATGAGAAATAGATAGGAGGAATGTTTGGTAGAAAGGGGGTCAATTCCTAGACACACTTTAATTTATTGACAAAGCATTAAAGTCAGTATTTTAAAATGAAAGTTTTCAACTAAAAAGTTGAAAGATAAATTCCTAGTATGGTCTTGTACACAAATCAAGCAATTAGTTTTACACAAATTTAAGCTATTGATTAATTAATCATGTTAGTCAGCTGCAGCAAAACCAAAAAAGGAATCGTGTGCCAACTTAATGGCTAATACATTTATTGTAGCATAAGCTTTATGACTTGGTCCTACTTCAAAGAGGAACCACTGCCTGTATAGAATGAAAACTCTCCCCAAGCCAATGAACCAGCAATGCAATTGGTATAAACAAGACTCTTGAAAAGACCTACCTGCACAGTTCTCTTCACTGGCAAGATTTGTGTGTAATTATTAGTTGGAACGTGAACCAGTTAGATATGTACCTCTCAAGTCACTGTGTCCCCATTGTCTCCATTCCTTCTGTTTCTGATGAACTCTAATCAGCCAGACAGGTACAGGAATAATGGCCAGTTCTGAAGATTTCCAAATAATCCTGATAACTGTTAACTACTCTGAAAAAATTGTGATCAAAACTTTGGCAAGTAATGTAAAATAGTTTTAGGAGCTAGGATACCCAGGTGCCCACCGGTGGCAGGCAAACTCCCAGGGATTTGCCCCCTCGTCCGCCGATTGCCCAGCGATCAGCGGGACGGAACAAGCTCCCAGAGCTTGCCCGCCACCAGCAGGCACCTCAGGAGCATGTAGCACACACATGCTCCCAACCAGCATGGCGCTGTCACTTCCATAAGTCACATTATCGTACCAGCTGCAGGAACATCCCCGCGTTTCATTTGGGGCTGACTTGGGCCACGAATGAGCCGAATTGGCCCCATGCTGAGCACGGGAGCGCTCTCGCAGCCAGCACGATGATGTCACTTCAAGAAGTGATGTCATCACACTGGCTCCAGAGTGGGGGTATACGTGGAGCTGGCAAAAGGTAAGTGCCAGGTCCCAATCCTCCTGCCGGGAGGATAGAGGGACCTGGCAACCCTATGGGTAGCTGTGTTGGTCTGCAGTAGAACAGCAGAATTTGAGTTCAGTGGCACCTTAGAGATCAAGAAGCTTTTCCGGGCATGAGCTTTCAAGAGGTTTCTTCTTCAGATGTGAGTAAGAATGGAGATCTCTGAACCTCTATATCTCAATCAGAAGGTAGAATGGGTGTAACAAGGAAAGGTATCTGGATGCAAAGTTTCAATGATGCAATGCAACTTGATTGGAACAGAAATGAGCATCTGTAGTGAGATATTAATCCTAGAGCTAGTTTGGTGTAGTGGTTAAGAGCAAGGGACTCTAATCTGGAGAGCCGGGTTTGATTCCCTACACCTCCGCTTGAAGCCAGCTGGGTGACCTGTGTCAGTCACGGCTCTCTGGAGCTCTTTCAGCCCCACCCACCTCACAGGGTATTTTGTTGTGGGGATAATAATAGCATACTTTGTAAACTGCTCTGAGTGGGCCTGAAGGGCGGTATATAAATTGAATGTTGTTGTTGTTATGTCTCTAATCATTCGTTGTGTGTGTGTGTGTGTGAATTTTTGAATGAACTCCATTTCAGCAATATCATGCTATAATCTCTTGAAGTTTCTCTGTGTGAGGACATCTACTTTTAGGTCAGCATGTCGTGGAAGATTAAAATGTTTTCCTATTGGTTTTTTGAGTGTTGTAATTTTTAATGTCAGATTTTTGTCCATTTATTCTTTTATGTAGGGACTGACCTGTTTGTAAAAGGTAAAATTGTATCCCTGCCTTTTAATATCTAACTGAAAAGTTGTATATATGTGGGTGAGGGGAATATAATTTTGGCTGTAAATCAAAGTACTGATATCTGCCTAAAGTTTGAAGTTTGCAAATTACTTCAGACAACATCTCCGAGGATAAAATGAATTGTATCATTAATCGCACAGAGGAGTGAAGTTCAAAATGATGATGATACAAAGACGAACTCTTAAAATTTTTAAACTACCCCTGAAAAAAATCAAGATAATATGGACATCACACCACTTAAAAGTACCTTCTACCTATCCATCTCCCCCCCCTGATAATCTTAAATCCTGACAGACTAAGAGGGAAGACAGAATTATGCTCACCATTAAAACTTTGTTCTTTGCTGAAAAAAGTTACAGAAGCCTTAAATGAGAAATGTAGAATTGGACCCCAAAATGTAAAGTTTCTGGAACATAAAATTTCTACTTATTTAAGGATGTTTCAGAAGGGGGTGGCAGCTTTATCCTGTCTTCTTCTGTTGCTGCTGAGGTGCAAAGAAAGGCCTGTACTATTATTGTTACCAATGTCTCACTGCCAGAATTGTAAACCAACTCCAGTAGTTTAGGATGCTTGTAGACACATTTGTATGCTAGATGCCAGCATAGAGTGTAAGTATGGCAGGTCTGATATTGAATGCATAAGAGATCACCCATGGATTGTGGATCCTTCACTCTGCAACCAATATATTGTTAATGTCCCTTAGCTCATATAGGGGCTTCCCCAGAGTCAAACAGAGCAGGGACAAGTATAATGTCAATTAAGATAAATCAGCTGCTACAGGTTTTCTTATCCAAGTGGAACTAGATGGATTCATGAAGAGACAGCCAGTGGGGTGGTTTTGAGGTCCTCAAGAAGAAAGCCAATAATTCCTTCACATAGAAAGGAGTCTCAACTGGTCTTCAGCCACACTGGTCAAACCAACAACAGAATTGCCTTTGTTGTACTGGCTGGAAATGTGGACTGTGGGTATGATTCTGTGTCACAGGGAAAAATCAGCATGAGAGAAGGCTACCTAGAAGATAATTTATGCCTGTCTAGCCCAATTTTCATGCCTCCTTAGAGAGGCCTGCAAAGAATCCCTTGATGAATCAAAATGATGGTTCATTGTCCAAGTCTGCGTTTCTCATTATAATTCCAGAGAGTTAGCCATGTTTGTAGTTTCAAAAATAAACAGAAGTCTAGTGCCACCTTAAAGACCAACAATGTGTTATTCCAGCATAAGCTTTTGTGGACTAGAGTTCGTTTTTTCAGATGCAGTTACTTACTTATTTAGATTTTGGGCTCTGCTTTTCTCTTAAAAGCAGTTTAGAACTTTGTTCTCCCATTTTCCATTTTATCCTCACAACAACCACTTTGCGAGATATGTTAAACAGAGAAAGAGAGGGAGTGGCCCGAGGTCAGCTGGCAGCAGAGGGGATTTTAACCTTGGTCTCCCAGATCCTAATCCAACATGGTCACTATTACACCAGCTGTGGTGTAGCATTGGCTACAGTCCACAAATGCTTAAGCTGAAATAAAATGTTGCTAGTCTTTAAGGAGCCATAAAGGCCTTCTTCAAATTGTGGGATTGTGAGGAAAGCTAATCATATTTTAGCTTAACCAGATATTGGATTTTGAGAAGAATTCCAATTAGACATGGGCACGAACAGAAAAAAAACGAACATGGTGTTTGTTGTTCGTTGCCATCCATGATCAATGAACAACGGACATTGACGAACATGACCTGTTCATGAACATGTTTGTTGTTTGTTGTTCGTGGGGGCCAGCAGGCTCTCCTCCAGCCATCAAGATTAGAGATGGGCATGAACCGCATTACGAACTTCAAAAACCCACGAAATTGGCGGTCGCGCAATTGCGATCTGGCAGTTCGTGATTGTACACGGTCAACGAACCAGCGTTCGGGAGAGGCCTGGTTTGGTGCGTTCGGCCATGGTTTGGGAAGCCAGACAGTCAGGCGCCAGCAATCAATTCCCCTGGCAACGGAGCTGGGGGAATGCCTGAATTCTGTCTGCATTCCTTCTGTCATCCTGGAAACCCGAATGGAAGTCCAGCTTACTTTGATCGGCAGGTCTTCCTTCCACCCACGGAGCTGTAAAGCGGTTACAAGTTGGGAGAAGACACCCAGGGGAGGGAGGGGGAATGGGGTGTTCTGTAGCCATGGGAACTCCAATCGCATCCCTGCAAACCCTGATAGGCAGCTCTGACAGCCAAACACAGACCTCCTGCATTGCTCAATGGGACCTGTGCTTATAAATAGCTGTGGGCTCCCAGGCTGGGTTTCACTTTCAGCGAGCAGTGGAGTGGGACAGAGCTCTTGTTTGCCACTTGCTAGCCTTTGGGGAGAGAGACTGAGAGTATAATTGAGCTTGGATTTTTGTGGGAGTTTCCTGGGGGCCTTGGATTGGAGAGGGTATAACTCCAAGATCCCTTTTGCAATCTTGTCCAAACTTGGGTGATGGCTGTAGGAGAGCTTGCAAAATACTCCCCGGGAATATTGGCTCTCTAAGTGCCACAGGGTCCGTTCCGCACCCCACGAACTGCGAACTGTGAACCAGTTCGGCAACGGAAAATGTTCGTTGCGGTTCGCGACCTCGGGATCATCGTCGGCACTGAACCACGGACCACTGGTTCATTAATTTTTTTTGGTTCGTGCCCATGTCTAATCAAGATCCCTACCGCACCACTCCCAGAAACCCTACCTGAGCAAGCAGCAGGAAATGTACCAATAATAAATAATAGCTTGGCCTCAGAGCCTGGCAGCAGCTCCGGAACCTGAAGGGGTAGATCCCTACCACACCACTCCCAGAAACCTTACCTGAGCACGCAGCAGGAACGGTACCAGTAATAAATAATAGCTTGGCCAAGAACCTGGCAGCAGCCCTGGAACTTGAAGAGGTAGATCCCTATCCCACCACACACAATGAAAATTCAAGCTCCAATGCACTCTCCCTGTCTCTCTCTCTCTCAAAATGCCAACAGCAACTGTCTCTCCCTCACTGTCTGCAAAACCAGAGCTGGGAGCCCCTCTCCCCCCTGCTCTTTGCTTCCTTGTAACAAATTTGGAGCTCCACACTTGAAAGGAAGACCTGCCTATCAAGCTAAATTGGGCTTAGATTGGGGTTTCCAGGGCAACAGCAGGAGTTCAGACAGAGTTCAGGCAGTCCCTGCTTCCGGTTGCCAAGGGAATTGATTGAAGGTGACAGATTGTCTGGCTTGATGAACAGCAACGAACAGCAACGAATGAGGCTTGCAATGACCACCTCATGAACAACTTGTTCGTGAACAGCTGATTGGGCTGTTTGTGGCTTTTTTTAGTTCGTATTGCTGTTCGTGCCCATCTATAATTTCAATATCAGGATCAGATGGCTGGATAATTTCCTGGTTTTAAGAGGGTATAATGCAGACAGGCCGTGACCTGGATTGCCCAGGTTAACCTGATCTCTTCAGATCTCAAAAGCTAAACAGGGTTGGCCCTGATAAATGCTTGGATGGGAGACCTTCATGGAAGACCAGGATCACTATACAAAGGCAGGCCATGGCAAACCACCTCTTAGTCTCCTCCACTGAAAGCCCAACAGGGTCACCATAAGTCTGCTTAATGGCTCTTTCCACCACTGATGCAAACTGGTGAGAAGCTTGTTCTTTGAGTGAATATCACTGAAGGAACTGAGAAATAAGCAGTTAGGCAAGTTGCAAGACCAGGCCCAACAGTGTAAGGACTTGGAGGAGGAGGGAAGATCATCTGCTATACCATAGTTATGTGAAAGAGAATTTCAGTTTTCTCTGGACTGACCTTTATTGAGTTTTCTTTATTTACAGTGACGTGTACTGACATTTGTACAATTTCATACTTGTCAGGAGAGAAAGCCAGAAACATTTAGTTTCAAGTTTTGTAATCCCTGTCTTACACACACACTCACGCACATTGCCGTGCTACATTACTTCATTATATTACCTGAGTGGCATGAGGATCACTGTTATAGGTCTGGATTAATGTTGCTCTTGTAACGTTGGTTGGACACGTAGTGCTTGGATGAATGACATGACCGCTTCCAAACTTGGTCCAGGTTTTTTGGGGGGGGGGGTCCAATAATGCTGATGTGGGAAGTTTACAGAGATTTTTAGTGATATTTGCTGGTGTGCCTTGGAATCCTTCAACACAGAAGTGATCCTTAGACCATTTTTGACAATGTATGAATTGATACTAGTGTTCACCGATGGAACAGTAATCTTTACCCTTTATACTTTAAAAGTAGGACTTTTTAAAGAAATTGTAACTGGAGTGCACATTCATTTCCAAGCTGTAATGTTGCACAGAAAAGGGTTTGATAAGAAGAGAGGAGGGACTCTAGAAAAATTCTTACTTACTTCTGCAGGGTTAGGAAAATTAGTTATTGGTGATGCTGCCACCTGTCAGGCTTCTACACAGCAAAAATACTAGAGTTGGAAAGATAATGTGAGGAGACTTACAGTTCAGTCCTGTGCATACTGGCACAGAAGTCAGCTTAAACATGCTTACATGAAAATAAATGTCATTTAAATCAGTACTCAATAGGAACTGGTCACAAACGAAAACGCTTTAGGATCTCGTTGCACATTTGCCCTGCCTTGTGCACATGCACAAACTTTCAGTGGCTTACAATCTGAATGTAAGAATTTGTAATTCATTGTGTGAATGTTGTGCATCCTCTTTGTCTCCACTGAATGTCCCAGCAACTAGAACTGGGTATCCACTTCGACACACAACTGTTGCTTTAAAAAGGTTCTGACTAAAAAAGGTTGGATTCTATCACTTTCTGCACCTAATTATGTCCAGTTCTCCTCCTAACTGAGCCCCCATTCCATGTCTTTTTCATCTATGAGAAGGTCCCACAATTACCAGCATAGCCTTTTCAGTGTCCCCCGGCTTCTTTCCGCATCAGCAGAAACCTGATAGAATCCAACCCAAAGTTTTTCATATACATTATCAAAATGAAGACTAGCATTGCAGAGGCAGGCAATGGCAAACCACCTGAGTTAGTCTTTTGTCTGGGAAACCCCAGCAGGGGTGGCCTTGAGTCAGCTATGACTTGACAGCACTCTCCACCACCACCAAGGTAGCCATTATTATCCTTTTTATATTGTGGTCAAGGGCTAAGATGTCATGGCTTTCCTAAAGCTGCCCTAGTGAGCTCACACCTGAGGCAAGGTTTCAAGTGTGAGCTCACAGATCAAGCACTTTGCCACTACACACTATCACCATTGCACCAGATTTATGGTATGAAAAATATTACAGGATACCACTGAAACTCGGAGATCTCAGAGAGACCACCTTCAATGTATCCCTAGATACACAGTTTGCTGTTAGGCTAATGATGGAAAATTTGTATCAATGCTGAGGGCAAAACAAGATGAAAGGCAACCAGTATGGTTCCCTTTGAAAGCACGACTATTAGCTCTGGAGAGAGGGGAAGCATTTGAGAAAATGGGTTGGGCTTCGCCCCAATTCCCTTGTCCTGCACAGGTGCTGTTTATTCAATAAAATGCCAGATCTTTCAGCATATCACTTGTTTGATTGATAAAAGCAGAGGAAGGTTGTTTGAACAAGAGCATATGTCATGCTCTTTCACCTTCATGTATTCTGCAGGTTGGAAGCATTCATAAAATTTTGCCCTGTGCATGCGTATATAACTTGGAGGAATGCTGAGGCTACTGCAAACTGGTTTGCAGCTCAAGCTTTACAGTGTTATAATTTTTAAAAAGGTTACTTATGAGAAACGATTCCTCTTCCTCTGAGGTAAAAATTCCAGTGAGATTGTCCCACCCCACAAAATTCCTCAACAGGCATAGAATGATGTTTCTGAGACTGAGCTATGTTCCAAGTATCTAGGGGGTTGGAATCTCTCCTTTGTCATTTTATTTATTGGTCGATTTAGATACTTATACTCTGCTTTTCTCCCCAATTGTGGATACACAGTGGCTTAAAGTTAGAGATGCTGCAGATTTCACCATGATCGCACTGTCAAACTTAACATGTTTGAAAGTGGCAGTCTGATGCAAGCTAATCATTTAGTTCGTTCAGTACATGCCAAGCAGCTGCAAGCACCTGCCAAGCCAGTTTGCATCTACTTTTTCCAGAACTGTGCATATGTAAGGATGCTGCCAATTCAGACTGATTGGTGGCCATTATTGTGGCTAAGGGCTATTTAGATGAACACCAAAAGGTAGGATTTTATTGAAACGTAGGATTTATTGATGACCGATTTAAATGATTTGTGACTAATCTAATTATCTACGTAAACATTTGGCAGCTGAACAGATCGTTCATGCAGCAAGGATGGGGAAATGGTACAACTCAATCGGGCTGTGTGAGAATGTGCATATGGAGACAGCTAATTGCACTGTACTGTATGGTTAATATGGACTACAGTGAAAAAGTCTGCGGAATGCCCACAAACATATGGACAAAGCATCGAACGGATTGTTTGAAATCAGGTCTCTGTTTGCAACTGGCAAACAGGATGCGAGCTGAATCAGCAGGTGTACAAGTATCCTTACTTAAAACAGCCATCTCCCTTCCTGCATTTTATTCTCACAAGAACAGCCCTATTAGGTGAATTGGGCTGAGAGAAATTGATCACTGAAGGGCACCTAGGAAGCTCCTATGGCAGAGTGGGATTCGGAGCTGGATTTCTGACTCTTGAACAGACATGGGCACGAACAGAAAAAAAAAAGAACATGGTGTTCGTTGTTTGTTGCCATCCACAAACAACGAACACTGACAAACATGATCCTGTCATGAACATGTTCATTGTTTGTGGGGGCCAGCAGGCTCTCCTCCTGCCATCAAGATCCCTACCACACCACTCCCAGAACCCCTACCTGAGCAGGCAGCAGGAAAGGTACAAATAATAAATAATAGCTTGCCCCCAGAGCCTGGCATCAGCCCTGGAACTTGAAGGGGTAGATCTCTACTGCACCACTCCCAGAACCCCTACCTGAGCAGGCAGCAGGAAAGGTACCAATAATAAATAATAGCTTGGCCCCAGAGCCTGGCAGCAGCCCTGGAACCTGAAGGGGTAGATCCCTATCCCACCACACACAAAGAAAATTCAAGCTCCAGTGCGCTCACCCTGTCTCTCTAACAGCAGCTGTCTCCCTAAAAGCCAGAGCTGGGAGCCCCCCTCCCCCCTGGTCTTTTCCTCTTGTAACACATTTGGAGCTCCAATCCACACTTGGATGGAAGACCTGTCTATCAAGCAAAATTGGGCTTAGATTGGGGCAACAGCAGGAGTGCAGAGTTCAGACAATCCCTGCCTGAGGGCCAAGCTACACATGACAAATGACACTTGAACAGCAAGTGGATTGAGTGGAGGGCAAGTGAACAGGGAGAAATACACTTGCCGTTCAAGTGTCATTCGTCATGTGTAGCTTGGCCCTCAGTTGCCATGGGAATTGATTGCAGGTGCCAGACTGTCTGGCTTGATGAACAGCAAGGAACAGCAATGAACGAGGCTTGCAATGACCACCTGTTCATTTAGAATGGGGCCTCACGAACAGCTTCTTCGCGAACAGCAGATTGGGTTCTTCATGGGTTAAAAAACCCATTGCTGTTCGTGCCCATCTCTACTCTTGAACTGCCACATCACTCTGGCACTCCCATAATCTGTACACCTAAGCAAGCCATTCTCTAAGTCACTGCCCCCCCCGCCCCACTCCATAGTGAGATGATACTGGCCTACATTACCAGGTTGTTGTTAGGTTTGCAGCAAAATAATGTATGTGAAATGCATTGAAACCTTTAAAGCTCTTCTTAAATGCTAAAAAACGATGATTATATTATTTTCTTTGATATAGACTCAGTTGACAAGTTGCTCTCAAGAAATGTGAGACAACAAAAGTGTTCTTTTCCTGTTAAAATCACATTCTCTTCTACCATTGTGAACACAGTTTTCCTTTTTTATGTGGTAGTTTGTACATCAAATGTATGGCGACAGATCTTTATAATATCATCTCACCTTACTGGTGTGCTGAGTTATTCATTTTTACGAAAGCCTCAGATATTATGGTGGGCCCCATAAAAACACGTATAAGGAAATTAATCATCCTGTATGCCGATGCAGAGTTTGCATTATGTGTAATAAATAAGGTGCAGGAGTGTACAATAAACAAAATATTAAATCCAAGGAACTCTACTCTGTGAAATAGATAAATCATTACAAAACCAAAGATCAGTACAGGCTGATAAAGAAACGGTTTTAAGTTTCTTCTAGGAGTGATGCACATTTTTGCTTTGTCTGATTTCGGCATACCTGCATTACATCAATATGACATCAGTATTGTTTTCTTTTTGCTGAGTATCTCCATGTCAGGGTGGACTCGCTACCATTCTAATGAGAAGGCCTTACATTGTCTTCTCTACCCCCCTGGCCTGTCCTCCTGCCAATTAGGTAGCAGGGCTGGGAAGGACCTCTGCCAGAGACCCTGGAGTGCTGCTGCCATTCAGATCAGGAGAAAATGTGGATGAGTTTCTTATATAATCTCTAAACTGTGAAGCCAATAACAAGGGAGCGATTTTTACATTCTTACAATGCAGACAAGGGTCTGCTGGATTTAGTGACGACAAGTCAACACATCTTTAAAGTTATATTGACTCACTTAGAGCAGAACCACAAGTGACAAAAGGCACAGATTGGACACTTGTTAGCTTCCCTCAAGTTTTGATGGGAAATGTAGGCATCCTGGTCTCGCAGCTTCGCTCTCTGACTGCTGTCCAATGGACAGCTGGGGGTGTATGGAGCTTTAGGGGGGGAACCATTCGCCTGGCCGGCTGGGTTACAGCCATCCGCTTGGATGGCTCACACCTGAGGCAGGGGGTGCTCACCCAGGCAGATCGAGGAGGAGGTCCAGTAGACCCCTTGGCTCGACCTGTACTGCTAGTTGTACCCCTTGCCGTTATTAAGTTATTGTTGGTCAATAAATGGCCCTGTTTTCACCCAAGCCTCGTGTCCGTCTCTTCATTCTGAATGGGGGGTGGGGGGCGGGCGGGCAAAGTCTGTTGGGAGTTTGATTTCTCAGACTGCAGAATTCTCCCTTGGACAGACCTAATCACATTTACTCCTTAATAGCATTTAACAAGATTTGCAGACGAAAATTCGGCCTGCTATCCAAAGAGGGAAGATAATAGTTTTGGTGCCTTCTTTGTTTTCTTAGGCTTCAATATTGTTGGCAATATTTTCCACTATTCCCTATCATGTGGGCACTTGCACTGGTACCCACCAAGCTTTTCAGAAAGTGGATGGGACCGTTGTTACTGGCAGGCCTCTTTCAAATGAAAGAGTTTTCCACAGCTGCAGTAGCAGCTTCAATCCATGGACGATCAGGACAACTGGTGAGAAGCTGGGCTTGTAGGTCCATTCCCCTATCAGGCTTTCCTTCTTTTTGTTTTTCCTTCTCTTTCTTACTTCTCTCCCTCCCCGCATGGGATTTCCTTCATTTTTCTTTATTCCTAAATGTCCCCCCTCCCCGGGTTTTCCTTCCTTTCTTTTTATTCCCCCTTCTGTAATGCTTTTTTAAAGTGAGAAGGGAGCTTATGTGTTTGCCACCACCTCCTGTAGCAGTCATTTGGGGTTTGACTCGCTTCTCACAGCAGCCATTTCTGGCTGAAGCTCAACACACCTCAAAATTTCAAATAGACTAAGAAAGGTTGGGAACCCTTGAGACATACAGTCCTTTTGAACAAAGGATGTTCTTTAAAATAAAGAATGGCCAGCAACTTTAATTGGAACCCATAATTAAAGATGGGCACGAACAGAAAAAACAAACAAACATGATGTTTGTTGTTCATTGCCATCCACGAACAGGGACTCACGAACAACAACGAACATGGCCCTGTTCACAAACATGTTCATGGTTGACTGTTCGTGGGGGCCAGCAGGCTCTCCTCCAGCCATCATCCAAGTCAAGATCCCTACTGCACCATTCCCAGAAACCCTACCTGAGCAGGCAGCAGGAAATGTACCAATAATAAATAATAGCTTGGCCCCAGAGCCTGGCAGCAGCTCTGGAACCTGAAGGGGTAGATCCCTACTGCACCACTCCCAGAAACCTTACCTGAGCAGGCAGCAGGAAAGGTACCAATAATAAATAATAGCTTGGCCCAGAGCCTGGCAGAAGCCCTGAAACTTGAAGGGGTAGATCCCTATCCCACCACACACAAAGAAAATTCAAGCTCCAATGCACTCTCTCTATCAAAATGCCAACAGCAACTGTCTCTCCACTGTCTGCAAAGTCAGAGTTGGGAGCCCTCCTCCCCCCGGTCTTTGCTCCCTTGTTGTAACAAATTTGGAGCTCCACACTTGAAATGAAGACCTGCCTATCAAGCTAAATTGGTCTTAGATTGGGGTTTCCAGGTCAACAGCAGGAGTTCAGACAGAGTTCAGACCAATCCCTTCCTAAGTTGCCAAGGGAGTTGATTGCAGGTGCCAGATTGTCTGGCTTGACGAACAGCAATGAACAGCAATGGACGAGGCTTGCAACAACCACTTGTTCGTTTAAAATGGGGCCTCACAAACAGCTTGTTCGCGAACAGCAGATTGGGCTGCTTGTGGGGTTTTTTTAGTTTGTATTGCTGTTCGTGCCCATCTCTACCCATAACCATGCGTCTTTCCACTTCTTTAATAAGTTATAACACCTTTCAGTTCTTTGTTTTTCATTCCAGCGAGAGATTGTAATGACCCTATTTTATCTTCAACACATTTTTACTCAACAGTCTATCTTGTTGTTGGCATGTTTCATTTTTAAACATGTAAGTTTTACTGAGTGACTATATGGGTGTGGGTTCTGGTTCTACCGTCCAAAGTCCTTGGTATTTTGAAGCTGAAATTTAGATTTTTTTTTATCATTCTGTTCTAGGTCCTAAGTTATATTGGAGCGTCCTTCACCCTTTCCTCCTTTATTATTTATAACCCACACTCTTTGAGCAGTGACCAGGACTAATCCGTAACCTCCTGTCCTTCTGTCTGATTTGTTCGCTTTGGAAACGGAAGGACTGGAGCAAATATTCAGAAACTTCTTGTTAAACATATATAGAAATATATTGCATGCTTCTGAAATATGACTTGCTGGAGCTTTTGCTTTCCAAACTCATTCTCGGTGGAAGGTTCTTCAAAGGAGAAAGCAGGATGAAAAACTTCATATTTGGTATTCATTATATTCTAATACATTTCTGTGTTGCTTCCCTTACCCACTCTATACACATATAGATAGACAAATGCTTTAATATCTATATATGTGTGGCAAATGGATTACTATTTGCTAGCTTGTTTATTACTTTAATGTTTTGGGGTTTTTTCCCCCTTTCTGTCTGTGCTGTCCTCCCCTACTGCAGTATAAACTGCATCCAAATATACAAATAATGTAGCCTTTACTACATGTCTTGAGGAAGTGGGGCATAAGACAGCATTAGCAGTGAATCCCCTGAGAATGGGAAAACCTCACAGAGGTCGGGTTCTCTGAATGGTCTCTGTCACTCCCCTAGTAACTAATGAATGAAATGGGATCCATTGCCACTGGGAGCTCTTAATTTCCCATACAATGTCCTGATCCAATGTAAAGTGACAGCTATCGTTTCAGTACCTCTCATTAACAGCTTTTCCATGCAAGGCAGCCAGTACTGTGCCTTTCCTCTTTACTGTAATGTCCACTTAGACTACAATCTAAGGGCCACCTACATTTTCTCTTTGGGCAGGGTGTGAATTAATACAGTTGCATGCATAATGAATACAGTGAGGAAGATCCTGGGAGACGAGACGTATATTTAAGCCGAGTGTTGCTCTTAGTGCTTCTTTGCGGGCAAATCAATTACTAAACTTTGTGCTGTCTCAGTGTGTCATTTCCCCCTTTGAATGGGGAAAAATCCAGGCAGTTTAGGGATAGGCAAGATAAAGAGAGAGCTCCAAAGATTCTCAAGTCTTATGCAAGCCCCAATATAATGCTCACAGCTAGGGTAGGATTTTTTCCCCCCTCGGATTCTGAATTTGTACTTTTTAAAAGCAATATTGAGCATCATATCCATTTCAGGGGAGCAGAAGCTTAAAAATAAAGTGATCTGTTTTTTAAATGTTTGCTTCTACTTATTTCACCTGTTTTTGCTTTATCTTCTGCACATTTTGTGACTATTGAAGTCAATGGGCTTAGATAGGTATAATTCGGTTTAAGACTGTACAGTGTGTATGTATGTAGAGTGTGCACACATGTGTGTATGTTCATTTGCAGGAAAGCAGGACCATATACATTGATATTTTCTTGCATCACCAGCAGCTATATTTTAATTAATTATTTTAATTAATTGAAGATATATTCAATGTAAAATACTATATGTAAAGTACATAAACATTACTGGAAAATAGCAACAATACTACTATATTAGAGAGGAAAGGTCATAGAGAGGTAAACTCAGTAAAAAGAGTTTTACAATTCTACTTATATATTCCCATGTGGCTCTGGTGAGCGTTCCCTCACTCCTTCCTTAGATGAGAACTCATATCCTCCTTTAAGGATTGGTTCCTTGTTTTCTTTACAGTGCATGGATTTTGCACTGGAAACCCATCCTTCTGCCTGTGGAGAGTGGGAACACAAGTTCTCCTTTTGGAACAGCTAACATACAGTGAAAAGCCAGAAGCATGAGTCCCTCATACTGCTGATTTTCCACTTAATGTAATATCATGTTAGAGAGACTGTAGTTTTAAGACAACTGTTAAAAAACATAGAAAAATAGAAACACATAGCTGGAAAGGACCCAAGGTTTATCTCGTCCAACCGCCTACACAATGGATTTATAACCCTTTTTTGGACATGTTCCAGCTTGTCAACATCCTTCTTAAACTGTGGTGTCCCAAACTGAATGCAGTACTTCTTTACTCATCATCACTCCTTTATTCTGCTCTGGTTAGACCTCACAGGAGACCAAATCCTGTGAGGAAAGGCTGAAGGAGTTGGGTATGTTTCGCCTGGTGAGGAGGAGACTGAGGGCCAAACTACAAGTGACGAATGACACAGGTTGGACACTTGTCAGCTTCCCTCAAGTTTTGATGGGAAATGTAGGCAGCTCGGCAGAATGTTGGACAAGTGACAGTTGTAAAGTCCATTGGACAGCAGTCGGAGAGCCAAGCTGCAAGACCAGGATGCCTACATTTCCCATCAAAACTTGAGGGAAACTGACAAGTGTCCAACCTGTGTCACTCGTCACTTGTAGCTTGGCCCTCAGAGGTGATATGATAGCCCTCTTCAAGTATGTGAAGGGCTGCCACATAGAGGATGGAGCAGAATTGTTTTCTGTTGCTCCAGAGGGTTGGAATGAACCCCGGGGGTAACAATTAAACCAAAAGAGTTTTCAGCTAAATATTTGAAAGAACTTCCCAATGGTTAGAGCAGTTCCTCAGTGGAACTGCTCTAACTCCTCAGGAGGTGGTGGGCTTTCTTTCTTCAGAGATTTCAAAGCAGAGACTAGATGGCCATTTGTCAGAAATGCTGAATCTGTGACTAAGGCAGATCATGAGAGGGAGAGCAGAGAGGAATGAGCTACTGTTCAGCACTTGTGGCCCTTTCTTATGCCAATCATCACTTTGGGGATCAGGAAGGAATTTTCCTCCAAGAATCCTGGAGATTTTTTGCCTTTGTCTGGACATAGAGCAGAGGTCAACTCTACCTTCTACTTAATAAGCAACAAGAAACAGATATCTGTTCCTTGGCCCAATGCCTGGATGCTCTAGTGGAGTGGCTGAGGTGTAGCTGTCTGAAGTTAAACACTTTGAAAACTGAGGTCCTGTGGCTGGGAAGGACTTTGGCTGTGGAGAATGTCACTCCCATTACTTGATGGAGCCCAGCTTTCTGCTGTTGACTCCATGAAAAGTTTGGGGGTTTGGCTTGATTCTTTCACTTTGGGAAACTGTGCATAGCCATTAATAATATACATAAACAATGATCATAATATAAACAACTATGAACTCCATATATCTGGGAGAGGAACTGTTTGGACAGAGGAAGGAGAAAGTCTCATTAATGCTTCTACTGGCGTACGTAGTGTCGTTGCAAACCTCTGGGCTGTTGGCGAGTCAGCTCCAAGTTCGTCAGTTGGAACGACGGAGTTAGGCAGCACAATGTCAAAGGTGGATTGAAGACAGAGTTGATTGAAAGGCTGATAGAGAGGCAACGAGCCACGCCGGCCTTATCTCTCTTCGCTCGTTTCAGATAACATTATCTTTCATCAGGCCATAAATTAATCAAAAGCCAATGTAAATTATCCATTTCTACGCAGTATGCATTTATCCATTTCTACGCAGACCAGCCTCCAACGGGAAGCTGCTGAATTGGAATTCATATGTAAATTTGACTCAGTCAGGCTGGGATTGAATAGAGACTATGAATGGTTATCTCATTATCAGAAGTAACTGACTTCCTTAACAGAAGCAAACGGATCTCCATATCAGAAGCTACTGTTTGCATCTACTCCTCCCTCCCCTCTCCTCCTCTATATCTGACCAGTTTCTTCTTGCCCTCCCTGCATCTGAAGAAGAGAACTGTGATTCTCGAAAGCTTATGCTACAATAAAGTTGTTTAGTCTTAAAGGTGCTACTGAACTCTTTTTGATTTTCCTGCTCTATGTTTCTATGATTATTAAACTAAACCTACAGTGCAATCCTAAACAGAGTTATATCCTTCTAAACTCTGTTTTCCTGCACCATCACTGGTGAGGTGAATGTCTATCTGTGAGAGGGTCCTTTGCAATAGCTGCCCTTTCCAGGAGATCCCTTCCTTAGGAACTCCCTTTCTCCACAATTCCTGGTGCATGGAGAACACTGCATGGTTATGATGCATAACTTCATCTGGTACTGCTGGGGAAGGACAGTGGCTGAGTGTTAGAGCATCTGTTTGGCATGCAGAAGGTTCCTGGTTCAGTTCTCAGCATCTCCAGCTAAAAGGATCAAGTACGAGGTGATGGAAAAGATCTTTCCTGAAATCCTGGAGTGCCACTGCCAATCTGAGTACACAACTCTGAAACTGATAGACCGGTGATCGGATGCAGTATGAGGCATCCACATGTTTTGTCTTCCTCTCCCTTGTTTTTTGGTTTTCCTTCTGCTGTGTTGGATTGTTTTTAAGATTATTGCGTCTACATTGAATTTTGTTAACTTCCTAGGTGCTTCAGTGGCAGTAGGGTGGGGTAGGAAACGTTTTAAATGTATGAATCAGATTGCCAAGGCTACCACTTAGGTAGTGTGTATCATGTTGTGTCCCTGCCTTCCCGGCTCAAATTTGGGAGTACACAGCACCCCTAAATATTAGAAATAGCCCCAAGGTGATCTTCCCGCGTCAAGATGCTGTCCCGGGTAGCATTGCCTTTCTGTTTCATGTATGGTGGAATAAGGTATCACTGATGCCGAGGATAACATTGCTTTTGCTCTACCGGTAGGAAAGGGGCAGAGATATGCAGTTCCAGAATTGGTGACACTATATGTTCTGTCATTGATGTAAGACATCATTCACAAAGCTTTTTAGAGTGCCTGTTTTCAAGTGCAGGCTGGAGAAGTTAGTGCTGCAAGATAAAAGGGTGCCACAATAGACAGGTGTAAGTCCTAGACACAGCAGGTGGGCAGGTTGAAGCATCATGATTGACAAGCTGGGAGCGCTGTGCAGTTTCACTTGAGGGATAGTGTTTACAGATGATATAGAGCACTCATATCAAACAGGGAGTAAACCCCAGAGAATCATTTACTCTCTCCATTTCTCACTGCGCCATGTATTTGAGCTCAGTGCATCACTCAAGGCATCCGGTAGAAAGTTACCAGTGGCGTCAGGAAGGAATAAACAACTGTATTGAAAAGCAAAGTAGGTTTTTTTTAAAAAAAATTATTGACAGCATACTTTAAGAGTCAGAAATGTTATAAGACATAGGATTGGATCCAGCCAGCTTTTCCAGGGAATTCTCAATTCCAATTCTCCTCCCTACTGTAGCTAATGTCCCACATGGCTTTTGTACACACACGTCCCCTGCATAGACATTTCAGTGGTCAAAGAGGACCCTTCCTCCCTTTTTCACCAGCGTGCTTGGATCCAACCCATGGTGTATATATGACTTGATCAGTAACATGTATGTCAGTCGTTCTTGTTTGACGAGACGAATTAAATAAATGGTACAGCATGCTGTAAGGCAAGCTACCAGAGGTCCATTTGGTGTGAGGATGTGTATTTTGTATGTAACCCCATAGTAAAGATAGAAGATATACTACATATAATTCACTGAAGAATTGATAAATGGAGGCTTCCTAACTGAGTGAAGTCATAACACATGTCAGAGCAGAAAAGAACCAGGCGACCCGATGGAATGAGTCCATTTTGTTCTGATGATGGGAAAATATGCTTCTCGATGGGAATTTGGAGAGTCTATTGTTCAGTGAAGGCTGGTTTTCAACAGGCCGAGGCGACACGGCCTCTTTGATATCTGGATTATCAGTCTATTTCTCCCGCTATTGAGCAATTACTTACAAGACTCGCCGCCTCATTGTCTCAGGTGATCAGCTCCCTTCCCGTGTTTGCTCAGAGGTCACAGTCTGGCCCTTGATGCCTCTATGAAGTCTTCTAACACGGGATGTCGTTGCTCTTTAAAAAGAAAAAAAGACAGGGGCTTTCCCATACATTCCACACCTCTTTCTGCTTGCACACTACTGAAAAGGAAATGCAACTATCCTTGAAAGGTAGTGAGATGGGCATGGCGGAACATCAATTTCATCAAGTACAGTTGATTGCATTGCTTAAGACTGTGTTAAAACCTTCCCATCCTTGCACTGAATACACAGAGGGTGCAGTCAGTAACAAGGGCTGTTTCCACACTACTCACCTTCATCTGGAATGCTGCGGAACATCGCGAAAAAAATGCGGAAGATAACGCTATCTTCTGCATTTTTTTCACGACGTTCCGCAGTGTTCTGGATGAAGGTGAGTAGTGTAGAAACGGCCAAGGTATCCTCTCCATTTCCATTGACAGGAATGGGAGCTGTGCAAAAGCCCTCTTGGGCTCTAGCCCAGCTCCCTTTTATGTCAAGGGGTCTTGCATGCTGGGTTTGCATTTCTACAGCTCAAGCATGTGTGCATGCTTGTTTTTTTTTTTAAGGGTGCACAAACTTGTAATACCTTAAAGACCGTCTAGATTTCCAGGGTATGAACTTTCAAGAGTCAAAGTTCCCTTCTTACTCCCAAAGCAGGGAGCTTTGACTCTCAAAACTCATACTCTGGAAATCTAATTGGTCTTTAAAGTGCCACTGGACCCAAATCTTGCTCTTCGGCTGCAGACCGTCACGGCCGCCCACCTGAAACAAACCTGTAATCTCTCTGGTTTGCTTTGCTGTAAGTCTGAATACAGAGAAAGAGAAAGGAAATGGTCTTTTTAAAACTACAAAAACGCACCCATTTAATTAAATGGCAGCAGTTGGGATTTTATTTAGTTTGCATTACAGAAGGAATTTAGACTTCCACTGCTACCACCTGCTGCCAAGCTGAGCCCGGAGCATTGTTACTGTGTCTTTTCAGATGCAGGTGAACTTAGTGCTCAACCACTTTCACAGTCCAGAAAGCATGACATTCCTTGTTACCAGTGGGAGGAAAGGCTAATTGAGAAGTGTGTATAAAAGCTGTAATGAGTAGCATTTACATGTATTGATTAGAAGTAGGGCCACCGTCTCTCATTTATCACCACCAGCAGCTGTGAAATTTTTTTCTCCTCCATGTCGATTGGCACGGCTCATATTCCCGCTCCCGTAGTTTTTTATTGCTTTTCCCTTCTCTCTCTGCTCCCTCCCTCCCTCCCCCTCTGTCCCCTCCCCTCTCTGAACCAGAAGGCTGATCCATCGGCTGGAATGGGCTGGTAATTACTCCGGCAACTCCACCAGCTGCCACAATTGCCAAACCGGTGGAGTGAAAAATTCCATCCTACATTTCCGATTTTTTACATTACCGCTGCATAATCATATTTGACGAATAATTAACCTGGGTTAATACTTCAGAGAGCCATTTGCAAGTAAATTGATAAGCCGAGTGGTGGGGAGAAAGGGGGCTGGCGAGGGCTAGAGGCTTTTGGCAGCTGCGTGCCACAGCCAACTGGCTAGGCTCTCTTCTAATGTATGCACACCCCCTGGCCATCTTAATTAAGAGTGGCGTATCGCCATCCCTTCAGTGCCCTGCATGCTGTTTCAAGGCAACAGAGCTTTAAAAGAAGCAAAACAAGAGATTGAACTTTAGAGTGCCTTTCTTTTACAGGAAATGAAGGATGTCACTTTTCCTTTGGTACCTTTTGTGGTTCTCGTATAGGCTAAATTACACCGAAGGTTGACTTCCGTAGGAGGAGAAATGCAACAGGCAGTACAGTAGCTGTTTCCATATTGTGAATAACAACAATCCAGCATAAATATGTCACTGCATTACTGACTAAAGCTCAGCATCTACTAAGCTTCTGGATGCTGAGGCAGGCTGTTGGTGTGTCTAGCATTGTCTTCTCGGACTGGCAGCCGTTCTTCCCAGCCCTTTTGCTGAGATATGCTGGATAGGCCTGGAATTAGTAGAGTGGGGAATATGGCTCAGTGGTAGCAAATCTACTTTGGATGCAGAAAGGCCCAGGTTCAATACTCAGCACCCCACTTTAAAAGATCAGGTAGAAGGTGATGTGAAAGACCTCTGCTGCATCTCGGGAGAGCCACTGCCAGTCAGAGTAGACAATACCATTCTTGTTAGGTCTGATTCAGTATAAGCCAATTTCATCATCAAACCCCAATGGCTCTCCGTCTCTGCATATGCGGTGCCTCAATTCCTGAGGATCTTCTACATTACACTTTATTTTGTCCCGTGTATGCAGATGTTAGAGCTAAATTTCTTGTTAACTTGTTAGTGGGGCATAACTTCACCTCTGATATTGACAAATTAGTTTTTTTGTTATCTGATACTGATTCGTTTGTCACTAGCAGAGTATCCCTGTATGCCTTAGCTGCAAAAAAGATTAGGGCCAAGATTGTTTCCTCAGAAACCCAACTTTTTTCATAACTATCTGGTATTTATTAAGGTCCCATTTTAATTGTATTTTATTTTTATTATTTTAATCACTGTATTTTATGCTTGTAAGATAGATTTCTATTTTTACTGTTCTTAACTTTGTATTATGACGGCCTTTGGCCATATACAATTAAACCTACTTCTACTACTATAAGCCAACTTCATGAGCTCACATGTATATGTATATTGAATTTGGGACTTATGTTCCACGACTGAGCAATGTATGAGCTCTTCCCTCCATTTCAGCCAGCAGTTAACAGATACATGTACCTGATAAGGAAATGTGAAATTATCCATATAATAGGTATTTTATGGCTCCAAGTCAGAATGGATGCTCAGAAAATTTGAGCTAGTGGTCAAGGGAGAAAGAGAGAAGCCAGCAATAAGTGGATAGTGGGAGAAGAGCCAGGGAAGAAATGTAACACAAAACCGGGAGGCCTTGTCACTTGTTCGAGTACATCATTTCATGCCTGTTTACGATATCTCACTGCTAAATAATATATGGATAGGTTCCATTATAAAGTGTAGGGGCCAGCATGGTGAAGGAGTTAGCATATCAGACTAGGACTTAGGAGAGCCAAGTTCTGATCTTCACTCAGCCATGCCCGCTGAGTAGCCTTGGATTAGTCTCTTTCTCCCTCTCTACACCCAAGCCACCTCACAGAACCATTGTGAGGGCAAAAAAGGGGCAAGAATTATGTTTGCTGTAATGAACACCTTAGAGGAGGAGTGGGATAAAAACAGATAGGCGGACTGTGTTTGAGTTGTTGGTAGGCAATATGATACTTCCGCCTGTAGATTCGATCCCTGGCCACGTATTCACACATGCAAATCATGATTTGGCACTGCAGATTTCAAGTGGTGAACAGGCACGCAAAAACAAGCTCCCAGACTCCGATTACGATTTCCCCACGATATACCGAACTGTATTGGTTCCACTCCTGCTTTCCTTTCGAGTACATTTGAGAACGAAGAAAGTCAGCTGAGTAATGAAATTCATATGCTATATTCGATAAGCTTATCATAAAGCAAAATTCAATAAGATATAACTTAAGCAACTTTGCAGCTGCTTGAAACCTTTCAAGAGTCTGAGGGAAGCAGCTTCCATCCACCCAATATGCCCTTAGTTTACTCAGGAGTTTGCCAAGCTGATATAGAAGTTATTTTACCCACATTCCAGTGGCTTTTGTATGGTGAGCATCCACTCTCATGCTACATTTGTATGCACTTATCACTCAATGCAGCAGCATTTCATTGGGAGCATCTCACACCTGTTCTAAATCAGCTGCTGGTCACATTAAGGTTCCCATTTCCCCCCCCCCCCCCGGTGAGGAATTCCCCAATCCCATCCTTTCCCCCTGTGCCCACTTACTTGGCCAGTGGGGAGGCACACTCCCTGGGGCCCCCCTCCCCATGTGGCACTCCTGCACCATGAGAGTGGGCTGTGGTGGTGGTGGTGGGAGTGGGCCGCCATGGTCCCTTTGCACCAAACAAGAGCGGGCTGCAGTGGTGGCTGTGAGAGTGGGCTGTAGTGAGAACAACCTGTGCTGGCAAGGACAAGGGCCCCCTTTGACCCGGGGGCCCCCTTTGACCCTCACATGATGATGTCTCTCCTGGATGTGATGTCATCTCATGAGCCGGGAGCAAAGAAGGAAGCTGGGATAAGTGCCGGCTCCCAATCCTCTGCCGGGAGAGTCCAGGGACCTGGGCATCTCCCATCGAGGTACTCCAGGTCCCTGGCAACCCTAGGTCACATAGTAAGTTTAAAACACAGGGGCTGGGGGGGGATAAAGTAACCCTTCCCATAAACCCTTCCCATTTGTACTGGATATGTGTGACTTTCTCTCCAAGTTCTGGGTAAAATAAAGTGTTAACTCTTCCCACTTGTGTGGTTTTCCTGGTTGAAAATGCTTCCCTCCCTACGGCACTGAGGCCTGTTAGGGACAGAAGGTGATACGGAGGCAGTTTTGATCAGGCAAATGACATGGGAGAGAATTTTAACCCCCTCTCTCCCAGTATTGTGGCTTTGATCCAAATCCCTCCCACATGGGCACTTTTCAGAGAAAAATACTTCAGGACAGCCAATCACAGATCATCCACATAGTTCGTCGTAGGGCCCACAGATGGTCCAATTCAATAGTATATGACCTAAGATGATTAGTTAGTCAGAAGGAACTTGTCTCAGGCAGAATAAGGATTTTCCTCTGTCACAACATGATACATGAGCCACATAACTGGTGAACATACAAACAGATGCATTTATTTATTTATAATTATCTATATCTTCATATCCTACTTCTTCTTTTGTTTGAGGTGGCTTACAAAATCTAAAACCGTAAAGCACTCCAAGCATAAAAATGAAAATTAATGAAGAAAATAGTTAAAACTATAGCTGGCAAAAGAAAAAGCAACCAAGAGCTCTCTATATTTAAACCCCAAGTCAATGCTAAAATGTTGCGTCTGGCATAGAGCCAAGCTACAAGTGATGCCTTACGTAGGTTGGACACTTGTCAGCTTACCTCAGGTTTTGATGGGAAATGTAGGCGTCCTGGTTTTACAGCTTGGCTCTCCATTACAGCTGCAAGACCAGGATGCCTACATTTCCCATCAAAACTTGAGGGAAGCTGACAAGTGTCCAACCTGTGTCAGGCATCACTTGTAGCTTGGCTCATAGTTTCTGTAAATGAAAGAGGGTGGTGGCAGCATATTGCTGTACTTTGCATAGGCTTCTTCCGTTGTCTCAGGGTAACAACTGTAAAGATTTGTTCCTTTCTTTCAGATTAGCATCGTCTTTCGTACCTCCCACCTTCCATGAGAACACTAAAGAGTAGGAATTGTCTCCACAGTGCTAGACTATCCCAAATAACACCCCCAAATCTATTGCATTTGATTAACAGTTCACATTGCTTATGATTACTGTGCTTTGTATTAATAGTAACAACACACTAGGAAAGGATTAAGGAATACTACTGGTAATCTTCTTTGAATTGATTATACCAGTTTGTAACATGTCTCTAAACAAAGGTTTCATGAGGTGCAAGATCGAAATGTGCGTCCCTTTCAAACCGGTACTCAAGCGGAATGTTTTTCTCAAGTGGCCAAAATTAGATGTCTAATAGTGATTTTAAAACACACAGAGAAAGGGCGGCACCCAGTGCTAGGGTATATTTTTCTGTACGAGTATATTCTTTGTACTCAATAGTGCATAAAGGCTTCTAATTTCAGCTTATTTTGTGGTGAAATTTCAGAATGTTATTTCTGAGTGTGGCCGGGGAGGAAAATTACAGTTATAGAAGTGGTTATCAAAAGAGTTTGTTTTGATGTCATTAGTAGAGCGGTCATGGACCAATGGAGTCTCATTAGTAAGGCAGTGCCATATTTTTTAATTGCAATAAAATATTCATCAAAAGCTAAAGTAAGAATTCTGCAGCGTAATGGCAATGCTATCCTTGTTTTAGGACTCAACCTATGTTCAGAGTGGTTCACAGATGTACACACATTAGCTGCATATCAAGATGGGTGCTGTTGGAAAGCATTAACCTGATTGTCTTTTAGCTGGTATGAGATTATTAAAAAGTTATCTCTGTGGTGACGAGCGTGTGATGATTAATTCACACATGAAAGACGTCACTTGACGTTGTCGTCACCACACAATTAACCTGTACCTGTGAACTGGCCATTTTTTTCAGTTGACTGGGTTGCTGTCATAGTACAGCCTGAGCTTGACGAGTCCTCTGAGGAGGAGGAACTGGAACAGCTGACGCTTGCTGACAGCCTTGCTCCTCCTGGGGAGGAGCAGCCTGTCTCCCAGCAGCCGACCACAGCTGAACAGTCAGAGGCTGAATCCCAGCCAGAAGTTCCCCTTCCCCACCCAGAGCCACTGGCCCAGATGCAGCCAGCTTCCTTATCCCCTCCAACATCTCCAGACTACCGAGAGCAACGTCGGCGTAGCAGGGACAGAAGAGACTTACAGACCCGACGTCAATCTGCACGCCTCCGGGCTCTGAACAGGCCAGCCTTCTCAGAGGAAGGAGGGGCTTCAGAGGAGGAGACTTGAAGCAGCTGTGCGAGCTGACCGAATGCCCTTAGATTATAAAAGCCAGAGGGAGGGCTCCCTTCAGCGTGGCTTCAACGAGTTCTCTAAGCTGCTCCTGTACTGCCTGTGTTTGCTCCTTGGAACTGTCTCTCTGACCTCCGACCCGGCCTGTCCTCGACTACTCCCTTGATTTACGGACTTTGCACATTCCTCGCCTTGCCAGCTGGACCTCGTTACCTGTCAGCAGCACTCTTAAGACTCGGCAACCTCTGGAAGCAGGACAGTTTGAAGCCACCCTCAAAATTCTCCAGCACAATGGAGGAAGGCACTGCTGTTGCTACTGACCTTGCTGCCCAGACCCAGTGGCTGCAGACACAGGTGCAGCAATTAACCCAGACCATAGCCTTGTTGCAGCAGCAGGTAACCCTGAGGCCAGGTCCTGCACCTCCCCGGAAATGCCCAGTGCAGCCTCCAGAGAAGTTTGCAGGGAATGTTGAAGAGTTCCCTGTATTCCTGGCACAGTGTCAGCTCTACATGGAGCTGCGGGCTCAAGATTTTCCTGATGACAAGACCAAGGTCGGTTTTGTATTAAGCCTCTTAAAGGGGAACGCAGCCAAATGGGTGACACCTTTACTGCTCATGAATTCACCACTGCTGAGTAGTTTTGCTGATTTTGTGGCACACTTGAAGGCTATCTTTGCAGACCCTCTGAAGGCAGAGCGGGCCAACCGCCGCATTCGGCGGCTGCGGCAGGGGCCAGGTACTCTGAGGGACTATACCACTGACTTCCAGCTATTGGCACAGGACCTGGGCTGGAATGAGGCCGCACTCATGGACCAGTACCTGGAGGGCTTGTCTGAGGAGGTGCTAGATGAAGTGGCCCGAGTTGAGCGCCCTCCAAATCTCCCAGCCCTGATCTTACTCTGCCTGCGTATCGACGGTCGCCTGGAGAGTCGACGGCAGGGCCGCAAGGAAGTACGTTGCCACTCCGAAAGCCAACCACCTGCTGTGGGATCCAACCCCTGCTCCTACTTGTCCCGAAGCCTGACCCCAGAGCCCAGGGAAGTGGAAGCCTCGGCTGTCAGCATTACACCCCAGGGTTTAAGGGGAGGCCACCCCTATCATTCTGGACCCCCCATAGAACACCAAAAGCCTCCTGACATTGGGCCCCAGCATCTTCTGATCCCCGTGAAGCTGCAGCTACCAGAGGGGCGCTGGTTGTTGGTGTACGCCATGGTGGATTCTGGAGCTGCCCAGTCCTATATGGATGCCCAATTTGTCAGGCAACACCAAGTGCCGACACGCACCAAAAAGACGCCAGTTTTGGTGGAAGCCATCGATGGTCGGCCTCTACGCTCGGGTCCAGTTACTCAGGAAACCCACCTTCTAGGTCTGCACATAGGGAACCATCAGGAGCAGCTCAGCTTTGACATCGCTGCCATGCCTCGCTTCCCGGTAGTGCTGGGGATGTCCTGGTTGAAGAAGCATGACCCCTTGATTGAGTGGAGCAAGCAGAACCTGCGCTTCCAGACCCCATGTCCCCATGAGGCACCCTCTGTGCTCCTGGGAGGGAGCACCAGTTCAGATCTGTTTGCACTCCCAGCCAAATATGCAGAGTTCCAGGATGTCTTCCAAGAGAAAGGCGCTGACCGGTTGCCCCCACACCGGCCATATGATTGCGCCATCCACCTTATTCCTGATGCCCCCTTGCCCACTGGGCGGTTGTATTCCCTATCAGAACCTGAGCGAGGAGCCCTACAAGAGTTTTTGGCCAAGAATTTGCAAAGAGGATTCATCCGTCCATCCACTTCCCCTACCTCAGCCCCTGTCTTGTTTGTAAACAAGAAATCCGGGGAGTTGCACCTATGTAATGATTACCGGGCCCTCAATCGCATCACCATAAGGGACCGCTACCCACTGCCACTGATCCCAGAACTACTGGACCGATTACGGGGGGCCCAAAGGTACACCAAGCTCGATCTGCGAGGCGCCTACAATTTGGTGCGTATACGCCCTGGAGATGAGTGGAAGACTGCGTTTGGTACCCGGTATGGCCAGTATGAGTACTTAGTCATGCCCTTTGGCCTCTGTAATGCCCCAGCTGTGTTCCAGCGCTTCATGAATGATGTCTTCCGGGACTTGCTGGATCACTTTGTGATAATTTACCTTGATGATATCCTGATCTTCTCCCAGGACCCCGCTGAACACACCAAACATGTTCGGGCTGTCCTCCAACGCCTGAGGCAACATGGCCTGTATGCTAAGTTGGAGAAGTGTGCATTTGACTTAGACACTGTAGAATTTCTAGGGCATCTCATTACCCCACAGGGCATAAGGATGGACCCCCAAAAGGTGGAGGCAGTGCTGTCTTGGCAGGCACCTCGAAATCGGAAAGACATTCAGAGGTTCCTTGGCTTCGCCAACTACTATCGGCAATTCATCCCAAACTTTGCCCTCCTAACAGTGCCCCTCACCAAGTTGCTACGGTCCCTCCTTGTTCCCGTTGCCCCCCCACATCCTCTCCGAGATCCAGAGGCGCCACCACTACCTGTCATGATAGAGGGCCAGGAGGAATATGAAGTAGCGCAAATATTGGACTCCAGACGACGACGTGGCCAACTCCAGTATCTGGTGGACTGGAAGGGGTACGGACCCGAGGACCGCTCTTGGGAACCTGCGGAGAATCTTCATGCCCCCGACTTGGTGCGCCGCTTCCACCGGGCCTATCCACGGAAACCGGCCCCATCCAGTGTGGGGGGCCCTGGGGGAGGGGATGGTGTCATAGTACAGCCTGAGCTTGACGAGTCCTCTGAGGAGGAGGAACTGGAACAGCTGACGCTTGCTGACAGCCTTGCTCCTCCTGGGGAGGAGCAGCCTGTCTCCCAGCAGCCGACCACAGCTGAACAGTCAGAGGCTGAATCCCAGCCAGAAGTTCCCCTTCCCCACCCAGAGCCACTGGCCCAGATGCAGCCAGCTTCCTTATCCCCTCCAACATCTCCAGACTACCGAGAGCAACGTCGGCGTAGCAGGGACAGAAGAGACTTACAGACCCGACGTCAATCTGCACGCCTCCGGGCTCTGAACAGGCCAGCCTTCTCAGAGGAAGGAGGGGCTTCAGAGGAGGAGACTTGAAGCAGCTGTGCGAGCTGACCGAATGCCCTTAGATTATAAAAGCCAGAGGGAGGGCTCCCTTCAGCGTGGCTTCAACGAGTTCTCTAAGCTGCTCCTGTACTGCCTGTGTTTGCTCCTTGGAACTGTCTCTCTGACCTCCGACCCGGCCTGTCCTCGACTACTCCCTTGATTTACGGACTTTGCACATTCCTCGCCTTGCCAGCTGGACCTCGTTACCTGTCAGCAGCACTCTTAAGACTCGGCAACCTCTGGAAGCAGGACAGTTGCATAGCTTATGGAGTGGGACCTCACACTCCTGGTTAATATATGCTACAGGTTTTGGGTAATGCTTTTGTCAATGCTGTCTTTGAACAGAGGCCATAACGGGATAAGAAATGAGTGTGTACACACTGGTCCCCCTGCCTCCACTCAGTAGGGTGGAGGGGGGGAAACGGGGAGAAATAGGTGTCACTCTCGAACCCATGATGTTGCTTCTGACATAACCCCAGAAGTGATTTCATCATATTGTGACGCTCTAGGATTCCACCATAGAGTTTCACTGGAATCTTACAGTGTCACTCTGGCATGATGATGTCACTTGCAGATTTACAAATCACATATGTGAAGGAAAAAGGACATTTAATCCTCCAAGTCCTCCTCAGATTTGCTAAATGAAATCAGGTTCCCCATGCTGTTCATAGCATTTTTACCAAAAAAAAAAAAAAAAAGAAATGCCTTTGAAAAACCTGCCTTTCCCCCCTTAAAAATGCTAATTATACTGTGGGAATCCAGTTTTGATTGGAAGCAGGGGTTGAAAGGTTTCCCCCCTTTTCCAGATGGCCTCAGTCCGAATCATGCCTGTACATGTACATAGTTCACCTCTTACATACTGTTGGAGGTGTCCGGTCTTCATAATATCTATTCTGTCCCCGACCTTCCTTAAATTCATGTACAGCAAACTCCCCTTGCTATACATTTCTTCTTGTGAATATTTCTTGCCTCCTTGAAGAGTTGTTTTTAAAAAACTTAATAATGTTTGCAAAAAGTGAGAGTAAACTGCAATCTTCTTCCCCCTTTCTTTTCTGTTTTTTCAAATGTGCCCATCTTCAACACAGAGGCAATGACAGTAGCAGCACCAGTGGCCCCCCCCTCCCTATCTGGATGCCTAGCAAACAGTAGCATCTCAAGAGCAAGGAGTCCTGGGCAACAGAAGCTGGCAAGAAGAGAAGAGCAGCTGGGGAGGGAATGCCAGGTGTGGGGAAGAGGAGAGTTGCTGGGGGAAGGTCCTTAATGTAAGCCCATGGGATTCATTTTGTATTGTAACTGCAGGTCTGGTATCAGCATACCCTGAAGTGGGGCAGCTGCCAGGGCCCCGGGTTTCTGGCAGGGCCCACTACCACACACACACTGCCAGGGAAGAATATGTAGGTGCTGTACACTGGCAGCACTCTTAACGGGCTCAGTGGTGTGCACATCTGTATGCGCCATCTAGCACCTTTGGGGAAAGCACACGTGGTCATGGGAAGGCTCATGAATGGACAGAGAAAGAATGCATAGGCAGGTGAGTCTGAGAATCGACTGGAAGAATGCATAAGAGGGGGGTCCTGTGGGTAGGCAGAGGAGGAGAGAGCTCCCCTGGGCACTGTCTGTGGGGGCCCCTGGGGGTAAGTAGGTCAAATTGGAGGAGTTTGCATACTGAACTTCTCCAAATCAAACTTGGTTAGGAGTCTACCTAAAACACTCTGCCCCATTAACATCTACAGAGTTGCGTATTTGGACATGCATTTAGTGCTTACTAAAGCTCTTGTCTCGTCTCAGCTGCTCTACCAGCAGTCAACATGCTGTAACTTACAAACTGACATATCACTTCCCCCCAAAGGCATGAGATCTGCAGCCAATATTACAGATCAGTGTGTTTGGTATTAAAAGAAAAAATATAATATGCATATATCCAAAGCCATCCTTAATTTGTTCTCAAGGATCTGTTTTAGTTTCAAAGGCTGTGCATTTTTCCCCCTGCAGTCAAAATTCAATAAACTTGAGAATAGATTCCCATGTCACATTTGGCACTAAAGGGCGACTACCTGAGTACAAAATATATGTGTGTCTCATCAGATCTCAGAGGCACACACACATTTTCCTGTGTATATCTCTTTAAAGCACTGGAAAGCAGCAATAAAATCCTTTCTTACTCCCCACTTAATGTAACTTAAAGGGACATGCACCAAATTTAAATCCATATAACCCTTCAGACTTCATGAGATGTGAACTCTGATATGATTGCCCGAGTACAAAATATAACCATTTCTAAATAAAAGAAAAGAACGCCTTGGCGTTCGCACAGTTAGTCCTTTTTTCATAATGTAACAGGAATCGTTTTTTCCATCTCTCTCCAAAAACTCCACTCATATTACAGTTTATTGACCTGTCTGTTCCTTTCCATATGAAGCGGCTACTATAGTCCTGCTGTTTTCCGTGAAGTTCTCTCTTTAAAGCCAAGGTGGCATTGTATGCCACAGCCTGATGATTTAAGACGAATATTCTCCTCGTGTTGCATTCATTTGATATACAAACAGATACCTCTTAAAGTGCCAGGCAGAAAGTCAGTACAGGCATTTGTCACTGTATGAGGTAATGTAGGGGGAAACAGTTTCTTTTCAGAGCTGAACAGTAGCACTAAGTGAAATCAATGGCCGAACAATCTAACACAATTGGTCACATATTGATAGAATTAAACACCGCTGTTAACGTGACTTGTCATTGATCTGACAAAAAAAGAGGCCGGGGTAAAAGTCGCCTGAAGCTTTTAGGTTCTGTGTCAATGCAGTAAAGATTCAGGAAATTAGTCGCTCCATCTAACAACATTTTAAAATATATATATATATCCGTTGACCATGATCTGCATCCCAGAAGGAAAATCCAGAATATTAACCTCTTAGTTAGCATAAGCAAGACTGGGCAATTAAAGGTCAGTTTTGCCATCCTGTATGGGCAGAAGCCCTCAAGTTTCCCCTCCATGACATGTAGGAAAATGTCCTCTGTGCCCTGACACAATAATACTTAGCAGTTCCCTCTCCCCCGCACACTCCAAGTCGGTGGCAGGAGTTGGTTAATGCACAACTTTTGAATATTAGGAACGGGGTTGTGGTGTCAGTTTCCCCGTGTGTTACAGAGTTGGAAGATCTGGACACAGAGCTGTCAGTTTCAGCAGCAACCCTGTGTTTCTTGTAACATGCCATTCTGCCCGGAGCACATGCAGCGGGACAAGCCTTCAAAAGAAAAGAACCATATTTATCATCCGAATGTCAAAAGGAGACTAAATTTACATATTTCAAGATGCAATAAAAGGAAGTGCAGCCAGGCATTAATCAAAACCTAAATAAAAACATACCCATCCTTTAATGCATCCATTATAACAATTAAGAATTAAAACTTAACAATAGTTGGTAATATTGGGAAACGTTTGGGTCTGGCCACTTATTCTGGAGCCAGGCCTTGGTGTTCGAGGATCAGTTGGGATGTGTAGAGGGGGAGACAAAGAGGGAGTGGTCCAACAGATGTGCAAGCGACAGTTGTTCACCAGAGATCTTGCCATCAAGGATAATTTGCTGATTGATGTGAACAAACTTTGGAAATGCAGACCTATCACTTTGGTGGCTTACCCTCAAGGGAAGTAGAGAGGGTTTTAACAGGCTCTCTATAAACTTAAGCTGCTCTTGTGATGTTGCTATTTCTTTTGCAACAATATCAGTGAAGAAACATCACTTATTCCATGTCCTGTCTCTGCTGTTACAAGCATACAGAGTGGTCCCTTCCAGAGACGTCCTGACCAACTCTTCCTCATCCCCATTTTCAATTGCTTTTCCTCTGAAATGGAGTTTTCCTACTGAGAACCACTGCTGTGCCTTCCAGTTACCCGTGCAAACGTTTTGCTTGCATATGTCAGCAGCCAGACTGCAAGGGATGGAAGCCAATATGCCAGTTACCCCACTTCTGGTGCAGATAGCCAGATAGTGTCAAATCTCTTGTTTGCATATGCTGGCACAGAACAACTGGACATTCACTGAATGGACACAATTTTGCTCCCCTAAGAGCTGTGTTTACTGTACTATATTAATGTGTGTGTTTTGGAATCAGCAGCAGAGAAGAAGAGACAGACAGGCAAACCATGGCAAACTAGATGATCACTGGTGCGCATGGATCCAAGGTCTTTCAATATTCTGTAGAAGAAGCCACTAGGAGCAATGGGCAATGGCCAACCATTCATGTCGTTCTTCTTCCCATATAGAATTCCCCCTCCAAAGTGCTGTTAATTCTGGTAAGGAAAGACAGACAAGTTTCTTTTTGTGTGTAAAGCAAGGGAGGTGAGGGATCCATTTTTAAATAAAACAGTGCACAGGCGAGGGGAGCTAAATCGTCCATCTCCCATCCTTTCCCTCCCTGTGATCTGCTTTATTCACTGTTCTTCTCCCAGTTCAGCTCACTTTTGCTATTGAAGCCAGCTAAGCAGGAAATCCCTTGAGCACTGCCATATAGCAAGCATGGTGTGGAATGGGAGAAGAGCTTAGTTCCTCTCACCCCTGCACTCAGTTTCACCCCCACCCCTGTTCTGCTAGCATCTAGCAATTGGCTGCCCAGTTCCATGGATTGTTATTATTGTTGGTTTGCGCAATACGTGTGCTGTTGCCTTTTAGAAATTGTGTTCTTGCTTTTATTGATGTTTTATCTGGTTTTTAAATTAATATGTTTATGTTATACGACATGTGTTGTGCTCCACTCTGAGCCCGTTCATGGGGAGAGCAGATTAGAAATACAATCAATCAATCAATCAATCAATCAACCCTGTGCTTTAAATTGGGTTGGATTCTGTAGATCCATTCAGGGCTTTTTTTCTGGGAAAAGAGGTGGTGGAACTCAGTGGGTTTCCCTTGGAGAAAATGGTCACATGGCTGGTGGCCCCGCCCCCGATCTCCAGACAGAGGGGAGTTCAGATTGCCCTCCGTGCCACCAAGCGGCGCGGAGGGCAATCTCAACTCCCCTCTGTCTGGAGATCCGGGGGCGGGGCCACCAGCCATGTGACCATTTTCAAGAGGTTCCGGAACTCCGTTCCACCACGGTCCAGCTGAAAAAAAGCCCTGGATCCATTCCACTTGGACATTTTTTATGGTAGAAGGAATCTTCTCCTGATGAAAGATACTCAGAATTATAGGTACAAATTCAAGCATGGACCATTGCAGAACATGTCCTGGGGAAAGCAGGTACTGACCATGGACCTTTCTAAATTAGATCCGATGGACAGGTGTAGAAAAAGGAAGTGTAAAGCCCATGTATTCCCTCGTCTTTGTGTTTCTTTTGCAACCAAAGCCTCTCAGACAAGTGAAAAGTAACCCGTATTTCTTTTGTAAACTGATAAAACTGTAGATAAAACTGATCAGAGTTTTTTTCTCTAGAATCAGGTAAAATGCTTTGCACCTCAAAACAGCATTTGATTTTCAAATGGATCCAACTCCCTGATAGATAAGAAAATAAAAACCAGGTTTTCAGAACCATGGCCAACCTCATTCCATCTCTGAGAGCCAGTGGCCAGTGGAAGCTGAATTTGTCTTGTAAATGTGCCCCCGGTTGTATTTGAAAAGCTCCTAAAACTGGACCAAACATGTGCTATTCCCTTTTATTAGTCTCATCTATCATCATCGTAATTATCGTCCTCACAGCAACTGAACAAATTTTGTCCAAAATTACATGGTCTTCCTATGCTCAGAGTTTGGGCTTCCTGATTGTTCATTCCTCCTGCCACATTTTTTCATTCCTCTGTTAGCCGTTACAAATGTTGGCTTTCCTTTGATGCATTAAATTAAAACTATTCTTAAAGTAACATTTTTGTTATGGTCCGTCTCCTGGCTGCTGCCGAACACCAACATGCATGATGAATATCAAATAAAAAACTGAGGTAGAAAATTGCAGCCGTGCTTAAGAACAGAATTTAGCTGCTGTTCTGCTGAACGGGTTCACAGGTCCTTTTTAACAGTCCAGTGCTCCAGGTGGGACCATAATGGACAGTGTCAATGTAGCCCTGAAGCAGAGAAAGAGCAGCCAAAGGATGAATTTTGTACCTCAGCCCTTCCAGGCCTCCTATTCTTTTACATGCAGGTAGTTTGGTGGGTCTAACAGCCTAACTGAAGTCTGATTCAAATACTACCAGAACAACACAGGAATTGTCCCCATGTGGCTGGATCCTGCTTAATGATGCAGGTAGAAAGCAAACATATGTCAGCTGACTGATGTGGTTACTTCCTATATGCCATGTGACCCACAGGATTGCTTCCTGTAGATGCTCCTCGAGCAGCGTGGTAATGGCAATAACTTCCCCGCTCCAACGGGAATACATGAGCCAGTGCTAAAATGCTAGATATAGAACTTTTGCTGTCAACAGGAGTGAACTGGGTTAAGTGCGTTCAGCCTTATCAAAAGTTCTAGATCAGTCACTAAACTTCCAAACAATCTGGAGGTCTTGCGTGAATTTCCAAGCCAGAGCAAAGCATCCTGTCTGCAATTTGCACTGTTTGTTTTCTTTACGTTGTGCATCTTCACAAACCCCAGAGACAATAAAGGAGCACAACAAATTTGCTTATTTTATATAGGCTGTGTCTGCTGAGTAGAGTCTTCCTCTGCTGATCTGCATGTCTTAGAAAGTGATGGGAATAACAGTAAGAATTTAGGAAAAGGTTCGCTGGATCCTGTGGTCTGTCTGCTCCAGCATTCTGCTTCCAACCGTGGCTAGATGCTTTCAGAAGCTAATAAGCAAGGCATAGTGATAGGAATCCTCTATTCTTTGTTGTCAGCCTACAAACTAAGAACTATGCACTAGGCATGTGCATGTCATTCTGGAATCCCCCAGCTGAAAATATACACAAAAACCACTGTTTCATGTCACACTATTGTGATTTTCAGGAATCGTTACACAAATTCAGGGTTCTTAGGCCTTATGAAACACCCCCTCCCCCTGACAAATCCATGTGGTTTTTTACATTCGGGTGTTTATGATCTCATAAGGAGCCATCTTGATTTTCTTTCATCTTCCAAATTTCCCGGGCAGTGGCATTTCTCCCTTTCCGAATGTATCCAATTGGGTGAGGATAGCCCGCCCAGAGAAAGCAGCTCCAGCCTTGGGGCGGGGGGGTGTCTCCTGGGCCAGTGCAGAGCTGCAAGTCTGGCTGGCCCCTTCTCCTTCCCTCTCTCCTTTGAGGGTGGATGGGGCCCTTTTCCTTCTTATTTGGTACCTCTGCAAGTAGGATGACTGGGGGCGCCTTGTTCATGGGCCCATAGAATAGGACCCCTTGATCCAATTCACTTGAAACTCAGGGGGACTTTAGTGGCCAGGCAGTATGAGCTCCCTATCAATTATGGTGTAATTCAGTTGAAAAGCAGCCACTCCACCTCCCAAAAAGTCCCCCCACAGGGAATAATGGAACTCGAATAATTCTGGAATCCTTAACCTGAATTTCAAAATGGTATTGGGGGATGCTAATACCATTGAATTTATATTCTTCCTGAAATCTGGATTTGAAAACTATTCTGGTTTTGTTGTTGTTTATTAAAAGTCTACATCCCTAATGGAAATTTCTAAACAACGAGATCCCGTCTAACTATCAAGGCTAATACCTGCGATCTACTCTCCACTATTTTGTCTAATCCTTTAAAAAAATTCACCCCAATAGCTATCACATCTTGTAGTAGTGAATGCTTTAAATTGATTATATGTTAAATGAAGAAGGTCCTTTATTTTGTTAATATAAACAAGAGGCAGACCTGACTCCAGTTGGCTGTCTTTTTAGCGTGGAATAAAAAGAAGTTCCCTGGCCACGACTCCCATCGCAGCCCAATCCCCAGAGATAGCAAAAGACGGTGAGGCCATGGACAGTGGACCAGGACCTCTGAACAAGAACTAAGAGGAGGCATGAGCATCCAAAGTCCTCCTGCTCTTGCCTGCCTCTGCCAGGCACAAGAGATGCATCTGTTTAAGGCAGGTAGTTGGATTTCTTTATGTAAGTGTGGTGAGGAACCTCCCTCACCTCTAAGGCCTCTGTTCCCATCTGGCTTCAGTCTGGATAGGGATGGGATGTTTTGCACGTTCACCCTCCTCTTGCTAGTTCCTTTGGGTCTCTTGGAGTGAAGTAAGGTGTCCTCCTTGGTCTGGGAGTGGCATGGCTTATATCTCCTGTAGTGGACACACCCCCTTCCTTATCTTACCTTCTGGATCCAGAATCCCTCCAAATTTAGCAAATGCTATGTTGCTGGAGTGACAAGTCACTTGTGGCTGTAATGGCTGTTGGCTGGGCCAGGGGGTGTGACCATTACCTAGCCAACCACCATGTCCTCCCTCTCTGCTTCCCAACCAGAGGGCCATGCTATGTTGGTCTTGGTTGTTCTCCGATGCTCCTGTCATGGTGGGTTGGGCCACCCTGACTAAAACGTTGGTGTCAGCAGGGCAGGAGCCCTCCAGATAGAGGGCTTCTGGACAGTCTTGTAACTTCTGTCAATGAATTTTATTGAGTGCTAATATCATGAGTCAAGGATAACAGTATTACCTTGAACAGCAGTGCCTTGATTTGAACCCAAGAGCTAATTGGTAGTCAAGGGAGTGACTGCAGAACAGGGGTAATGGGCCCATTCCACTTTACTCTTGATAATGAATGAGCTGCCAGCTACAGTTTCCAAGTTGTCTATGTGGGCAGACCTATGCAGAGTGTGTTACAGTAGTCTAGCCTCAGAGTTACTGTGGCAGGGATCCACATGGCCAAATCAAGGGAGGGAGCGATCTTCTCGTCTAAAGGATGATGGAAGAAAGCCTTTTCACAGCTGAATTTACTTGCTTCTTCAAGTGGGGTTAGTATAACCCCTGGACTAGGGTTGGCAACTTCCAAGTAGGGCTTGGAACTCTCTTGAAATTACAACTGATCTCCAGACTACAGAGATCAGTTCCCCTGGAGAAAATTGATTCTCCATCTCCAAGCCCCACCACCAAATCTCCAGGAATTTTCCAACCCAAATTTGGCAACCCAATCCATATTCTTAAATGAGTTTGTAATAGTCAGCTGAACCCCATCAGATGTGGGAAGCGCAGTGCCCTCTTAGACTTCATCCTAAACAGCATGACCTCTGTCCCGCTAAAAGTTTTTTCCAGCTTGTTCACCCGTATCCATTTAACCACAGCAGCTCAGGACAGCTACAGCAGCATCAGGTGGTTCTAGACTGAATGGGAGCACTTTAAGTCAAAACTTTTCTTGTGGAACAATATCAACAAAGGTAGATAGAGCAAAAGGGAAAAGCCACCATGTGGTTACTATTCCATATTAAGAAGGCACATAAGAATTGGGACTCAGCTTAGAGTCACATGGCCTTAATAGACATTAAATGCTAGGTACAGATTAAAAGCAGTGCAAATTGGTGTTAAATTCTTCAGCAACTTATAAAGAAGACTGTTGGGAAACAAGTATATGTCACCTGGATTTCAAGGAACTCTGCTTATCTATAAAAGTTTTCATTTACTCTTACAACCGTTCATATAGAATTATATCCTGCTTAATTGCAGGGTTGCCACAGAATAAAACCCAGAAAGGGATTTTCAGCTGACTAATGTCTTTGGCCTCTTTGTGTTCATGAAATGTTTAGTGGTAATGCATTTTAATGACTCTGGCTGGCATTGAATTTTTTTCTTAGACAATTCACTCACCAAGGGCATCTCTTTAGAAGCCCGTGGAAGTTCCAGGAAACATTATAATACATAATATAGACATGTGAAGGAAGTTTCATAATAAATTATCTCAGCTTTCATCATCTAGACCCTGAACTGTTCTTGGAATTCTTAGGAACTCTGCTTGACACGTCACAAGAAAAAGTCTTAATCCTTCAAGTGAGCGGTTGGACAGCTTTTAGCAAGATTGAGTATAGAAGATAAAGTCATGAATATCTGTCAAGACTGCTTTAGGAATGTTGTGCTTAACAAGATCACCTCTAATTCTGATGCCCTTAGGCTTCCTCTTGGATTTGAAAAATCACTTGGATTGCAGTCGGAACAAAGGGAAAGTTCTCACCAAATTATTAGTATCCCCTTTTTATAAATCAATGTGGCAAATATTTATTCAGCTGATACTCGGGAGTGGAACAAAAATAATTAACCCGTCCCCATGGACTCTGATGCACCTGTGGAGCCAGGAATGGGAGGGAGAGACATACTGCCCCAAAGCCCTGCAAGAATGAAGGCCTCCAACATATTGGTTCGTATCGTTTAAAGTTAGTGGAGAGAAAAGGTTGCGGACATATGACCTTTTACTTTCAGGGCAGGGGCTTACTTTTCCTATCAGGTGAATCAATGCTCAATGGCTGTATTTACTAAACTAATGTATATTTATTATGTCAGAATTCCATTTACTTAAATATACTGTGGTATTTACTGACAGCATCTAGGAGGAGGATGCAGGAAGAGGGCCCCAAGACAGTTTTGTCCTGGGTCCCAGGCTACTTCTCTGCAGCCCAGTCTGAAGCATCACTATTTGTAATAAATAATTCCCCCATACACTTCAGTAGAAAGGAGGCTTATGGGCATAATCATGGATACAAAACTGACACTTCCGTTGGATGGGTCAAATATAGTTGCCAGCAAGAGACTGGGGGTGCGGGAACATGGGGAACAGTTGGTGGCAATGGTGTAATATCACTTCTGAAGAAATCATCAAGTTTCTGGCAATTTCTTGAAAGGAATGATGTCACTTCCAGGGTTTTCCTGGAAGTGACATCACACCATATGCACGGCAGCCATTTTAAATTTTATTTTCCTCCCATCACCTCTCAGAGCAGCAGTAGGAAACAGGAGCTGAGGGCAGGGCATCCCGCAACCCTACGAAGAGACCAGCAACCATAGGACCAAGCTGCACAGTTGGAAGTTAAGCACATATTGGGCTCCATATCAGCAGATTTTAAGTATGAGCTGCAGCATAGAAGAAGATAAGTCACTTAAAAGGATTGGAAGTTATTGTTGCTCATATTTCTACAGTCTTTATAACTGGGCTGAAAAGTTGTTCATAATTTTACATCCATGGCAGTGAAAACTTCTTTTTAAATTAGATGGAGTTAATGCTGTTCTTTAAGTTTTAGAGGCATTTAAGAATTCAGATTTGGAAACTGCCAGAACTACCAGTGACAGCCTTCTGTAATATTAGATGTGGCACAAGAACATAGTTCTTATTTTAGGTTCAGGATTACAATTTTACAATTTTAGGATTATAATTCATTCAGGATTATAATCCATGTGTTTAGATCTTGTTCTTGTCATGCAAGAAATCTCAGTAAGGTACATCAAACCCTAGATCAGGGGGATAGCATTTTTGCTTTGCTTAATCTTAGTGTAATTGTTGGTTATTGCTCCAAAGTTCCAGAGGTCACAGTACTTGGGTTGGAACATATGGGATTGCCAGCTCCAGACTGGCAAATTCCAGGAGATTGGGGAGGGGGGACCTCAGTGGGGTATAATACCACATGAGTGGAACCACATGAGATGCATGGGCGTGTGTCAGATTCTGCAAGGATCCCTGAGAAATGTAGTCTTAAAAAAAACCCAGCTGCTTGATGTGATTCTCAGCCAGGGAGAATTGCAACTGGAGGGACTTTCTCTTTCACTCTCTCTCTCTCTCTCTTTCAAGAATCCTCTGGGAGTTCGGGATGGGGAAGATGTAACAAGAGGCAGGAAAAAAGCCAAGATACTTTGTGAGCGAGAGAGAAACCCAGTCCCCCCCCATTCTTCTTCTTCCAGCAGGGAACCACAGCACAGATTCCGCCCCCCCTCCACCCCGTCTCTGAGCTCCTGAAGGAAAACCATAGTGAGAGGATTTTGAAAGAGAGAATCTCTCCAGTTGAGTGGCTGTTCTTTGTAAGAATATCCACTTGGTTCAGTTTCCCCCCAGGAGCTTGGAGGGGAGGGTAAGACTACCACTCCCAGGGAAGCTTGTGGGACCCAACATGTGCTCTTCACATGTAATTTGTCTCATGGGAGGGTAAGACTAGTGCTCGCAAGGAAGCTTGTGGGACCCAACACGTGCCTCTTCACATGTAATTTGTCTCGTGGGTTCCAGCTCATAGAGTCTGCCTTCCAAAGCAGCCATTTTCTCCAGGGGAACTAATATCTGTGGCCTGGAGATCAAGTGTAATTCCAGGATATCTGTAGCAACCACCTGGAAGTTGCCAGCCCTAGAATCATACCATATTTTCCACTTGTAATAGAAGGAAGAGGGGTCCTTTTGGACCTCATAAATGACTATGATGGGAATCACGGGAGTTGTGTAGAAAAAAGATCCCAGGGTTACAATGAGGAAGGGAATGAGAAAAACTGGAAGGACCCAATGCTGTGTCCATAGCCTCCTTAGCTATATACTAATTTCATTGCCCATTTAAATCACTATTTCTCAACCTTGGTTCCTGCAATTAAATCGGAATCATGGGGAACTATCTCATAGCACCTTTATGAGGTCCAACAACCTCCCCCCAAAGCCTGTTATGCTGCCTTTGGTGGATTTGCTTCTGCCAGGATTTTACACGCCCTTATAGGAACACCTACTATATCAGCCTAAGCAGAGTTAATACTTCTAAGTCCATTGAAGTCAGTGGGCATAAGAGAGTAGCTCTACTTAGGACGACCAAGAATGCATCTGTGTCTTGTGCATAATATGACTGTGATTAAGTTAAAATAATTGACCCCATAACTGCATATCAGCAGGAGATTATGCATTTCTAAGTGAGATCTGTTAGAGGACTGGCATTATTTCTTTTCCAGAATGATAGCTTTACTGGCCCCTGCTGTAGCAATATTGCCTCTCTGAATTTAGTTCAGTTGATAACAGAAGATGCGATAGAAATATACTGTGCTCTAAGACATTTAAGCTGGTACATTCCCATACTAGAATCTTTTAAAGCAGTTTCCCTTATGTTTCTTGAAATATAAATTTAAAGTAGGAATGCTGATAATGTTTACCTAAAGCAAATTCCAGGTGTATTTGGAGGTTGTGTTCAGGCAAAACATCTGCAAAAAGTTCAAGAAGGGAATTTAAAAAGAATTGTGACTAGTAAAATTTTGGTGTGTATGATCCATGTATCTTTAAGGGCTAAGCTAGATGAGATGTTGGAAATCCATGATCAGATCTCCCATCTCTTTAAATTTCTATAATTAGAAGTGGGGGAGGAGATTTGGATGAGAACCACAGGATCACACCATTTTTCTTGACAAGAATAGTCCCTTTCACTTGATAGGTGAGACACACACAGTTAATATCTAGGAAAAAGATGAAAGATATTATCTCTGATCTCCAACATCTTCTCTCATTTTGTTCTTGAAGTAAAATGTTAATTGAATTTGTAGAGTTCTCCTGATCAGATGACTGAAACAGGAAGCCACTAACATCTTAGAGACTGACAGAATTCATAACAGCATATGTTTTATTCTGCTGCCTCATATTAACACCATCTGAGGCTCATCTGGAGTGATCTTCATAGAAGGCACTACTTGAATGAAAAACTGTGGTAATTTTGAGAGAATTTTGGACCAGATTTGTGAAATTTCATCAAGGAGAGACCTTGTCACACAGCCATCGTGTGCCTTTGGGAGATATAGATCACGGCTAGAATCTCTCTCACTCATGCTGAGGACTTTTTGGCATGGGAGGGGAGAATTATAACTGATGTGATCTTCTACTTACATTTTCAGCTGGTGATATCCTAAGAGGACTATACTGTGTGCCTTCCCTAAACTGTTGTTTGCCTTTAGGGCAGGGTTTTTCGAAGGGGAGAAATCCTGATTTTCCACAGGATGCTTCCTGCACTCCCAGTACGGCCCTTTTGTTCTAGTTCTACGTGATAAATATTTTAAAATGATAATAAAATAGCTCACTCTAGCAGTGCAATCCTTAGCATAGTTACACCTTTCTAAGCTGATTGACTTGAATGGACAGAAGCGTTTAGGATAGCACTGTAAATCTTATCCCAGGTTTATATCCACAGAGGCTTATGCTGGAATAAAATGTCGTTTCGCTTTTCCAGTGCTTCAAGATTCCTGTTTATTTTGGCAAACTGATATTTGTCCATAGTGAATTGCCATGTTTGGGCTTCTAATGATCTATAAAGGAAACTTAAAAGGCTTTTTTCAAAGAGTTCAGTTTTCTTTGATGCTTTTTTAACATTTCAAACTGAATGCCCTGCCTTAAAAAAAAGAGAGACAAAACCCTGCTGACAACAATAGGGAAAAGAGTAGGACAACAGGTTAGCTATGGAACGGAAGATGACGTACTGAGAAAAGAGAAGGTTTTCATTTGTTACGTTGAGGTTTTTGTTTTTTGTTAACATCTATACAATACCCAAACATCTGTACAATACCCTTGCCCTTTGCCAAAAAGGACCAGGAAGACTCCCAATCTTGGTTTCTGAATCACAAGCAACTCTTTTGGGCCAGGTGGGAGAAGAAAAACTTGACATTTCTTACAACTCAAAGGTTTCTAACAAAGGTTTAGCTCGACTTTTTCTCAGTCTTGTCATTCGTACCTTTAAAAAACAAAACTTGTATTTAAAAATCAGGCTGGCTTCATCATGAACAAGGTAAAGCCCTCGTTCAATTACCTTGAAAAGTCCATTCAAATTAATTGTTCACAATAAAAAGGATGTCATTACCATGCACAAATATATTCTTTGTATAGTTCCATACACGTGATTTTTCCACAGAGCGGATCCAAGATCTATATAGTTTAACAATCTGTTTCTAATGGCAGCCAACTAGAGACATCTAAAAATTTCACAAAGAAAGCTTAATAAACATTGTAATAAACAACAGGGACTTTTAAAAAAATGCCTAACCTCTAAGAATAAGGCAGCATTTCATAATGGTTATAGTGATGGACTAGGACCTGGGACAACTGGGCTCAAATTTCCATACTGTCATGGAAGCTCACCAGGTGACCATGTACCCTGCTTAATCTCTCAGCCTAACCTACTTCACAATGTTATTTTTGTGGAAGATAACAACAGCAACAATAACAACAACATTCGATTTATATACTGCCCTTCAGGACTCAGAGTAGTTTACACATTATATTATTATTATCATCGCAACAAACACCCTGTGAGGTGGGTGAAGCTGAGAGAGCTCCTAGAAGCTGTGACTGACCCAAGGTCACACAGCTGGCTTAAGGCGGAGGAGTGGGGAATCAAACCTGGTTCTCCAGATTAGAGTCCTGCGCTTTTAACCACTACACCAAACTGGCTCCACAAAACAGTGGAGAAGAGAAGAACAATGTGAAAAACCAATTTGCGCTCTCATTAATAAGAAAAGTAAGGTATAAATAAAATTTAAAACTAAGGGAGGAGAGTGACTAGAGGGGATAAACAAATATAGGGTAAAGAAAGTCCTCTTGTGCTTTCTTCAGGGCACCCTCACTGTCATTGACTTCTGGAAAACCCAAATGGATGAAAATTATATAACTTCAGTTTAGGGTTGCCAGGTCCCCTTACCCTCCCAATGTGGGTGGGGGGGAGACCCGGTACACATCATTTTGAAGAACTGTATGCACTCATGAAGTGTGGGTGTGCTTCTGGCACCATGTTGATGTCACTTCTGGGAGTGATGTCATCGCACTGGCCATGGGAATGCTCCCACGCTTGGGTCCCAAATCAGGCCCAAGAGAAGTGTGGGAACATTCCTGCGGCCAGCATGATGACGTCACTCCTAAAAGTGACATTGGCATGCCCTGAAAGAAGTGCACCTGCTGCAGGCTTGCCTGTGAGGTGTTTTGCCTCCCAGGCCCTATTCCCTGCACCTCTCCCCCCCCCACCCACCACCAACCAGGTGAGTTGTGGCAGTGGAGGAGTCTGGCAGTGGGGGATCCCCTGACACCACCGGCAGCCCTACTTCAGTGACAAGTTGTGACTGAAAGGCTTTTTTTGGATACTGTGCTGATAAGTAATGTCAACTATTTTTTTAAAAAAAATATTTATAGTTTATGTAGCCAGTAGGAATTAGACATGGACAAAGAAGAAATCACAAGGTTTGCAGGTGGCATCTAATTTTCCTCTACTCCACTATTTCCTCCCCCCCCCACAGCCTCATCTTTGCCTGCCTCCTCTCCTTCCAACCCACTATCCAACTTACCTTTATCTGCTCCCTGCCTTCATTTTCTCCTCCTTCCATACCCTTACAGCCTCTACTCAAGAAAACAATGGCCCAGTTGCATGCTGCTGGTCACCATGCCAGGCCAGTTGCACAGAGAACCTGCAAAGATTTGCAAGGGGTACCTCATTTCCCCCTGTACCCCCTTCCCCACACTATTTCCTCTTTCTCTCCTCCTGGCAACCCCCCATATCCTCATCCTTCTCTGCTTCCTTCTCTCCTCCCCACCCACCAACCTCTCTAACATTTTATCTTCCACTATATTTATTATTTATATACTTCCTGTATACCCCACCTTTCTCCACAATGGGGACCCAAAGCAGTTTACATCATTTTCTTCTCCCCTGTTTTATCCTCAGAACAACCCTGTGAGCAGAGACGAACTGCGAATGAAAAACTCTGGAAAAGGGCCCCTCCCCTGGCCCACTCTGGGCCTGCCACCTTAAAGGATAGAGGAAGAGGAAGTCTTTCTGCACCTGCCCTGCCCTCCCAATGTGGGGAAGGAAGGAAGGAAGAAGGGCAGCCTGCCTAACCAATTGGCCTGGTGCAGATTTTCTCACCTTGCATGGGGCTTGGGTGAGCTCAGTGCCACTTCTCTCACCTTGGGCAGGCTGAGCACTGGTTCCCTGGTTTCCTGTAGGTTTCCCGTAGGGCTCAGGAAGGCTCGGAGCTGCCTCCCTCTCTAAGACAGGCACCACTTCCTCCCATGCCTTGCCTCATGCAGGCTGAGCTGGGTGCCGCCACCTGCCTGGTCTTTCATGGGACTCGGGTATCCTTCCTGCTACACCTCATGTGGAGTAGGCTAGGCACCACCTCCCCATCACAACTCTCATAAGCCTTTAGAACATAGGTTGGCCCAGCCCAGGCTGGGGGACATCAGCCCACTGGGCAGCATCCAGGTGCTCTTAATGGCCAGTTGACCCCTGTCTGTGAGGTAAATTAGGCTGATAATTTGTAAGCGGCCCAAGCTCACTCAGCCAGTTTCCACAGCAGAATGGGGATTCAAGATCCTAGTTTGAAACTCTAATCACTACACCATAGTGGCTTTTGTGGGGTAGCTGCTGTTGAACACTCATTCAAGCTGGGTAATAACAATACAATAGTAGACAGAACAGGCATAATTCCTACTGTGTGGCTGAACACAATAGTGGTCCCATTATATAAAAAGGGCGACCATACTAACCCTGCCATTTATAGGCCAATTAGCCTACTCTCCATAATGGGCAAGCTATACACTAAGCACTTATTGGCCAAGCTTAATTTCTGGATGACACAGAAGCGTATTTTAGGCCCTGAACAGCTGGGCTTCTGTAAAGGGAAGACCACGTTTGACCACTGTATCACCCTATCCCATCTAATTAATAAGTACACTGTGAGAACTAATAACAAGTCACTCTGTAGGTTGCTGAAGGTCTGAACCCAATGAGTCCTCCCTCAAAGGCCAAAGCAGCCCTGAAAAGGGCTCTGACCCCCTCCCCCACCTTTTACTGACAGAAACCAAGGCTGGAAGGCTGGCTAAACTGTTGCGGTTGCCTAACAGGTTTCTTATAGGTACAGGTGCTCCTTTCATCATTTTGTTTTTTAACACCTCCCCCCCCCCGGGTATATTTGTTTTTTGTATTTCAAACTTATCTGCAAACTTGGGGTGTTTTCCAGGTTTGTAGAAAGATCCGTATTGTTCATTCACAGTTCCAGTCTTCATATTTAAGTATTCTCAGATTTGGTTGGGTGAGAATCAGATATATTGATTCTTCAAGTAAGCTTTTCCCTCTTTTGATTAATCCTTCAGGGATAAATTCTATAAGCAAACACATCGATATCTTTATTTAGGTGAACGTTCTCAGCAGACGTAGTAGATGAAACCATAACAGTCCATTTCACAGCCATATCTTGTATACTTCAAAGAAAACAGGATTATACGTGGTAAACTTTCTCAGTAAAAAGTAAGAACTAAGTAGGCACTCTCAGACATCTACAGAGGCATGGGCAAGATTCAGTTTTTGATTGAAGCCCCTGAAAACTAAACAAGGCATCAGAGACAGAAAGAGAGAACACATAAGACTAATTCTATCTTTTTCTATGCAGACACATTATTTATTGAGGGAAAATGTAGTTTTCATCTAATGTCACAACTGATATGGTAAGCCAATTCAAACACTCTCATGCCAAAGGCCTTTTACCAAATCACATTTTTGAAATGTGCTTAAATTGGCAGCTCTAAGATGTTAAGAATGTGTCAAGGGTTGCCTGTTCTTGTTTGAGAAAGTTCTGGAGATTTGGGAGGTGGAGCTTAAGGAGGGCGGGGTTTGGGGAGGAAAGGGGAAAGACATTAGTAGAGATATAATACCATACAGTCTACCAATCAAACTTATTTCCAGCACCAGCATGTCCAAGTTTGCTTTCTCTGAACATGGAGGTTGCATGTAGTCACCAAGAAGTATTTCTTTTTGTCCATCTTCTTTGGATGATCCAAATTCTAGTATTACTAAAGAGGGAGAAAATGTTCCCTATCCGCTTCTTCTAACCAATGCATAATTTCATACACCTCTATCATATTCCTCCTCAGCCATTTTTTTCTTAACTGGAAAGTCCCAGACTGTTAAGACTTTCCTCATAGGAAAGGTACTCCAACCCCTTAATCATCTTGGCTACCCACAACTGGACCTTTTCCCAGCTCTGAAATATCTTTTTTGAGAGATGGGAACCAGAACTGGGCCGATTCCAGATGGCCAGAAATTGCGGTTTTTCTGCGGATATAATCGCTTACCGGCCACGCATTCACTTTCGTCTCCATCCGCTTTGTCTCGCAGCGTGCCGTGCCATCCCGCTTCCGGATGTTCGCACGGCCAACTGAGGTACCCGGGATTGGTTGTTTCCTCCCCGTCACAGTTGACGTCGGGGGCCTTCATTGGTTCGCATTTCAGTTTTTTTAAAAAAATTTTTTTTACGTGTTTTGCGCAAATGCGCAAATGTGCAGGTATGTGAATACGCAGCGTCAACTTTTGTGCATTTCTGCATTTGTGCATTTGTGCGCATTTGCGCAGTTCGATGTGCGCAAACTTGCAACTGTGCAAATGGCGCCCGGTTTAAAAAAAAAATTAAGGGAATATTGTTGCCAGCCGGCTGGCAAAGGAAGGAGGGAAAGGGGAGGGCCTCTCCACGGCGCCGAAGCGTCCAGAAGTGTGCAAACCCGCAATACGGCGTTCACACCATCTGCTTCTGGAGCGCAACACAACGCCATGAAGCGGAGGTAAGCAGGGACAGGACATTACGGGTTTTTACGAGTGAGGTCGCTGGAAAAGCGAAAGCACTCGCTTTATTTGTGCCCGTCTGGAATCGGCCCTGTACACACTACTCCAAATGAGTCCACACCACAGATCTATACTCCTGTATTACAATATTACAATGGCCGTTTCCTCATGGTCTAAAAATAGCACAATACTCACGGAAGGCTGCCGGCTGCCTCGCACGATTTTTGACACCATCCGTTTACAAAACGCCACAAATCACATTTGTGGTGTTTTGTAAATGAATGGCATCAAAAATCGTGTGAGGAAGCTGGCAGTCTTCCATGAATACCATACTATTTTTAGACTGTGAGGAAACAGCCAGTATTAGTATTACAATATTACAGTACCGCTCCTGCATTACAATATTGGGTGTTTTGTTTTCAATTCTTTTGCAACAGAGCCCAGCATGGAGTTTGCTTTTTTCACTGCTGCCACAGACTGAGTTGACATTTTCATCAAGCAGTCCATTACAACCCCGAGATCTCTTTCCCTCTAAGGGCCAAGCTACAAGTGACGAATGACACTTGAACGGCAAGTGTATTTCTCCCTGTTCACTTGCCCTCCACAAAATCCACTTGCCGTTCAAGTGTTGTTCGTCACTTGTAGCTTGGCCCTGAGTCTCAGCCAATTCAGCTCCACCTCCCTATTTTTTTTCAAGCAATCCTTTAATCCTGTCATTAACGAGAGGCCCAGCTTTCTCCCTGGCCAGTCTCCTGCTCCTGATATATTTGAAGAATAGCTTATTGTATGTCTTGATGCTTTTAGCAAGCTTCTCCTCAAAACTCTGGGCCAAGCTACACATGACGAATGACACTTGAACAGCAAGTGTATTTCTCCCTGTTCACTTGCCCTCCACTCAATCCACTTGCCGTTCAAGTGTCATTCGTCATGTGTAGCTTGGCCCTATGATAAAAGGATGGTGGGGATTGGGGGAATTCATTGTACATTAGAGTAGACTAGAGTGTTAGCCCAGATGTTCCTGCATCACTGCTTTGACTAGAGTCAAGTCCAGTATCAACACAAGGGCCTATCGAGGACCTTATGCTCTTATATGACTCTAGTCAACTTGTGGTATGCAAAATTCAAAGCAACCAAAGTATTCATTCAAACCATACAGCTATATCAAATATCGGTGCATTTCTGTATGTTGATATCCTTGCAGAAATTGCAGTGGCCATCTGGGTAGCTCCCATGTGGCTATACGATTTCACATAAATGGTGTCTCCTCATAAACCACCCCAAGTTCTTTTTACGTTGAATCTTATCAATAAATTATTATGAGCATAACCCGTCTGGAAGCATAATGGGTTGAATCCAGCCAGTTCTTCTGGTGAAAAAGGAAGAAAGGGATCTCTTTTGAGCTCCAGAAAGGCTATACAGGAGCCTACATTTAGACGTTGGAGGTCTGTATTCGTGGGAAGGACTTTGCTCACTTCAGTTCCATTGATCTCAGTGGCTCTGAGTAACAAGTAATTTGTTTGAACTTCACTGATTCTGTAATGCTATCCTTTTTTCTTATTCAGACAGTTTTGTTTCCCCTACAATACACCTCTATTGTCAAGGGTATGTCAATTTTTGTCAAATATCTTCAGCCTTACCTGTGTGGTATGTAGAATACTAGTCATGAGACAGGATAATTCACAAGTCGTTCAAAAGATTTGCCAAGGGAATCTATTTTAAATATGCATTGTTGTGCAACCAAGGAATACCACTATGAAACGTTTCCATCTGAAAATTAACTGTGGCTTTAAATTAATTTCTGTAATCACTGATCATTAATATTTAATATATTCTTATAAAGGATATATACCAACACAATTCCCCAAGCAGCTAACATTTAATAATGTGGAAATACTTCATCGTCTTGCCATCCCTCGGACTAGATTTGCAATAACAAGTAATGTTAAATGCATTTTTTTGATAAAAAATCAATAATAAATAAATACATAAGCACTTCCCGGCAGATTGCCCCTGATGTTATTTACAAAATTAAAAAACAACGGTGGAGTGACAGGGGACTTTATAACCATTTCATTACTACCTCTTTAATTGTATATGGTGGAACTGCATAATCTGTTTATTGAAAATGAAATCTCTGGAACTGATTCTCCCTAAAGACATTTACCATAAGCATCCTGTGCAATAGCCCAGCATGTAACGTAATATTAACATTATATGCATCAGCCTTTAAACATCCCTGTGGTTTCCCTGCTGGAACGGCGCGTTTTGTAACACTCTTGTGTTTTGCCTCTGCATTAAATCTCCTATCTAATTTACAGACTGTAAAATACAATATTCGCAGATTACGATAAATAAAGAAAAGATACATTCTGAAAACACACACACAATTGGTACTTGGACAAGTGATACAATATTTAATAAAATGGAAATAAAGAAGACCCAGGAAATCTGAATAAGGATAAGGCTCCATTCGAAAGAGATTGTTCGTCTTCTGTTGGGTTTTGCGTGCCAGCCAGTGTTCACAAACAGGGGTTTTACTGGCAATCTTTCCTCATTAGAAGTATGCCTAGTTGCAGCACAAGTTGGATGGAGGTGTAGGAGGGCCATTTGGCCTGGGTGTCAAAATCAAAAGGATTTGGGGAGACGTTGAATAAGTTTTGCTATATGATCACTAATGGACCAAAATGTGAGACATTTTAGTTGCCTACCTCCAGTGGGGCCTGGAGATCTCCCAGAATTACAACTGATCTCCAGACTACAGAGCTGCTCCCCTGGATAAATTGGCTCTGTGAAGGATGGACTCTATGGAATTATACTCTGCTGATGTCCCTTTCCTTCCTCCCCAAACCCCACTCTCCCTTGTCTCCATCCCCAAATCTCTAGGAATTTCCCAATTCTGAGTTGGCAACCCTAGCTAGGAGGCAACATCAAGGGGAGGCCTTGGCCTGTTTGTTGGCCTTCCAGGACACTTGGTTGGATGCTGTGGAGCAAGATACTAGACTAGATGGACCACTGGACTAGTCCAGCAGGGCTTTTCTTGTCGGATATGGAAGGATTGCAGGAATCCTGCCCTATGCATGTTACATTAAATGCAAAGTGCTGGATTTTCATGCCACTGGGATGGATTTCCAGCTTGTGAGTATCTTTTGTTCTGAAGGAAAAGGCCCCTTAGGAAGAATCTGGTTTTGTCCCTTAGAAACCAAATCTTTCTTTTCATACCTTAAGAATCTTCTTTTCATACATGACAACCGGAATTATTTTCAAGGCAATATCACAAATAACCCTATATATCAGACATGGCTATATTGTTTGTTATAGTGATTCAGAAATAGAAATCAGAGCTGTATTCTGATCTCTCCACTGGGCTTGCTGCCAGCCCCAATCTCGGTGCCTTATGTTTCAGGCAATGCCAACCAATCTAAGTAAATGCTTCCCTTTCTTGTTTTGCAGTTTATAACCTCTTTATCTACAGCTGCATTCCTATGCCGTTAGATTCTTTGGGACTTTAGTTGTAGATTTTTATAGGAGCAGAATTGCAACCAACTTTGTAGCTATTGAAAACTATTATAATATACAAAAGGATGCTCCTCTGAGGTAATTCTTTTTCCATGCAAGCTCTTTCTGCTGCCCGTCTAAATGTACCAGAAAATTGGCTCTTTTCATGGTGCATCTTAACCATGATGCAGATGTAATGTTGGTGATCTCCTAAGAATGCTTAAAAACATGAGGAGTTGCATGTTCTTCTTGTCTCTCCTCTCCTTTACCTTGGAGCCTTTAACCAACTGCACCAATATTAATCCAGACCGTCTTAGCCAGAATTTGAAACCCAGATTTAAAATAGATTTGCAAGCCCTAATCGCCATGTTACATTGTGGTTATTTATTTGGTTAATGAACATTTGTGTACATTAATTTTGTTATTGCAATATTTCGATCCCACATTTACAGTGCAATCCTAAGTAGACTTCAATGGGCCTAGACTGGAGTAACTCTTCTTAGAATTGCACTGTTAGACACCCAAAATGGCTTACAAATAGGGTTGCCAGGTCCCTTAAGTCCCCCAGCGGGAGACTGGGGGCCAAGCTACAAGTGACGAATGGCACTTGAACAGCAAGTGGATTGAGTGGAGGGCAAGTGAACAGGGAGAAATACACTTGCCGTTCAAGTGTCATTCGTCACTTGTAGCCTGGCCCTGGGACGCTGGCACTTACCCTGTGCTGGCTTCAGCTTTCTCTTTTGCGTGGGCATGCATGATGACATCACTTCCAGGAAGTGACATCATCATGCATGTCAAAGAGTGGCCTGGGAGCACGAGTGCACTCCCCAATGGGCTGACTCCCCCCCCTGCGGACCCGATTTAGCCCAAAACAGGCCCATTGCAGGGTGTGAGAGCATGCCACAGTGGGGTGTGGGGGTGTGCCGTGCTGCCTGGGGGTGCATCTGTGCCACTGGGGGGTTCCACGGGGGTGTGCCCCCCCACTGGCCAGGTAAGTGGGTGCAGGGGGAGGAGGTGGAAGCAGAGGATCCTCCACCTCTGCTGGGGGAATGGCACGCCTATTTACAAAATATAAAACATGAAAATACAGTGTACAAACATATAATTTAAATAAGCAGACAGGAAAAACAAACAGGACAATAAATGACATTCTAGCTTCTTCAAGGCTACAAGCTAAGAGCTAAGGGGTTTCACCACAAGGCACAGCTAGGCTTAAACACCGGAAACAGAAGAGGAACGCTAAATGAAGGTGGCTGCTCTCTAATTGTTTGAAACAGTCTGCCACCAGAGGCGGCTTCCTAATGGTAGGACCATCCCTGCATCTTTGCTCAGTCTATGGTTGTGTTCAACACGAGATGTAACAATGGGTCAACTTCGAATATGTGGAACATGTCCTTAGCCAGGAGAGTAGTGATAGTTGTCTGTTGAGGTAACGATGTGGCTGAAGGAAATGAGACATTCTGTAAGATACCTTTGAAGGTGAAAGCCACTATCTTTTATTATGGTCTGAAGACTGCAAAGAATCAGTGTAGGCACTGGAACACTGCAGTCAATGGAATAGAACCTCTGTTACTTTTTAAAAAAAACCTCTCTAAAAACTTTCCCAAGGCTTTCACTATCTTTGCTGCAGCTTGGCTGCATTTCCTTGGAGGTAGTGGTATGGCTGCCCTTGTGTCTGAAGTTGCCAACTCTGACTGTAGAAATTCTGGAGATTTGGGGGCTGCCGGTTCCCCTACCTTGAAACCATAGATGGGAGGGGGTCTTCTGGAGGTTGGACACCACTTTCGTCTTTGATATGCTCCACTGCCTCCTGATGATTGATGTCACTTCCAATTTGAACTGGAAGAGACGGGGTCTCAACATGTGCTCCAGCCAACCTCCCCATACTGGCCAGGTGAGCTGTGGCAGGGGCAACAGCTGAGGGCCAGGCATCCCCCACTTCCCAGTGAGGAGCTGGCATCCCTAGGGCAGTGCCTGTGGAGGGCAGAATTTGGGGAGGGATTTCAGCTGGAATCTAAGATATACTGTAGTTTCTGCCCTCGGAAGTTGCCATTTTCTCCACAGTAACTGATCTGAAGATCAATTGTAATCCCAGACAGCTCTAGACCCTCCCTGGTGGTTAGCAAACCTACTTGGGCCTCTTGGTGTTGCTACAGATCTCTAGGGGCTGTCACCCTCTGGAGGCTCCTTTGGAAGCTATGCTGTTGTCTGCGCCAGACACTCCTCACTTCTGCTTCCCTTTCTCTTCAGGAAGCTCTCTTTTCTCTCTCATTGGAGTTACCCCCTAGGGCTCCCTCACAGGGACAAAAAACTTCCCCTCTCCCCAAATTCCAATGGAGGGCCAAGGCTGTAGGTAAAACTTTTTTTTTAAAGTTGGACAAGTGGGAACAGGATTCATTTTACAACGGCTCCTGAGGAAAATGTGGTGAATATGTATATGAGATAGTGTAGGATGGGATCTATTTGTGAAACACTGTATGTAACTGGTGCTCAGGCCCCCCCCATACTGAAAGTGTGTCAGTGGGCAATGAAGTTCCATTGTTGAAAGGAGAAACAAAATCCGTACTGCAAGAGTAGAGTAGAATGTGAGCTTCGATGCTGGGTCTTCAGAATGTTTGTGTGTTCGTGTGTGCGAGTTACAATGAGTGTCATCCCTGCAACAGGGCAGAAGTCTTGAACTGTTTCAAGGGTATGGTTGGAAGGCAAATGGCTCACCAGACTTGCCGATACTAGGCAGGTCTGGATTTGGCCAATGCCTCGATGAGAGAGTGCCTGCAGAGCCTTCTTTGCATTCCCTGAGGAAAGAAAGGAGGGACATCAAGGGCTGGGCTTTCCATCTGCCTGGCCCCGCCCCTTGTTGCTCCAGCCTACAAAGGTTGTTGTAGCCTGCACTGCTGCTGCTGCTGCCGCCAAGGGAGCTGCTTCCATCAAGGGCTGGGCTTTCCATCTGCCCAGCCCCGCCCCTTGTTGCTCCAGCCTACAAGGGTTGTTGTAGCCTGCACTGCTGCTGCTGCTGCTGCCAAGGGAGCTGCTTCCATCAAGGGCTGAACTTTCCATCTGCCCGGCCCCGCCCCTTGTTGCTCCAGCCTACAAGGGTTGTTGTAGCCTGCACTGCTGCTGCTGCTGCTGCCAAGGGAGCTGCTTCCATCAAGGGCTGGGCTTTCCATCTGCCTGGCCCCACCCCTTGTTGCTCCAGCCTACAAGGGTTGTTGTAGCCTGCACTGCTGCTGCTGCTGCTGCCAAGGGAGCTGCTTCCATCAAGGGCTGAACTTTCCATCTGCCCGGCCCCGCCCCTTGTTGCTCCAGCCTACAAGGGTTGTTGTAGCCTGCACTGCTGCTGCTGCTGCTGCCAAGGGAGCTGCTTCCATCAAGGGCTGGGCTTTCCATCTGCCTGGCCCCGCCCCTTGCTGCTCCAGCCTACAAGAGTTGTTGTAGCCTGCACTGCTGCTGCTGCTGCTGCCAAGGGAGCTGCTTCCATCAAGGGCTGGGCTTTCCATCTGCCTGGCCCCACCCCTTGTTGCTCCAGCCTACAAGGGTTGTTGTAGCCTGCACTGCTGCTGCTGCTGCCGCCAAGGGAGCTGCTTCCATCAAGGGCTGGGCTTTCCATCTGCCTGGCCCCACCCCTTGTTGCTCCAGCCTACAAGGGTTGTTGTAGCCTGCACTGCTGCTGCTGCTGCTGCCAAGGGAGCTGCTTCCATCAAGGGCTGGTCTTTCCATCTGCCTGGCCCCACCCCTTGTTGCTCCAGCCTACAAGGGTTGTTGTAGCCTGCACTGCTGCTGCTGCTGCTGCCAAGGGAGCTGCTTCCATCAAGGGCTGGTCTTTCCATCTGCCTGGCCCCACCCCTTGTTGCTCCAGCCTACAAGGGTTGTTGTAGCCTGCACTGCTGCTGCTGCTGCTGCCAAGGGAGCTGCTTCCATCAAGGGCTGGGCTTTCCATCTTCCCGGCCCCACCCTTTGTTGCTCCAGCCTACAAGGGTTTTTGTAGCCTGCACTGCTGCTGCTGCTGCCGCCAAGGGAGCTGCTTCCATCAAGGGCTGGGCTTTCCATCTGCCCGGCCCCGCCCCTTGTTGCTCCAGCCTATAAGACTGCTGCTAGGGGACTGCTCGCCTTGTTACTGTTTATTGTTTTTATACTATGTGTGTTAGTTACTGTAGTCTATGTTGTTAATTTGGTAGGGTATTGGGGTTTTGTGTATGTTTGATAGCTTAGTCTGTGATAGTTGGTGGGCTGTTGATTTTGTGAGGGTGGTGGGTTAGCACTATGTTCATTGGTGAGGAGGCCGGCTTGGGGTCGGGGATCCCAGTGATCCGGGGACGCGGGAGGTATGGTGGTGGGAGCAGATTATGGAAGGGAAGGGCATTGAGACATGGTAGGGCTCGGTGCCCTTCCAATCTGCGTCCCATCCCAAGATATACCTGTTGTGGGGCTAGGATATTAAACCACTCTCCGACACTGGCGCTGTGCAATGCCAGGTCCATAAATAATAAGACCAAAACGCTGCAAGATTATCTTGCAGCATTGAATGTGGACCTGGCTTGCATGACCGAGACATGGGTGAGGGAGGGCGAGACGGTCGCTTTGAAAGAACTAGCCCCCCCAGGTTATACGGTCCTCCACCAGTCCCGGACAAGTGGTCGGGGGGGAGGCGTGGCTTTGCTCATTCGGGAGTCTTTCTCCTTCAGACCACTCCCCACCCCAAAAATTACTGGCATTGATTGTGTGGGCCTAGTGTTGGACGCCGAGGAGAGGTTGGCTATATGCATGGTGTACCGACCGCCTACTGCACCTGCATCTTCCCTGTCTGGTCTCTTGGAGGCGGTGGCCAGCTGGGCCTTGGAATTCCCGAAACTTTTGGTTCTCGGGGATTTCAACATCCATGCTGACGACGATGCCTCCATGCAGGCCATTGACCTGGTGTCCTCCATGGCGGCCCTAGGACTCTCCCAGTTTGTTTCGGCTCCCACGCATCAAGCAGGTCACACGCTGGATTTGATTTTTGGGGCAGGGATGATGGTGGTCCTGGATGCCTATGATGCAGTGCCATGGTCAGATCACTTTGTTCTGAAGGCTCGTCTGAGCATGCCGCTCCTTTCCCGGGTGGGCGGTGAGCGGATTTACGCTCGCCCACGGAGGCTTATGGATCCAATTGGTTTCCAGGCGGCTCTGCGGGATCCGATGCCCCCTGGCAGTACGTTAGATGAGCTGGTGGATGATTGGCATGGCCGTCTTTCCGAAGCCATCGACGCTATTGCCCCCTGCCGTCCTCTCCAAGCCCGCAAACAGGTAGCTCCTTGGTTTACTGAGGAGCTTCGCCAGATGAAGCGGTCTCTGAGACGACTAGAGCGAGTGTGGAGGCGGGGGCGCGACGAAGAGGCAAGAACATCTTATAGGACGTTTATGAAAGCCTATGAGGTGGCAGTGAAAGCAGCAAAGAAGGATTTCTTTGCTGCTTCCATTGCATCCGCTAGCTCACGCCCGGCTCAATTATTTCAAACAGTTCGGTCCTTGGTCTCCCTCTCTCAGGGAGACCACCAAATTCTTAATTCAACTATTGGCTGCGAGGCTTTTGCGAGCTATTTTGCGGGTAAAATCTTGTCCCTTCGCCGTGGCCTGCCACCCACTGTTGATACAGTAAGGGAACTGGAGACCCCTTGGCCGTCTTCTGGGTCCGTATTAGACCATTTCAGGCTGCTCTCTCAGGACGATGTTGACAGGATCCTGCAGGGGATGAGGCCAACCACCTGTCCTCTGGACCCCTGCCCATCCTGGCTGGTGAAGGCCAGCTCGGAGGGGCTACGGGACCATCTGGAGGCCATTGTTAACATCTCCCTGAGCTCTGGGGTTTTTCCAGGAGTGTTAAAGGAGGCGGTAGTGCGGCCCCTCCTGAAGAAACCATCTTTGGACCCCACCGACCCGTCCAGTTACCGCCCAGTGTCGAACCTCCCGTTCCTGGGCAAGGTGATTGAGCGGGCGGTGGCGGTACAACTGCAGGAATTCCTGAATGATGCTCTAGTCCTGGACCCATTCCAGTCTGGCTTCCGTCCTGGCCATGGGACGGAGACAGCCTTGGTTGCCCTCACAGACGACCTTCGCAGGCATCTGGATCGAGGCGGGTCAGCGCTGCTTGTGTTACTTGATCTCACAGCAGCGTTTGACACGGTTGACTATGATTTGTTGGCCAGCCGCCTTGCCGACGTGGGGATTAGGGGGACAGTCTTACAGTGGCTGGTCTCCTTTCTCCAGGGTCGGGGACAGAGGGTGGCGCTCGGGGGAGATCTATCGGCCCGTCACCCTTTGGTGTGCGGGGTTCCCCAAGGGGCGATACTCTCCCCAATGTTATTTAACATCTATATGCGCCCCCTCGCCCAGTTGGTGCGGAGGTTTGGGCTGGGTTGTCATCAATACGCGGATGACACCCAACTTTTTCTGTTGATGGACGGCCGGCCAGACACAGCCCCAGACAATCTGGCCAGAGCTTTGGAGGCTGTGACGGCATGGTTGAAACAGAGCAGGCTGAAATTGAACCCAGTGAAGACGGAGGTCCTGCAGCTGGGACGGGGGCTGCCAGATGTTGGGATCCAGCTCCCTGCCCTGGATGGGACACCACTGGCAACTTTGCCAGTGGTAAAGAGTCTGGGTGTGTTCCTGGATGCCTCCCTATCGATGGAGGCCCAGGTCACGGCAGTTGCCAAGTCTGCATTTTTCCATCTTCGTCAGATCAGGCAACTTGCCCCCTACCTGACGCCCCAGGACCTGGCTACAGTGATCCATGCAACGGTCACCTCCAGGCTAGATTACTGTAACTCACTCTACGCTGGGCTACCCCTGGGCCTGATCCGGAAACTACAACTGGTCCAGAATGCGGCGGCACGGGTCCTGACTGGTATACCTTACCAGTCACACATCACACCTGTCCTGCGCCAGCTGCACTGGCTTCCGGTTGAATTCCGAATCAGGTTCAAAGTGTTGGTTCTTACCTTTAAAGCCCTGAGTGGGTTGGGACCGGCATATCTTCGGGACCGCCTCTCCCTGTACATTCCCCGGAGATCGCTCCGATCAGCGAATAAATATTTACTTGTGGTCCCCGGCCCTAAGGAAGCCCGCCTCACTTCAACCAGGGCCAGGGCTTTTTCAGTCCTGGCCCCAGCCTGGTGGAATGCTCTGTCAATAGAAACCCGGGCCCAGCAGGACATATTATCGTTCCGCCGGGCCTGTAAGACAGAGCTGTTCCGCCAGGCGTTTGGTGATTGAAGGGGGCGGTGCCATGTCGGCCTCCCACCTTTGGGGTGGGGAAGGTTCTCCCCACCACTGCACCTTGTTAATTTGTTTTATTATTTGTATGTTGATTTTAGTTTTTGTTTTTATCAATTTTAACTGTTCACCGCCCAGAGCCCCTGGGATGGGCGGTATATAAATTGAATAAATAAATAAATAAATAAAATAATAAATGATAACGATGGAGGTGATAAAAGTTCTGCTGTGAGAAAAAAATTGGGGCTAACTTTCTTAACTGCCAGTGAGGGAAGACTTTTTCATTTTGTTTGATATATCCCTAATAAGTTTTACTGGTCCTCGTCCCAGTTTTTGGTGTTGTGTGTGTATTTGTTTATATGTTTTTATTGAATTATTCATTATATTATTTTAAATCCTGTTTTAATGTTCAAATGTTATGCTGTTTCTATTTTCTCCACCTTGGGGACCCTATTTGGGTGGAAAGGTGGCATTAAAATGACTTTGGTCTCAGTTCCATGTTATATTTACCAATGTCAGGATGATGCAGGATTACCAGGTTCCTACTAGGGGTGAGGGATACCCTGCCCCTGCTCCTGTTTCCTGTTGCCAGAACTTTGCCTCCAGATGATGGTGTGATGTCACTTCCAGGAAAAAGCTGAAAGGGATGTTAGTCTGCTCTATGAATTGTTGGAAACTCTATGGTTTTACCATAAAGTTTCTGATGGTACCTAGAACTAGAACTCCCCTCCCCCCCCTCGAAGTAACATCACTGGACAGCACCTCCACATGTCCCTGTCCCCCAGGCTCCAGCTAGTTTTCAGTCACTGGCTGGCAACCCTAGGATGATATCCCCATGTCAGCATCCCCATGAGGTGTGAGGCATAGCAGTTCTCCCTACCAATGGCATAGAGTGGGAATGGGAAGATACACAGTATAAATTTGGACCGTGATGTAGTATACGACTGGCTGCAGATGTTATTGAGCTGGGATATTAAACTTTCAGTATTTTGGACCCGATTCATACACTCAACTCTGTTTTGCCTGACAGATCAAAAAGTTGGCATAAGAATGCTGGTTCCCTGTGGTGAATATAACATGCCGTCTGTATCTTTTAAAAAACATTGAATTTAAGGGTGGCACAGTAATACAATTTTTCACATAATGGGAAAGCTACCATCAACATTCAGTCTATTTCCAAAAGTCTATGAAACAGAATTAAAGGGTGGGTTTGGTTACGGAAATGCTGTTCAGATTTGTAGCTAGAATATGTGAAACATCAGTGGATCTCGGATGGATCCTTAATATTTACTCAGGATGGCAAAATATACAGGATGTATATTTTGAAAACAATGTCTTGATAGTTAATAATTAGATTTTTGAAAGTATATTTGTGTTCCTGAAAATGTGGGATGGATCATGTGGAGATGTCCTGTTTTCTCAGCATTTAAGAGATGAACAGTATCTAGAATTAAAATCTATGAGAAAATATAATTGGAGAATAAAAATTTAGTGCAGATGCCCTTCAGGTAGATAATAAAGTATGATTTTGCTGTTAAACTTTTCCTCCCAATTTTTGAAGTAATAAAACTAAGCGTTGATCATGTTATTGACTAAAGCCTTGCGCTGGCAAAGCACTTTGAGATCAGCTATTTATATAGTTATCAACAAACTTCTTTATTGGGAGTCATTTCATAGGGGTGACAGACATCTGGAACAGCCTACCATGGGGATCTAAAAAAGGGCTAATTCCTACATTACATGTGAGAGATAAGAGCTGCTTCTGTCATGGGTAAAATATGTCATTTGGTTAGTATGAGTAAGTTGCAAAGTCCACGGCTTTGCTCATCAGCATTACAGTTAATCCATGAATCAAGTCACCATAAGCCATTTTGGATTGCATCCATAATATCTATATAAAAAACAGATGTTCTCAAGTAAAAAAGCACTTAAAAATTGCCCTGGCATTCCCAATAGTAAGATCTAAATGAATGTCTGTCTTCATTGCCACTAGAGCATCTGAGCTGCAAGCAATGCATACTTCTTAATGGTTATTGATGCCTGCAGTTGGTCACACAAGTATTACTTTCATAAACTCCTGGTACATATTTTCTTAGTCCCATTATGTCAAAACCAAGAAATGAGAGGAGGGGCTTCTGCTGACCTGGTAGTTTGCAAAAGGCTGAGGGTTGTGCCCAGCCTATCAAAGAGAAGGAGATCTGGCTTGAAAAAGAAATGGATGGGGGAGCACAGAAGATGCTTATTGCCCAAGAAAAAATACAAGATGATCCAACTGGCGCTCTTGACCCTATGGACCATGCTAGAATAATCTCATGGTGGGATTTTGTAGTATTCATTCTTGAAATGAGAATGGATATTACAAAATTGGTTAGTTTGAAATGGAATCAGTAAGAGTCCATAAGAGTCAATGGGCCATCAAAACACTGCGACCAGGGCAGCAATAGGACGCCTAACTCTAGATCGATTGCAATCCTGTACAATCAGAGAATTTCATTTAATATTAGTAAGAAAAGGAGGCTAGGTTTGTCACCATCTTTACAGACATTGTTTATCTGTATCATTGTTTGTACGGATAATCATTGTTTATCTGTATCAGGTGCCATGGATAAAAAATGATTAACGATCCCCCTTCTTGGCTTCGTGGCTTGGTCCACAGGAGCATCTGGCTGGCTGCTGTTAGAATGTTGGACTCGATGTACCGTTCATCTGATGTCATTTGAGTTTTCATGTTCTGAAGTCTTCTTCTCACTTGTTAGAACGTTGAAAGTCTAATATAGGCAGCTGTCATGGGGAAAAAAACCCAGAACAGCCTCTGTACCTTGCCCTGCATGGACCTTCAGTGTATAACCTCACTGGCCTTCTACTACTAAGTATAGTCTGAGGAATGGGAACATATGGACATGCTGTTTTACAGAATGATCCCCCGCCATTCCTTCTTTTACAGTCAAGTTATAAACTTCTGGAAAAACCAGGGCTGTATTGAGAAATGCTGACACAACCTTATTGTGGAGGCGCTGGACTATAATCCGGCAGCGCTATTTTGACAGCAGTTATGGGATAATGCAATACAGGCCTGAAGCACTTTTAGCTAAGTGTATCAACATGATCCTAATTTACTTAGACCTTCATCTACTCATTCATATTAAAAATATCATGCACTCTGAGATATCAAAAGAGACACTTTCTCTCCTTCTTGTATCTAATAGGTATACATGAAATCACGCAACAAATAGGATGTCTATTAAATTGCTGTGTGGTGATTCCTAATCCTTCTTTCACTTCCTTCCATTTCATAAACAATAATGTAAGTGCTATATATCCTCTGAGCATTAATATATAACATGAACAAACAGAGGACATAGGAAAGGTGGAGAAAAGGTAGGTATATAAGCAAGAAAAGTGAGTTATTGATTTTATTGACTGGTCCGTTAACTTCTGACATTGCAATAAAGCCTTATTTATTTGTATACAGAAGACTCAATTACATAGATACATATCATTTTAACAACTGGGTTATTTACAAGAGAATTGCAGCTTCATAAATAATATAGACCCGAATTTTTCAAGCTGATGCTTATCCATTGTAGATATTTAAGGAATTGTAGTGATGTTGTCCCTAGATGATTTTCAAAGAAAAGGCAAAAAGAACGTAAATACATAAAAATGAAATCATTGTATATGATACAGAGCAGTACTTATTAAATAGACCAATAATGTGTACTTAGCATATCTATTAGTATATTAAAAAGAGTCCAGTAGCACCTTTAAGACTAACCAATTTTATTTTATTGTAGCATAAGCTTTCGAGAATCAAGTTCTCTTCATCAGATGCCTGATCCGAACTGGATCAGTTCAGATCAGGCATCTGATGAAGAGAACTTGATTCTCGAAAGCTTATGCTACAATAAAATAAAATTGGTTAGTCTTAAAGGTGCTACTGGACTCTTTTTGATTTTGCTACTACAGACTAACACGGCTAACTCCTCTGGATCTATTAGTATATTGAGCATGTGCCAGACTGAAATCTGAAACTGTATCCCAGTTAATATTTAGAGAATTAATTCTAGGTGCTTGCACCTGCTAGTTTAAAATTCGCTTTTTCTTCAGTCATTTTAAACATATTGCAATTGTTTCTTTGCTTATTATTTGACGCACCCTCCTTCCAGAATCTCAAGACAATGTACAAATCAATAAGACGTAATCCTGTAAAAGCAACTAATATTTGAAATCAATTCAGAATTATTGAACAAGCAGTAGCTATACGTAAAGAAGGATAAACTCATGACAAGAAAACATCAAAAGTAATGAGAAACGAAAAAACTTTTCCTTAATTAAGAAAAGGCCTTAACAATTTGGAGAAAAGTATGATGGCTGGTGGACTTCCTCACACAAAGTCTGGTGGACTTCCTCACACAAGTTGCTTCCACACGCTCCATTTTGGGGGGGGTTCCCTGTCCCAATTCTGCGTCTTCCCAATCTGCTTCGAGAACTCTCCTTCCACATGCCTCATCCTCGTGTTTTGTGGGTGTTTGTCGTGGGTAAAAAAGGGTCTCAAAACAGAAAACATCCTGTCTTTCAGCTTCTGTAGAGACTGGGCATGAACATTACTCCGTTCTCTACCGTTGATTTCCTGCTCAAAGTTTTAAATGCAAAAGTGTTTAATAAATATACGAAAAGTAGAGTAGTGCGATTGCACAATTCTATATCCTACTATATAAAAGGCAAACCATGTTCCTCACCATTCACTCCTTATCCCCGTGGAGGCACAGGGATAAGAAGCGAGGGGAAGGGCCCAGCGCAACTGCGAGAAGGCTCAGCGTGGTGGTGAGGCCCTCCCAAAGTCCCACAGCAGCGAGGGCGGGGCTCCCCACTGTCTCCATGGGGGCTTGGGACGGCTGCCCACAAGCCAAGTGGCAGTTGAGGGTTGGAGGAGGAGAGAGCCCCTGCTCTCTCCCTTGATCCTCTCTCCCCCCATGACTGATGCCAAGGCGAGAGGTGTGGGGAGGGGGAGCACTGCTAAGGTCTGTTGTATTTTCCCAAACAACGGGCCTTATTGCTAGTTTGAAATAAAATCAGAAATGGCATTCCATTCCTAATGTTGTTCCTAGACTGATAGTCTGATTGCTGAGTGATCCAATGTAACAAGCACTGCAATATGATTCCCTTTGTAATAACGACATTCAATTTATATACCGCCCTTCAGGATGACTTAACACCCACTCAGAGCGGTTTACAGAGTATGTTATTATTATCCCCACAACAAAACACCCTGTGAGATGGGTGGGGCTGAGGGAGCTCTTAAAGAGCTGTGACTGACCCAAGGTCATCCAGGTCGCTTCAAGTGGAGGAGTGAGGAATCACACCTGGTTCTCCAGATTAGAGTCCTCTGCTCTTAACCACTACACCAAACTGGCTCTCCAGTATACATAGATACTGTAATAGTGCAAGGACCGTTAAAAAAAGTTTAAAGGGGGGGATTATACAATCGTGCATGTGAGCCAGATGCATGTGTGGGAGGGGAAATGGTGAGAGGAGGGGTTGGAGATTTGTAAGAGGGCACTTCAAAAGCGCAAAAACGCATCCACATGCATTGATACACTAGATAATCATGTGGAAAATTCGGCATCAAAAATGAAAACGGACTAAAACAAGTTTCACAAAAAACGTTTAAAAGGTGGGATCGTCAAGACCTGCTCACATATGGGAAACGATGATGTGTGTAATGAGTGAAATCACCCACCAAAGTTCTGTTGGCAGGCCGTCTCAAGGATGTGTGGAAGCAACCAGGGACTGTTCCATAGAATCATGCCACAAGCACATGTTTGCCTGCGTTTAAAACCTTGTGGCAGGAAACCGCTTTTCTCGTGTGTATGTATGATTTGTAACAGAAAATAGATGGCAGGGAAAGGGTAAAGTACCCCTTCCCCATCCACCACTTTTTTGCTCAAAATTTATCGCTCCAACAGCTGCTTCTCTTCAGACAAATTGTCAATGATGGTTGTTGTGGGTTTTCCGGGCTGTATTGCCGTGGTCTTGGCAAGACCACGGCAATACAGCCCAGAAAAACCACAACAACCATCATTCTCCGGCTGTGAAAGCCTTCGACAATACAAATTGTCAATGATTGTATATATTGGTAATGCTGTGATTCTGCTTCACATGCTTTCAAATGTGTGGACATAGACAGAAAATGCCAGTGCTTCTTGCCTTCTGTTCCCCCTCCCAACTGCCCGGCCTCTTTGTAAATATTGTTGAAACTGTGATTCCTAACTATTCCCTTAGAACTATCATCAGGCCCATTGTGAGTATAAATGTTTTATCTTTCTCAAGGTTTTATTTTTACAAAAGAAAGTGCAGGGCAGTCAAACTAATAGAATTAATGCAACAAACGGTAGGGAGAAAATGGGTATGGGTGTTCAGACTGTGACCTCAGTGTGAGATTTCGCGTGTAAACCATACACATATTTTTCTGTCTGAGAAATATGACAGGAAAATGTTTAACTACCTTATAGGGTGGTGCAGTCAGAAACTTACTAATGAAATGCTGACCTGAACAATAACTATTTGTGAATATCAGAAATCCTCCAAATCTGAACCAAAAGAGTTCTGGCATCCTTGAGCCATTGGAAATTTTCCAATTTGGCATTTTTATTTCGGCACTTCACTGTCTGGTTTCATTTTCCTGGGCAGCGAGAGACTGGATTGTGGCAGCAAAGAGTGACTAACTGCAATCCTATCCATGTCTACTCAGAAGTAAATCCTACTATGTTTCTTGGGCTTACTCTCTGATAAGTGTGCACCTAGGGTTGCCAGCCTTCAGGTAGTGAACAAGGGGAGTTCCTCCGGTACTGTAGACCACACAAGCTGATACCAAACCGGAGACTACAGTATACCACAATATTCAATACTTATCTTGTAAAGTGTATATTGTGCAAAAGTGCAAAGTGCAGAAACATACATCCAGTCAATAAATTAAAAATAAATAAATACATGCAATGACTATCAACTGTCCCAAGTCTGTCTGTCCAATTTCCACAAATTAATTCAACTCTGATGAGTTGTCCAACGAGGAAGAAAGTGGAGTACTAGAAGGTGCATATCCTGGTGGGTGATCAACAGCCAAGGGGCACCTTTATTTCCATCTTGGACTGTTGATCACCCACCAGGATATGCACCTTCTAGTACTCCACTTTCTGCCTCATTGGACGACTCATTAGAGTTGAATTAATTTGTGGAAATTGGACAGACAGACTTGGGACAGTTGATAGTCATTGCATGTATTTATTTATTTTTAATTTATTGACTGGATGTATGTTTTTGCACTTTGCACTTTTGCACAATATACACTTTACAAGATAAGTATTGAATATTGTGGTATACTGTAGTCTCCGGTTTGGTATCAGCTTGTGTAGCCTTCAGGTAGTGGCTGGAGATCTCCCGGAATTACAACTGGTCTCCAGGCCACACAGATCAGTTCACCTGGAGAAAATGGCTACTTTGGGGGGTGGACTCTATGGAATTATGCCATGCCAAGGTCCTTTTCCTCCACAAACCCCACTTTCTCCAGGTTTCTCCAGGTTTCACCCCCCAGATCTCCAGGAATTTCCCAACTTGGAGCTGGCAACCCTATGTGCACCCCAAGTATCAAGGGATAAATGGATGGCAGGGATTCTGTCCAACTGGAAAAGAAGTACTCACTTTAGGGTAATCCCATTGGTGTTTTGTGCACAGTATTTTCTCTTCCTACCAATCCTTGCACCAGCTCACTGGCATGGGGAGGATTCCCTATATAACTACACATCCTAGTGTCCTTAGCCTTTCTGTTATCTGGACCCGAATGTGTGCTATTTAAGGCTGGTTCCACACACTTAAAGGGACAGCCCATTAACTGAACGCTGGTGGCTTTTCCTCATGTATCCAGATGTCTCTGTTTGCAAAACAGTTGTGGGCCATCTGGCTTCTGTTTTTTCAGCACTCTTTTTGGGAACGCACTTTCTGCGGTCCCAGAAAAGGCACCGAAAAAAATGAAAGCAAAACGGCCCGCATCTGTTTTGCAAGTGGAGACGTTGCCAGCATTCTGATAGTGTGCTGTCCCTTTAAGGGCATGTGGAAACTGCCTTAGGCAGGCAGGCTCTGCAGATGGACTGTGGGGCGGGGGAAGACTAGGGCATTGCTGCCTCCGCCCAACATTTTAAACACACAAACACACTAAATCAAATGTGATGCAAGGGATCAATGATAACAAAAGAACAGTGTGAGAGAACTACTGTTTTCTCAATTTCAAGAAAAGAACCTTTCCCTGCTATTAATTGCCCCCCTCTCCAGCTGTAATTAGCTATAAGAAGAAGTCAGGTGCCCCTTGTCCCTGTGTAAAGAAAGGGGAGGGCAATGGTTGTGGATTTTCCGGGCTGTATAGCCGTGGTCTTGGCATTGTAGTTCCTGACGTTTCGCCAGTGGCTGTGACTGGCATCTTCAAAGGTGTAGCACCAAAAGACAGAGATCTCTCAGTGTCACAGTGTGGAAAAGAAGTTGGCAGGTAATTTATATCTACTCAGGAAGGTAGGGGAGGGCAGTTAAACAAGATCAGAACATATGGGCCAAGGGCCCTCCTTCATCATAGTCTGGAGCTTGAAGGGTATTTTCTTCCACTCAAACACCAATATAAAAACAACACCAGTGTGCTTATATACCGCTTTTCTAGGCATATTACTGCTCCACTCACAGCGGTAAACAAACTCAGTGTTATTATTATCCTCACAATACAGCTGGGAAGCTGGGGCTGAGAGGGGTGGCTTAGGCCAGGAGTGGGGTTTGAACCAGCAGACTGCTGATTCGCAACCCAACCACTTAACCACTATGCAGGAAGTCAGCCAGGCAGGGAGAAAAATTCTTAAAAAAACAGAACATAGGAAGGTAACATGGGGGGACATGGTTTAGGTCCCTTGACATGTACATGCTGTTTGATAATAATAATATTTTTAAAAATAAATCCCCCGTCACAGCTTCAGGATTTTGAAAAAATTCTCTCACATATTTCATGGTGCCAATTTTCACTACCTATAAAAGAGGGACCCTTTCCTCATCTGCCTGTAACTTGGAAAGGAGAATCCATTGGCTGAAGGATGCTGGCAGTCCCTGAGAATTTTGTCTCAGTTGGGGGAACTTACGAAATTACATCCGGAAAATCACACCTGGAAAATCATACCTAGAAAGTTACTCCTGAACCACTGAAACCATGGTCAGATTGATTTTCTAAGATGACTAACTTTGCTTCCAATATTAAAGAGTCAGACTGGAATTTTAATGAAATATAACCGCACTCTGAAATCCAACTTCTTTCCAGTTTGCAAACTTTTACAATCTAACCCTTTCCAGTGGGAAATTATCAATCAGTCTGGAATTCTGTATGGCCTGTTGATTTCAATATGTCTTACCTGCATGTTATTATAAAATGATTTTGCCATTAAAAAGCTGTTGTGATGACTCAGAGATCTACTGATCTTTCAGTAGTATGTTGGCATGTTTCTGTACATTGGAACATTTCTATACAGTGTAACATTTATTTATGTTTGTTTCATGCATTATAAATGCTACAAAACCAATCTGATTGCTCTATGGCTACAAGCTTGTGCATATTTGGACTCAAGTCCTATTGAACTTCACAAGACTTACTTCGGAATAAATATGAATTGATCAGTAAATCTTCCTACATATTTTCCTCTTTTCAGCATTATCAGGCCATACAGTTCATTTTCCTGTTCTTGAATGTACAGTGCAGACCTAAAACATGTATTCTGCGTTTCAATTTTTAGCAGAATTCAAGTTAAGCACAGTTTAGTAATTCATTCTGTACTGTTTTTCATTTTGGGCTTAGCCGAGACAAGGGAAAAAAAACGATCCTGGTATCCCTTTAAATATCTGCTTAATTACCTTAAAACTGACATATTAAGTCTTCTCCCACCAAGTGCTTTCTCTTAAATGGATAAATTGGAAGAATCTGGGAACTCTGTGCTGCAGCCCTCTGCTTCAGTGGATTTCTCCAGCAACTGAGTTGCAGGTAAAATTCAGTCAAAAACATACACACTGTCTTCTGCCACATATATTCCATGGGTTGCTACTGATACAAGCCAACATTCTCATTTGCAATAATGGCTTGCCTGCTGGGATGTGTCTTGAGATCTTGCTACTGGTATAGTGCTGTTAAGGATTCTTTTGGGGGGAGGAGGCAGACAGGAAACATGTATTAGAATTTTTGCAACTGTGATAGCTTTGGGATGCAAGTTATATACATGTCTATTTGTAGTACTGATTATTGCCTTGCAGTTTGGCCTGATCTCAAAACACCAGCCCTGTGTCTATAGACTGGCAGCTGCTATCGTTCCCCATGCTTATCGCTTGGCTCCTACTGTATGCATCTCTGTGGGACTACTCTTTCAAGAGTCTCAGCAAAGTCTGAGCAGCTGAATAACGTATAATGAGACTCTTGATTCAGCTGCCCCGTAGGGCTGTATAAAAACCATAGAGTGGAGTAGGGAATTGTCAGAAACACTGCGGGAAGCAAGAACAAGATAGTGGACTAAGTACCAAGAGCTGTAGTTTCATAAACCACTGTCTCACAGTTTAACACAGTCCAGAGAAAATTCATCTCAGTAAAAAAAAAAAAATCGACATTTTTGAAAAACACTGAGCACCTTTTTCTGATTTAAGCATACTTTGAAGTAGCCTGCAAGAACATTTGTCTCTCCTTCGCCCCTCCCCTACTGTTAGGTTTCCCTATATAAGAAGAAGCAATTGCTCTGGATCCTTATTGGGGTATTTAAAATAAGAAACAAGCAGAGAGAGAGAGAGAGAGAGAGAGAGAGTCTGTGTTTGTGTAGAGTACATCCAGGAGTGCACATAGCACATTGTGTGTGTGTTGCGTGTGTTCTTTGAAAGTCATATTTTTCTTTATCAAAACTGGGAAAATTCCCAAAGGTAAAGGTGTTCAGGTGCACTGGCACTGCTGATTACATTGGCCTTTAGGGAAAGCAAAGCACTGATGTTAGTAAAGCTCCTAAGCTTTGTAGGTAAAGCTAGTCCCCTGTGCAAGCACCGAGTCATTACTGACCCATGGGGGGACATCACATCACGACGTTTTCTTGGCAGACTTTTTACGGGGTGGTTTGCCATTGCCTTCCCCATTCATCTACACTTTACCCACAGGAAACGGGGTACTCATTTTACTGACCTCGGAAGGAGGGAAGGCTGAGTCAACCTTGAGCTGGTTACCTGAACCCAGCTTCCGCCAGGATTGAACTCAGGTCATTACTCATGAGCAGAGCTTGGGCTGCAGTACTGCCACTTACCACTCTGCGCCACAGGGCTCCCTAAGCTTTGTACTGGTATTTAAAATAGAAAAGTGATATCTCACTTGACTAGGCAAGTACCTATATTTAAAACAGAAAAATGATATATCATTTGACTAGGCGAGAACCAAAGGGTCTTCCAAACATATTTTCTTCGCATCAATAGGTGAGAGCAAGGAATAACACTGTTGCAGGCCCAATAGAACCAACAACCAACATTAAACCATTACCAGACAAGTCTGGGAACCTGCAGGGGGGGACCTCACTCATTCACTTTCTCCCCCTCCCTCCTGCCTCACTTCCCCCTTCCCTGGGCAGAAAACTCCAGGGAAGCCTTGGAAAGTTTAGGGGGTGGAGCTTTATCACTTTCTTGCCACCAGATTAAATACTGCAACCTGCTACCAGAGATGTAAAGATGAATGCATTGTTTCTGGGTGAGGACCTGGCTATGTTGCTTTGCTTGGCTCTCTAAGATTAGTGACCTCAACCCTGACATATATTTACTGATTATTTATGGCAATTCTAAGTAGACATGGGCAGGAACAGAAAAAAAATGAAGATGTTGTTCATTGTTCATTGCCATCCACGAACAACGAACAACGAACATTGACGAACATGATCCTGTTCACAAACATGTTCATTGTTCATTGTTCGTGGGGGCCAGCAGGCTCTCCTCCAGCCATCAAGATCCCTACTGCACCATTCCCAGAAACCCCACCTGAGCAGGCAGCAGGAAATGTACCAACAATATATAATAGCTTGGCCCAGAGCCTGGCAGCAGCCCTGGAACCTGAAGGGGTAGATCCCTATCCCACCACACACAAAGAAAATTCAAGCTCCAATGCACTCACCGTGTCTCTAACAGCAGCTGTCTCTCCCTGAAAGCCAGAGCTGGGAGCCCCTCTCCCCCGTGGTCTTTTCCTCTTGTAACAAATTTGGAGCTCCGGCCCACACTTGGAAGACCTGCCTATCAAGCTAAATTGGGGTTTCCAGGGCAACAGCAGGAGTTCAGACAATCCCTGCCTAAGATGCCAAGGGAATTGATTGCAGGTGCGAGACTGTCTGGCTTGACGAACAGCAGCGAACAGCAACAAACGACGCTTGCAACGACCCCCTGTTCATTTAGAATGGGGCCTCATGAACAGCTTGTTTGCGAACAGCAGATTGGGCTGTTTGTGGGTTTTTTTAGTTCGTATTGCTGTTCGTTCCCATCTCTAGTTCTAGCTGCCTTTCCTCAAAGACAGGACTGGAGGTGGCCAATTGCAAAATCGATTGTGCTTCCCGCTTTGAATACCATGATCTGAGAGCTGCCTAGGAGGAATGTAGGCATTGTGACAAAACTCTGGTTTGTTGTGACGTCCAAATGCAGTTGGTCCAACAAATGATGAGTTCTTGGTTGCTATCAAACCATCATTTTAAACTAGGGTTTATAGCTGATCTGATAGTTAACTGATTGTGGCTTGTTTGTGCTGCCTGTATTCACAAACAACATTCTGAGTTGAACTGTACCTTGCGGCTGTCTGACCACATTTGGGAAACTAGCCACAGTGGGTTGCACAAACCACAGTTAAATCACAGCTTATTGTGCAATCAAAATGCAGCTCTGGAAAGGATCTCAGTTTTCCTTTCTCTTTTTTCTATTTGTGGTCCTTGTGGTCTTGAAAAAGCTGACTCCTATGTTGTTGTTTTTAATGTTGCAAGCCTTATGTCTGCTGCCCAGGCAGTTAGCAGCAGCCCCACTGAACTCGATGCATCTTATAGCTGAATAAAAAAGCGTATGATCAGGCTGCAAACTCAATAGCAAGTTAGTGGTTCCCATCAATATGCTGTATTTTCAAGTGGATCTCTTTTTGGGAGGAGGGAATCTTGTCAACATTTGGGGTCAGCAAGCTTTGCAAGGACAGGCAGTGTGGATTAATACTGGGCTCACAGACAAAGTTCTCCTTTCTGGACAGAAGACAACATATCTAAATTATGCAAACACCATCATAAGGAGTTGATAAGTAGTGATTAAAAGAAAAATGGCTGGCATACAGTAGCAGTTGCTCCAGATAACAGATGTTCTGTTATCAGACTTCCCCCTTGGCATTTAGTAAGCTTGCAAGAATGGAAAGAAAGGAAGTTTAATTTAGAGAGACTTCTGCCCTGTTTAGTTAGGGATCAGCTGCCCAACATAAAATAATAATGCATTCAACTGTCCATCTTCTAATAGGCAACCTTTATCACCACTATATTCAGCAGTGCTAACAGCAAATGAAATATTGTATGAATTCGCAGAAAATTGATAGGGTCTTTGTGACCTTAATGTGATTATATGCGTGCTAATGCATTCAGCAGAAAAGAAACCAGAACTCACAATGGGAAGGGTCCAGTTCATAAAAGATGCATGGGCCATTAACTGAGGGATCTTTGTGCACTGTTCCAAGGGGAGGGGAGGCACAAGTGGAGTTAGCCTATTTTGAAGAACACACTTTTACAATTATATCCTTTGCCGTTTTATGTTGGAACATGGCTTCTCGGCTCCCTTTAACTTGTAACAACAATACAAGAAGTAATCATACACTGAGACACCCCTATGAACATGCAAGTGTATTTTTGCAAAATGGTACAGATCAGGGGGAAGAGCTGGGTGGAGGGGTTGTTGATTGATGTATGGAAGGGAGGAAATAAAAATAAATAAATGGGCAAAGGGGCCACTTCACACATTAGATTTGCAAGGTGTATGCCTGGAAGTGTGAATAAGAAAAAGAGTGTTTGCAAATTTATCTCTGAGAGGTACACTTGTAAGAGAAGAGCAATTGGCCATATCTCCCTGACGACTGTACTTTCAATGTGAATCCCCAGAATGTTGCTGTATTATGTGTGAAATAGCTAGATCCACTCAAAACCAAAAATGCAATCTATACAGAATGGTCCTGTTTCAGTGTCTAAGAAGACTGAACACAATTGGGACCGCTGTAATTTGGGAATATATAATATACACAGTCATCTCAAGCAACATTTCCTGTGCTTTGATTTCAGAAAAATGTGTAATCTTTTAAAAAAATGTTTGCTTTTAAATACAATGGTGCTGTTGATCTCACTGAATACTGAGAAATAGCTTGCAAATTTGAGGATGAGGAGAAAACAGGTTTGGGATGTTTTTTAAAAAGATAGTAACCTGAATGAACTCTTCCTATGCTTTGGACAAGTGGTTGTGGGAGATGTTCAAGTTTCCCCAGAAAATGTGTTATCTTGGTGAGGTCTACAATATTTATTGTTTAGGGTTGGATCCCATCTAAATTCCATACACAAAATTCTACCGAACCACCTCAACTGCCCTCTGAAAATCTGGTCCCAGGGGTTGGGGAAACCCCCCAGCAACAACACAATGGACTTCAATGGTTGCCACTGGATGAAAGAATTGCTTCTTCTCTTGCAACGTATATGGATCTTTCTGTCAGGATCCCACCCATAACATTTATCATTTTGTTATAAGGTATTACTTTTTAGCACTGCCCTGACCTTTTTGTGTATGGGAAAATCTGGAATATAATTTTAATAAAATTGTTTCCTGCGGTTTTCACTGCAACAAGGAAAATAGTCCTGAGCAGGGCTTTTTTTCAGGGGGAACGCGGGGGAATGGAGTTCCGGAACCTCTTGAAAATGGTCACATGGCTGGTGGCCCCGCCCCCTGATCTCCAGACAGAGGGGAATCTAAACTCCCCTCTGTCTGGAGATCAGGGGGTGGGGCCACCAGCCATGTGACCATTTTCTCCGAGGGCAACCCACTGAGTTCCACCACCTCTTTTCCCAGAAAAAAAGCCCTGGTCCTGAGGTTCCACTCCAAGAAAGAGGGCTCATCAGAAACAGAAGAGTGCAAGGGATATGTGTCAGTACAAGGGATATGTGCAGTCATATACTTGAGCCACTCCATCCTACAGCCTGTTTGTCAGCCAAGGCTCAACCCACCTCGAGTCTGTGCCTCAGAGGATGTAAGCTTAGATGGACTTCTGAACTGTACCCAAGGCTTCAATAATGCACACCCAGAATCCTGGCAGTTCCTGTGGTAAATTCTCACTAAATTGGTTACTTTAAAAATAACAAATAGTCATTATTAATATGGAGAACTTTGCCTTGTTGTTTTGTAAGAAGAACATTCATTTGATGCATAGAATTGTAAGCCCCCCCCCAAATCTCCCCCTGAATCTTTCATGGCTGTCTTTTTTCCTTTCTGGGTGTTTTTACCTGTGCTTCTCCCTGACAGTAATAAATGGCAGAGAATAAATTCTGCCAGACCGTGGGAGGCAATGGAACTTCCAGCCAGCTTGAAATAGTCGCCCTGCTGTATTTACTTGCTGCTCAGATCACAATCCTTCGATTTCCCTCCTGGCTTTCAAAAGAAACTTGTTTCTGGAGCAGTTCCTAATGTAGCAGGTAGATTAGGTAGAGGATCTACAAGGCTAAGTGAAGTGCAAGTGTATGAGGGAAGAGATACAGACATGAGAGGATACATCATCCCTCTTTGATCCTGAAAAGACGGCATGAATAATCTCATATGGAGACCGTGTAAAGCTTCATTCATACACATGAAATTGTAGGCCCTTTAGCAGACATTGCTAAGTTGGCTTGGGGAAAAAGCAGGACTAACCAGGCTCTGTATTATAAACTAGACAAATAAAGCCATTTGAGGTTTTGCTGAATTATGTCCTAAAGCACTGGGAAGGGGGGAACCATTATATTTTATGGTAATATATATGTTGGACACTTGTTTGCGATAGATACCAGAAAACCGTATCAGGATACATGTAAGGCTGCACCTTACATGACTAATCCTTATCAGCATCTATATCTCTGATTATTATAAGGCATGAATAGGAACCTCAACTAATGCTTTAACAAATGTTCCTATGCATTTTGCCCCTCTCCCCCCAAAAGAAACATGAAATGGTACTCTTGAATGTACATTTTGAATTAGCAGCCCAAACCAGAGATAACAACAACAACATTCAATTTGTATACCGCCCTTCAGGACAACTTAATGCCCACTCAGAGCGGTTTACAAAGTATGTCATTATTATCCACACAACTAAACACCCTGTGAGGTGGGTGGGGCTGAGAGAGCTCCAGAGAGCTGTGACAAGCCCAAGTTCACCCAGCTGGCTTCAAGCGGAGGAATGGGGAATCAAACCCAGCTCTCCAGATTAGAGTCCCACGCTCTTAACCACTACAGCAAACTGGCTTCAACTATGCATGGTGCATAAAATATTAAGATCCTGTGGCTCATATCACTGGACAATATTCTAGATCTAAGACAGATCTGGAACCGATAAGTGATTGCCACTGGCATTTTCTGTTTCTTGCAAAGTGATGATTAATGCATGTTATTGCTCAACACTAATTGTCATGGCAGTCATGTGCAATCCTGCCACAGATGGAAATGTTTCAGACAGTGGCTGTTTTCACACTTCTTACTGGATGCGGAACATTGCGCAAAGCTCCCAGGACGACAGCGTCTTCCTGGTGTGATTTCCTGTCATAACTCTGGTTCTTACGTGAAATTGTGCCAGGAAGATGCTGTCATCCTGGGAGCTTTGCGCGATGTTCTGCAGCCGGTAAGAAGTCTGAAAATGGCCAGTTACTGGTGGTCTGTTTGTACAGGTTCTATGATTTCTCTTTACTGCCATATCTGAGACATTAGGGGAATATTGCCATGTTAAGGCCAAACAGCAAAAACAATGCTGAAGTTTGACGTGGGCACATGTCCTGCAAGTCAGTTTTCTGAGAATGATTTCAAAACACTCTGCAATAATGTGACTTATATCGAATAATAAGTTTATTGCTAGTGGATTTCTTCCTCAGCAGAGTGGGGCCGTTTCCGTATTCTGCAAAATAGTGAAATCTCGCACGAAATCTCGCGAGAAGACGCTGTTATTGCGTCTTCTCGCGCGATAACAGCGTCTTCTCATGAGATTTTGTGCAAGATTTTACTATTTTGCAGAATAAGATAAGCTGTGTGGAAATGGCCTGGGTTTACGCAATCATGCATCTATTTCAGACTTCCATCAAATATCACCTTTAGCAGACTCAGAACTTGATCGTTATGACTTAGCCTTTCCCACAGGGTGACGAGGAATGGCAGTTTTTCTCAGTGATTGTAGATAGCCCTCTCAATGGACCTTATTGGCTCCGGTCAAGTGGCCCATCAGGGTTTGGGGAAAGTGATCTCCCCCCCCCCCCGACCTGTGCGGCTGAAGGTAATTGGCAGGTATGTGTGTATGTAGAAAGATAGGTCACTTCAGATGCAAGAGAGACAGGAAGAAAAGCATAGAGACACTGAAATGAAGCCAGACGAAACTGGACATTTTCACTGATTTCCCTTTCCCCTCTGAAGACCCCCTCGTGTCACTCCTCAAGGCCTCCTATCCACCAGGAGCAACTCCCACGGAGATCAGAGGGCTGTAATGGAAGGGGGCAGGCAGGAAAATTCCATTCTGCTGACAGGCAACTTAATCTGGATATAGTTTACTGCTGTGAGTTGGGTCAAGCACCCTGAGGCACAATGTCCATTTCTCTCTCTGGCGTTCTAGTGTGGGACAGTGGATCTGCTGTTCTGTTGTGGTGCCTTTGTACTTTCACCTCTGTATTTGTAAATGAAGTATATACTACAAAAACACCATAAGTCTTCAAGTGTTGTCTCCTCCAAAGGAACCCAATGTGAGCAGGATCTTCTTACCTCTGGACCTTCTTACCCCTTAGAGGAGTGGGGTACGGGTAACTTCGGCAATATGTATGTGACACTTGCTGATTGGAAGTTTGTGTACCAAAATACTGCTGCAAAATTTAAACCATTCCTAAGTGAAAGGGGGGGGGGGGAACAGCTACCAGCCATTAATGAACAGTATATTTATGAAAACAGAAAGATGCCAGTCGAATATGATACAATTATGATGGATGCAAGGGATTTTGACTTTCTTCATCAGAATACTTTATTAAGGAAATAGTTCGACCTAGGACAGCATCTTCATCTAATATACCCATGTGGAGGTGCGTCTTCAGGCACTGACTAAATAGAAGCCAATGTTTATTGACCCTATGGTGCACTTTTATCATGCTTAGCATGTACATGGTGTCCGCAAGCGTTCAATGCATTTCACATGCACTGTATTTTTATAATCCTTGCAGCAAATGCTGTAAAGTCCATCTGCATCATTATCCTCATATTGCAGACAGAATGTGTGCATGTGTGCATGTGTGCAGTGTGTGTGTGAGAGAGAGAGAAAGAGAGAGAAGCTGAATTGCTTGCCTAAGGCTAGCCAGTAAGTTCACAGCAAGGGCCAGATTCAAACCATGAATTTCCTCATCCACATCTCAGATTTTTAGCTACTACACACATTCTCGTGCTGGTGTATTTATTGTGTATTCACGGTGATAATCAGAACGCATGTAAGACAATGTTGTGTTATTTCTGCTTTCTGCTGTTTTGTTTCAAAGGCAAAATACTGTTAAGGCTTCCTCTTTCGGCTTTCGGCTTTTCGACTTCCTCTTTCGGGTCTGTACTATGGAGAGAACCATTCCTTTATTTGTCATCAAAGGCTGTGCTCTCCACCTCTCCTGATCCGGAATGTACACCTAACCTGATTTTAATTTTTTAAAATTAATATTCAGTGACGGATTTGCTTCTAATGGCCCACAACTCAGTCCCATGCCAATATTTAAAAAGTTGACTCTACCTTCTATATTTAGTGATGGCAGAGAATATTAAATGCAAAGTATATTTTGACAAGGAATCATTTCAGAAGGGTATCAGCAGCACATCTGCATGCTTTTATTAGCCTGTTCAAAATCAATGTTCAAATTTCAATACAACACTTGTAAGTATTCCCAAACCAATGTGAATCTCTGACTTCCTTTTGCTCTTTCTTTCTTCAAAAAATTACAGATTAATCAGATTCCCAGGTTTCTGCTTAATGGTTCCCTGCATTTATTGCTTAATCCCCTCATAAAATACTGTTAAGATTGACACATCGCTATAGAGATAGAAGTCAATTGAATAATGTGTAGCAGTCTATCTTATTTGTACCTTAATGTGGGTGAGGTATTTCTTTCACATTTCCATTATTTATAAGTCTGTCCCCTTGGAGAATATATAGAAGAATTTGTTTTAAATGAGCAGATAATACCTCCTTTAAAATTTATAAGTATGGCAGAATCATATCCTTTTCTTTCCCTCCACAGACCATGGCGTGGCAATAAAGTGGTTCTGAATTGCCTTTGCACTTGCTATTCATAGGACAAACATTGGGGGAAAGGGGATCTTGTTAAGATTGAGTTAGAATTCCATTTCTACACGCAACTACACACATAGAACAAAATCTATACCAAACTGTCTAGTAAAAATCCTTTAAAAAATCACTGGGATTTTTTGTTCTTAAGACAATAGTGCATCTAATGTTTTTTTAGTTACTTGCTTTCATCCATAAATAAGCATGATTCTGCTACACCTTTAGGGGTTACTCGTATTCATGCATGTGCAGAAACAACACATGTACATCAATCAAGTTAGAAGGGCAGACACAGGAAAACACCGGCCTGTGCATGGTGGTAAAGCAATATAAGGAAACATGTTGTAATAAACCATTTATGCTCATTTTACAAGCTCTGTGTTTGCGTCTGATTTGTTTCCACTCACAAGTCAAAACTTCTGGCTTTATCCTTTACAGTCTTCAATAGCCTGTACCAGGGATATCTGATGGAGAGCTTTTTCTTTGCCCGTTGAATTAGATGGGCATCTGGTCTTTCACTACTGTAGCCAAGGTGAACAGGCCCCGAGATCAGGGCTTTTTTGTGTGGAGCTCTCTGCACCGATTTTCTCCAGAGAGGTTCACCTGTGGGAATTTAGATACCAAGTAAATATTTTTAAAAAAATTCTCTTCTGCATTCGCTACAGTGTGGTCAGCTTTATGTTAATGAAGATTGTATCGACGGATCATTTTATTATGCTTATTTATAGTTTAGTATTTGGTAGCTGCTTTAGACAAATACTGTTTGGGAAAGATGGAATACAAGTATTTAAATAAGCACCCGGCCCCTGAACTCACCGGACCCGGCGTTTGTGGGGACGCTGGGCCAGGAGGAAGCAGGATCGTTCTCCCGGGGCCGGCTCCGTGGCTAAGTGCAAGGCTGCAAAGCCGCGCACTTTGCAAGCTTTGAATTCCCAGCGGCCAATCAGGAGAACTAGCTGGGTTTCAAGAAGGTGGGAGCCGTTGCTGGACCTGAGAAGCGTAGGCTTCTATCAGGTCCTCCCACCTCCCATATATTGGAGCTGGCCCCGGGATCCCTGCAGTCGGCTCTGGCGTGGCGATCCCCTCCCTCCCTCCCATTATTTGTTAGAGTTTGGGGCCTGAGCATCCTGGGGGGACCTGTTATTGGAATTGCGTTGTTTATGTTTGTTTTGCTGATGACGTTCGGCTTATGTGCATTAACTGGAATTTTGGAGAAGTGTGGGTTATGTTCTGTTTTATGTCACAACTTTCGGGCTGGCGGTTTGGCGTTGGGCACCGATCCCTTGGGGGGAAGCAATGCCTGCGTGGCATTGTTTTCCCCATAGATGGGGATCCCCATAAGGGATCTTGGACCAGGCATGACAGCGGTAAGCCCAGCTCGGGGGCAGACGGAGCATGCCTGTGCCCAGGTGACGGGGAACTACGCAGAGGCTACCGCACAGTGTGGCTCCGTTAACCGTCATCCCGCGGTTTCCCCTTTCAGCAGGCAGGCTGAAAGGGTGAGGTGTCATCGACTGGCAGGCGGGTCAACCGATGCTGGGATCTGTGCCCTACGCGGCCATCGCTCCTTTCTGTTATGTAGCCAATAAAGTTGTGGCCTGTTTTCATCCATCATTAAGCGTAAGCGTATTTTTCTGCACTCACGACCCAGGCCCATAGAGCTGGCACCGCAAACTAATTGTACATGTATCCATAGGAGGATGTGGTGTTACATACACACACCCAGGTTACGCATGCACAGTCTCCCACCCCTTTCAGCTACATAGCTATGTCTAGCAATGACACTAATCAATGGTTGGGGGCTGGATTTATTCCCCCCTCCACAGCAGTCAATTATCATTATAAGCAGCTTTTTGACTTGGGCAATTCTTGTGCAATGCCTTTCGATTTTGGACAACATCTGGTAATAGGGCTGTGCTGTAAGGAAATAGTTCATTGAGATGCTTTAATGAAGGGATAGGGACTGAAGACTATACTATTGTGCACTGTCTGTTATTGTTGTGTATTACATCATGTCAAATTGCTTATGTTCCATTACCACACTGTATTAGCTCTGTATCGGATATCTGCTTGTTTTCAAATTTCTGCAATCTCTACCCTATTGTACAATTTATTGACTATCCCAACTAGATTGAATTACACTGTGTAATCCTCCTTGAGTCACAGTGAGAAAGGCAGATGATAAATAATTTAAATAAAATTTAAAAATAAATAAAATAAAAATATATGCCTACTTTCAAGAGCTTGGTTAGAGTGAAACAACCATTATTTCATGGCAGTCCCTTTTAAAGTCACTGCAGGATGACTTCATAGGTGGGGGAAATTGTGGATATGAACTGTAGGAACTTGCAGAGCAATGATTGATTTTAAGTGATCCCATGTTGAATTTACCAACATCTACCATAGGACAAGCAATCTTTTCTAGCCACCCACAAGGATCCCAGAGGGCCTTGTAATTTACAGGCATATATCCCAACTAGAGATGGACATGAATCAGAAAAAAAATGAATCTTGCGGTTCATGGTTCGTCACATTTCACAAACCACGAATCATGAACTTTCATGAACCTGCCCCGGTTCGCGAACCAGTTCATTTGGTTTGTGAAAATGGCACTTCCGGGCCAGCAAATCACCGCTTCCGGGTCAGCAGAAGGTCTGCAGAAAGCCCATCCCCTGTTGCCTAGGAAACTGATTGATCGACACCAAGCTGTCTGCAGTGATGAACTGAAAAATGAACCGAACGAACCGCCCTAAAGTTTGTGATGGTTCGTCAGAAATGGGCTCTGATGAACCACTGGTTCACGAACCATGAAACAGCCTGATTCGCGATGAACTTTGGTTTGTATTTTGGTTCATGCCCATCTCTAATCCCAACTCTGCATATATCCCAACTGTTATAATAGTGGATATTTTGTTAGTCCCTTACTAAGTTTAATTTTATAGTGACAACAAAAAAGTCTCAATTCACAAGGACAATTTAAAAAAGCTTTTTTGTTGTAGTTGAATTATTTATTTTTTTGAAAGTTAGAAAGTTATTATTTATCATTTTCTGTAGCACCATATATTATCTTGTGTGTGTGGATCGGTTGCACGTTTGTGTGTCCCTGTTTATTTTAGAGGAGAAGAATGGCTCTTTGATCACACCAGAGCTTGTTCATCTGGAGTGGAAAACTGGGTCAGGACATTAGTGTACAACAGTGCTCACCAACACGATTCCCACCTTTATTATGGTGCCTGCCAATGCATTTTCTGGCACCCACTTGCTTCTTCTCTAAACCAAAGAACCAATCTTGGATTTCTTCCTCTTCAGTCACACACACATGAACACACATGAAGCTGCCTTATACTGAATCAGACCATTGGTCCATCAAGATCAGTACTATCTTCCCAGACTGGCAGCAACTCTCCAGGGTTTCAGGTGGAGCTTTTTCACATCAGTTACTTCCTGGTCCTTTTAACTGTAGATTCTGGGGAATGAACTAGGAACCTTTTGCTTGCAAAGGAGATATTCATCCACTGAACCACAGCCCCTCCCCAAGGGAATAGGAGTGCTTCAGAAGAACCCAGGAAGTATCATCTTTGTGTTTAGAGAGAGCACCCATTGGGAAACAGCTCCCTCCATCATAGGACAACACTTGGTTTGGCACATCCCAACATTTTGTAATTGGATCCAGCCCATATAGCAACCATTGGGTTGTGTTGCCCACTATAAGAATTCCAAAAATGCTCACAGACGCAACAAGTTTAGGACATCCTGGTATACAAGATGCTGTTTAACCCTTACCTCACTCAACTTCCCAACTGTCCCCTCTGGTAGGTCCTTTCTCCTCTTCAAACTGTGGAATGGAAGCAGCCATTGTAGGGCTACAAAAAGCAACCAAACCAAACAACTCTCCCATCACCAGTAATCTGGCTTGCTTCTCCTCCTATAAGAGACTGTGATATACAGATATCAGAGGGTAAAGCTTTTCAGAGCATGGAGGTAAAAGTGATCCCTTGCTTAACTGCAGCAGATCAAAGAGGAGTTAAAGGGACAGATATAGGAGCTGTTTCAAAACTGAAGATCCTGACAGGATATGATTTGCCCAATGGGTCTCCTAGTATGGGATTCTTCCATTCTGTTCCATCCATTAACAAGTGCATCTATACAGCTGAAAGACTTTGAGACAATACAGAGTTTTATTATGGTGGTGGGAAGTGCCATTAAGTGATAGCTGACTTATGGCAACACTTACTGGGATTTTCAAGGCAAGAGACTAACAGAGATAGCTTACCATTGTCCGCCTCTTCAACCCTAGTCTTCATTGGAGGTCTCCCATCCAATTACTAACCAAGGCCAACCCTGCTTAGCTTCCGAGATTTGACAAGATCCGGCTTGCTCGGGCTATCCCAGTCAGGGCATAAATAAGATGTAAAATTATATAAAATAGAGTTTAAGATAAAATCAAAAATCAAGACACATACACACCACAAGTTAAACAACCCTGTAGTCTTCTTGTAGGGTTCAGGGACCAAGAATAATGCAGAGGCAGTCAGTGCCAATAGAAATTGATTTTTGGAGACAATTTCTATACAAATAGAAATGCATTATTAGGTTGCCTCCCTTTTTCCCCCTGGTCCCACTCTTATTGTATCAAAAGCAGCCCAACACAAAAAATGTAGCAGGTGAAACTTTCTGAGACACTGATGTAGGTGTCAGAAAAAGCTTTACTTGCTTAATTTTTTGCATATCAAGGCAGGGAAAAGCGGCACAGATAGTCTACTAGAGCCTACTAGTTCGTCGGTCTTGAAAGAAGGGTGAGGGTCGGTTCTTAAAACACGTTTTGTGAGAAATAACTGCTCACGTGAATGCCTGTGAGAGTTGTGAGTTGGCTTCTCTCTGGGACACAGCTCACATGAATAGAACTGGAATGCTTGTATGACCACTTTTATTCATGCAAGTCAGCTCAGCTGCCAAGGCCAGTTCTTTGGCAAAGCTACCTAAGTGACTCCTTGGAGTGGCACATTGAGGAGGTTATGGATATACAGCTGAGGCTTGGCTCATCAGTAGCATGGAAGGGGACGACTGTCCCCTCCTAGGTTCATGCCCCTGTAAAAAGGTAAAGGAAAAGGTAGTCCCCTGTACAAGCACCGAGTCATTACTGACCCATAGGGGGACGTCGCATCATGATGTTTTCTTGGCAGACTTTTTGTTATGGGGTGGTTTGCCATTGCCTTCCCCAGTCATCTACACTTTACCCCCAGGAAACTGTATACTCATTTTACTGACCTCAGAAGGATGGAAGGCTGAGTCAACTTTGAGTTGGTTACCTGAACCTGGCTTCCGCCAGGATTGAACTCAGGTCATGAGCAGAGCTTGGACTGCAGTACTGCAGCTTACCATTCTGTGCCACGGGGCTGCTCATGCCCCCATAGGCTGAGTCAAAGCCCAGCCCTTACAGCATTTCCATAGAGTCTTGGCAGTGCGGGTCCTAAGACAATAGTGCATCTAATGTGAACAATAAAAATATTAAAACAAAATATTTTAATATTAAAATATTAAAACTGAGGGCCAAACTACAAGTGATGAATGACACAGGTTGGACATTTGTCAGCTTACCTCAAGTTTTGATGGGAAATGTAGGCAGCTTGGCAGAATGTTGGACAAGTGACAGTTGAAAAGTCCATTGGACAGCAGTCGGAGAGCCAAGCTGCAAGACCAGGATGTCTACATTTCCCATCAAAACTTGAGGGAAGCTGATAAGTGTCCAACCTGAGTCATTTGTCACTTGTAGCTTGGCCCTGAGATATATACAAGACAATTTAAAGTAATTAAAGCAAACACTTGAACAGAAAGGAGAGGCAAGGAAAGTCAGCTCAGCGTAGTGGTTAAGAGCAGAAGAACTCTAATCTGGAGAACTAGGTCTGATTCCCCACTCTACCGCTTGAAGCCAGTTGGGTGACCTTGGGTGAGTCACAGCTCTCTCAGAGCTCTCTCAGCACCACCCATCTCACAGGATGATTGTTGTGGGGATAAGAATAACAACATACTTTGTAAACTTCTCTGAGTGGGCGTTAAATTGTCCTGAAGGGCGGTGCTATATAAATCGAATGTTGTTGTTGTTGTTATCAGTGAAGGAAGACCAAACGAAGGAGAAAAGGCTGATGCCAGACTAAACAGAATAGCACTCCTTCAGTGTGTAGACTGGTTCTTCAGCCAGATTCCTCTGTCCATAGTACTCCCAGTTGACTGGCTCTGCTAATTAAGCGAGGCTCAAATTGCAAGTGCTACATATTTTACTGAGCAATTTAAAAAATACTTTACAGAGACATAAACCAGAACAGACTTGACTTCGGCCCTGATGATATTTGCTGTGTGAAATTGCAGGAGCCGTGGCTCACTTTAGCATAAAAAAGTACCCTTTCTTCCCTCTGCCCGGCGAGCTCCTGTGCTTTTATGTAAATGAATGTATAATGCAGCCCACATCAACTGTGTTGATGAAAGCTTCAGTTTCACTGCTGTCAGATTTCTGTATCTTCCGCGAGTGAAGAGGCTGGCCTGAATGAACGTTAGCATAATTTATGCAGCTGACAAGTGATTTGAGCGCTTGAGTTATTGATAAACCGCTTTAGCATATCATTTTCAGCTTGATGCTATGTGACATCACGGCAAAATGTAACGTGCCGGTCCTCAGGCAAGATATTAAGGTAGAGCCTTTTCTTTGAATTCCAGGAGCCAGAGGAAACACAGCGCTGTCTGACACGAGCACATCTGACCAGCACCAACCCAGTCAGTCCCACCCAGCATTCCCTGTTGGGCCCCAGGTTAGTTCGTTTCCTTCAACCTTTCCTTGAGTTCCTTTATGTATATGAGTTTTCTGAACACAAATATTAATGGACACCAGTCAGCTAAGTGGATAAAGCAGAAGTGATTGTCTGCATGCTTTAATTCAAAATATAGAGAGGTTTGGCATACATAGCAGCTGTATATGCTTGTGAAAAAAGAATGTTTACTCTTTTTTGAATGAAGATACAATTCTGTATACTTTTCAAGCATGCTAAATTTGAGGTTTCCCCCTTAAGTTACTGGAGTTTCATTTCAAAATGTGATTGTGCTTGAGTGTAGAGAGAGAGAGTTGATGCAAGAATCCTGTGTAATTTGAAAGCAAATTTCACTTATTAGGTTAGATAATTGTGTGTGTTGCATACAAACTTCACTTCAAATTACATATATTTTCATTTGGTCCCAACAAGTGTTTATGCAGGTTATATTGCAGTGATAAGCAAAATTAAGAAGACTTTGTAAACTGGTCAAGCCAGCTGCTATGGAAGAGCTAGCAACTTTTTTGACCCACAGTCTCTGGGCATAGCTATACGACAAACTAAAACTGGTCTATATGACTTTTAGCGTGGCTTCTCCAAAGAATCTTGGGAGTTGTAGTTTGGCAAGGGAGCTGAGAATTCTTTTTGATGGTCCCTGATCTCCCCCTCCTCCCACACAATTCAGGCTTCCCTGGGAAGAGCAAATGCCTATTAAAGCAGCTTAATTTACAGTGTAGATACATTGTAAGATACTGTGAGATACACATCTGTTAAATTTTCAGTAGCTACCATATTAAGAACTCATTAAATTAGTTTCTTAGGAAATCTATCGTGAGTAGGTTTAAATTTGATTTTTCTTCCAGGAGTATGCAATGCATCCAGTCTGTTTAGCATACAGCTGGTCTTTCTTGCCATATGCTAGGAAGGATTTTAGGAAAGAAAGAAAATGGGAGGAAATGAACAAGAAAAGGATACCTTGTTTAGAAAGCCCTGCTCCATTCTGTAAATTTAAAAGAGTTGGAGATGTTTGTCCTAAAGAAAAGGGGCTGAGCTCAATCTGAGGTTGGCCAATGGAGAACTAACTTGCTGTGAAGTCTGAACAGATCACAAGAAAGTAGACTGTAACTTTCTCTGCCAGCAGCTATGTAGGCACCCCCAGCTTGTGGCTTACCATGAGCAAGCAGAGCCATTCGGAGGTCAGTGGAATGGGCTTTTCTTTAAGGAAGTACTCAGCTTCCTTGCAGTCAGACCTAGATGGGGAGCCATAATCAATGACTACATCCAGATAGTGTACATCTCCCCACTGCTGGATGAATAGCTGGCGCAAATATGTTAGCTCTATTCAGGCATCACATTAACTGAAACGTGCACAAACCTGGCTTGTTGTCGGACTCTCACACTCAACTTGCTCTCCCTCCTCTCTTGTCCCTTCTTGCTCTGACTATGATAAAGGAATCCCAGTTAGAAACTTAAGTCCCGCTACCCATGATTTTCGAATTCTGGCACAGAGGTTTGTTTATTTATTTATTTCATTTATTGTCCAATTCTCTCATAGATTCAAGAAGTGTGATCAGAGTTTACTTTTCCCCTCACAAATCAGGAATCTAAACCAGGATTCAGTGGAGTCACTTTCACAACACTAAATAATGCACTTTCAATCCACTTTCAGTGCACTTTGGTGATCGTTTGCAAGTGGATTTTGCTGTTTTACACAGAAAAATCCAGTTTCAAAGTGCGCTGAAAGTGGATTGAAAGTGCATTATTCAGCATGTGTAAAAGTGCCCTTAGTATCCTAATGTGTGAGGAAACAGTGAACTCATTCACCTGCAGATATACATCATGGGTAACCACTGGGATTCTTTCATGTGCATTCGGCATGGGAAGAGGAGGGGAACCAGGTGTGGATGAGATCGGTATGGGAAGAGAGGAGGAGCGAGGTGTAGATAGAACAAGATTGTGCACCTATCAGTTTAATGCTGGCTAAATGTGATATCTGAACACAATTATAGTTATATTCCATCTGGTCAACCAGGCAATAACATTTAGGCCTTAACCCTCCCCTATATGCCAAATAGCTTTTTAAAAAAGTATAAATAGATACCCTTAGGAAGCATGTCAGGTGACTGAAGGGCATTCTAATAAACCTTTCTAAACACAAGCACACCACTTAACATTTTACTATTTTTACTTTGAGTTCTACTCATAAGTAAGCACACCAGCCATCTGCTTTGCACAGCACGGTTTGGCTGCTGACTCACATGCAGGGCAGCCAACTTCTGAACTAGATCCCTTTACTGTATCTTGGGGGTTGAGTTAGGTGATGATTAAGAGGTGACTGTGCTTCCTCTTCCATAGAGGCAAATGCTAAGTTTGGAACCCCAAAGGTTACTCAGAGAGGTAGATCGCAGCAGCAACAGGGCAGGTGCGGAAAGGATAACAACAACAACAACATTTGATTTATATAATGCCCTTCAGGACAATTTAACGTCCAGTCAGAGTGGTGCCCCATGGCGCAGAGTGGTAAGTTTCAGTATTGCAGGCCAAGCTCTGCTCACAACCTGAGTTCGATCCTGGCAGAAGCCAGGTTCATATAGCCGGCTCAAGGTTGACTCAGCCTTCCATCCTTCCAAGGTCGGTAAAAATGAGTACCCAGTTTCCTGGGAGTAAAGTGTAGATGACTGGGGAAGGCAATGGCAAACCACCCCAAAACAAAAGTCTGCCAAGAAAACATCATGATGCAACGTCTCCCCTTGGGTCAGTAATGACTTGGTGCTTGCACAGAGGACTACCTTTACTTTTACCAGAGCGGTTTACAAAGTATGTCATTATTATCCCTACAACAAAGACCCGGTGAGGTGGGTGGGGCTGAGAGAGCTCCTAGAAGCTCTGTCTAGCCCAAGGTCACCCAGCTGGCTTCAAGTGGAGGAGTGGGGAATCAAACCCGGTTCTCCAGATTAGAGTCCCACACTCTTAACCACTACACCAAACTGGCTCATCTCTCCTATACATATCGTTCCTCTGCTCTAAATCCCCCGCTCTGCAAATACCAAATTTTTAATCCTGCCCTTCCTCTGTGACGAGTGAGGCCCATGGCAGGTTCCCTCCCCCACAATAACTCTGTGATGTAGGTTAGGTTGAGAGATAATGACTGGCTGAAGATCACCCAGTGATCTTTGTGACTATTGGTGATTTGAGCCTGAATTTTTCTTGTCCTTGTCAACAACACAGCCCTAGCACTGGGTCATGTATTTAGCTCCCAAGCGAAGTGCATATTTGGAAGGAATCTGACCACACCACACCATTCCCAAGAAGGCTTAAAAGTTCTTACACGCCAACTGTTCCTGTTATCATTTATTGTAAATACTGGGCTGGCAATAGCAGGTTTATCCTTGAAGTCAAAAACCTCAAACATCTCAGAAGGATCCAAGTGCTTTGCCAAGAAGATCTGCTTTCAGACAGGTTTTAATGAAATTATCAGATATTTCACAACTGGTCAGCTGAGTCTCCAGGGTTTGTCGACGATGAGCCAGTAATGCAGTGGTTGTAAAAACATGAGGCTTCACTATTTTTGATTGTGGAAAAAAGCCTAGCTGACAATGGGAGATCCGCATCAGCATGGAGCTCTGCATCAGTAAAGATTATGTTCGACTCTCCGTTTATTGTTTTTTATTGTTGCATTTATTTTTATTTATTTAATATTTAAATTCTGCCTTTCTTCCCAGAGGGACCCAAAGCAGTTACAGCAACAGAACTGAAATACAGTATAAACCAAATGCACACAACAGCAACATGCCTTTAGTTGGTTCCTCCAAGGCGCAAGCTAAGAGGCAAAGAGCAAATGACCCTTTGGTTCGTGCCCTTCCACTTGTACCCCCTGGCAATGCCCGTCCTTTTTTGCTTGCAGTCAGTAAGGAACTTGGAAAATATGCCAAGATGTTCCCCACCAATCCCCTTTCTCCTGTTCATCAACAATGTGTGCACATAGATGGAAAAGAGGATATTCCCAGGACCTGCTAAAAACGACTGCATCCATGCTTCTGTGCATGCATTTGTAAGCTCTGGTTCTTCTGTTTCCTTGCAGCCGCTACTGACAGCGCAGCAGTTAGCCTCGGCCGTAGCAGGGGTGATGCCGGGAGGCACTCCAGCACTGAACCAACCTATCCTTATCCCTTTCAACATGGCTGGACAGCTGGGGGGCCAGCAAGGACTGGTCCTCACTTTGCCAACAGCTAATCTCACCAATATCCAAGGGCTGGTAGCAGCAGCTGCAGCAGGAGGCATTATGACTTTGCCATTGCAAAATCTACAAGGTAAAGCATATCTGAAGTTCATTTTCTGTCTGTATGATATAGTCGCATTCAAAGGTCATTGGCTGTCAGCGAGTCATTTCAGCCTACATAGAGATGGAGGGCAATTTTTGCCAATTTCTCTTTCCTGCTCCAGCCCATTGAGTTCCCAAAATGTTCCTCCTAGGGGACGGGGTGAAGTTTGTGCCAGAAGTGGGATTTGCCTTCCATGTAATCCTGCAAATGGAGCTCTTTGTAAATGGGAAAAAATTGGAAATTTTAGAATGGAAATTCAGTACTTCATTTCTCCTGGGGCACCAAAAATATGTACCCATTATGGCTTGAACTCAGTTGACAAAATATAGTGTTGATTAAATTTTATTTAACATGCAATTTTATCTATATTGTGTTCCATATGCTGTACCATGAGTTTTTACAGTCTGGAGGCGGTATGATGACTAATAGAGAACAAGGTAGAAGTGAACAAAATTAAACATGGAGGAAGCATGTTGGGAGAACTTTGCCTCCCTTTCCCATAATACTAGGCCTTGGAGGCTGCCTATGAAAGTGATGGGCAGCAGGAATGAATTATTCTTTGAGTAGAGGAACAACTTCTGGGATTCACTGCTCCATGAAATAACAACAACCAGTTATTTAGTCAGCTTTAAAAGGGGATGAGACAAATTTGTGGAGAATCAGCGGCTATTATCCACATCGGCTACACCAAACATCCTCATTCAGAAGGTAGTAACCCTCTGAACTGGGAGGGGGGGGCAACAACAATGAGAAGCCTTGGCCTCCATGTCCTACTTGTAAGGTTTCTGGGGGCTTGTGATTGGCTACCATCTGAAACAAGATGATGGTCTAGATGGACTCGAAGTAATCCGACCGGTCTGCTTTTGTATTCTCTTGGGTTCTGATGCTTAAGGTGATGAAAGTCCTGATCCAGATTTTAATAATGATTTTAATTTGTTTGTGATTTTAATAATGCTACCAGTGAAGTGTTCCTCTGTGTTGAATCACAAAGGCTGGGCTGCATAGAGAAGCAGGCACCCCCCTCACCCCCTAATGACATCAGGGGACCCACAGGGGACAAACTCCGCCCCCTACTTATCTATCATTGCCTACTTTGCTGATAGAGAAAATGTATAAATGTGGGGGAAATATGCCTCAGTCCTGACTGTCGCTCATTTATCGTGCTGTTCAGATGAATTGCACACTGGCCTTTCTATTGTGCATGGCACCCCTAGAGGACAGGAGGGCACATTGCAACAGAAGGCAAAGGTGACTGTATCCTACTTGCCATCACATAGCTCAACATCTAGAGACATCTTCACAGATGTCCCACCAACCCACATTAACACTTGCTCTGTTACTTTGAGTCCGCCCTCTTTGTCTCCCTAGACCTGTGTTCCAATTCTGTCTGAGGTTGGGCATTTCTTTCTATGCCTCCTGGTGCAGTGCCTGTGCTACTGGAAATAGAAGCATCTTTTCTGTCTCATAGTGACTTCAGTGGGCTGATACCCTACTCTTGTGAATGGAAGGGATGCTGAGAGGGTCACCTTATCATCCAAAATTGGAGTAGTCAGAGCCAAAACAGACATTATGAATTACACGTGTTTGAGCGAGTGCCAGGAATCATGTCTGTTCCTGCTCAGATTAGTCACTGCCAGTGCATCATAATTTATCATCAGGGTCCATTCTCAAATGTTTATTGGATGTGTTCAATATTGTTAAAACAAACTGCTCTGGGACCCTCTGGAGTAGGGATGTCTAACCTGTGTTCTCAAACTCTGTCCTTAAAGCAACAGACTGCAAAACTTCAAGTTTCAACATGATTAAAGTTTGATAAACTACTAGAAGTCAGATAATGGGATCTGGATCTGATCTGCTGGCTGCCAGCTAGCATGCATGACAGCTTAGCTGGTACTTTTCATTTGGGATTTAGCTTGAGCATTTGCATCCGGGTAAATAAAAAGAACATTATGGTTGGATGTGAGGAACGATATACCTGCTGGTGAATTGATGCCAAAATCAAATGGCAGTGAATTTGGGAGGCCATGGTTTATATGTATTGAGAAGGTATCAAAGAGCTAGAGTGGAGCAACACAGGTCTAGGTAAGACAAAAAAGTTGCTTCTTTCGTACCACACTGTGCTCCTCTGTTGTGGGAGTGGGTCATCGTGATCTATTTTGCTGCTTCTAGGAGTTTGCAATCTAACATGCAACTAGGACTGGATTTCTCTCACATTAAAGCTGTTCAGAGCTGTCATATAATCAAGACTCTATGTATTCTGCTCTTAGTTTTTGTTTGTCCCAAGTCTAAATTCTGCATCAAGAAAAATGGAATTTGAAGACTGGTATAAATTAAGTAAACTGGAGAAATGTACACAATTTTATTGCATAATATATTCTGCAATTTGTGCTACTTTCCCAAAAAAATTCTGGTTTTGTCAGTTATGGGAAAGAGAAAAGATGCTAACTCCCTGTCCCCAACCTCAGGTGCTGATATTTTAGTAGACCCCTTTGATATAGAAAGAGACACAACTGCCACTTCTGTGACTGGGGATCAAGTTTATGCTGTGTCTTCCATGAGCATTCCCTCTCCAAACTGTACTAGTCATTTAAGTACACTGCTTGTGCAAATAGCTAGTTGCAAGAATAAGGCAATGAGTATACCATCCGAATGGTACATATGCCTGTACATAAAATATACACAGACTGTGATGTATCATGCACACAAGAGACAGATAAAACAAATAATAATGGAAACGGGACCCAATTGTTTACTGTTCCCTGCTTTCCTAAGTGATATAGCAAGTCTGCTCAAGTTCATCTACATACAGTGAAATCTTAAGCAGAGTTACTCCAGTCTAAGCCTATTGATTTCAATGGGCTTAGACTGGAGTAACTCCGCTTAGCATTCATTGATAGTCATCTAGTGAAATTTAGGATTTTGTTGATTCAAGGCCAACAAAAGGAAGTCCATGCAATTCATTTGTGGGATTCCCTGCCATAAGAAACAGTGATGGTCACTAACTAGATGAATATTTTTTTTAAAATAAACAAATTCATAGAGGATTAGCCATGGCAGCTAAGTGGTTCCTCCACATTCAGTAGCAGTGCAAGAGATGCCTAGTAATAGATGCTCAGGACAACAGGGAATGCCACGTCTCTACCTGATCTGCCACCAGGTGGGGCTGACCCTGCTCCAAACATCCAGAAACAGTGGCACAGTATGGTAGGTCTGGCTTGCAGTGATTGCTGGAAACTTGATAGCGCAAGAGCACTGCTGTGCACAGTTAACATTATGCCTAGGCATGAGATCTTCTGTACCATGCCTTGGCTGATCTCTCTACACCAGTATTCTCTTTGTATAGTAGTCAGCTAGAAATCTCTGGAACTCCATCTACTAAGTTGCACCCTCATTTTCCTGATGAAACTTTGGGCTTCCTTAAGTGGCGAGTTGGCCATTATGGCCATCAGGAAAGGTGCCAGCAGGTGGATGGCCACGGAGGCCCCCTTTTCTGAGCCCCTCTGGCCAGGGGGATGAGGAGACCAGCTTGGCAAAGCATAAGCTTCGCTAACAAAAAGAGGCACTAGAGGGGGAACCAGTAATACTACAAACACAAAATCTCCCTCTTGCAATAAGTGCAATAATCTCCTATAAACAATTTTACTCAAAGTGCAATAAGTGCAAAAGTGCTCAATAAATCTCATAAACATCAGTAATATCAAAATACAGTCAAGTGCAATATCAATTCCTATAAACATCAATAATAAATAATCACTTCATAAGAACACAGTATAAATACAAAATACATCTTCAAGCGACAATAATTCAGTCCAAGAAGTTCACACCATCAATAAGATATTTCGTCCATTTCCAACTGCAATCTGCGGAGGTGGGGGGGGGGACAGCCAAGCTTTCCCGGTGCTGGCCCGGTTCTGGCCCAACAAATCACCAGCTCCCTTTGTTTCACAATAAAGGCTTCTTCAGGGGCCATTATTTAAACTTGTAGAGACACCATTACAGAAGTATTCCTCTGACTGAGTGTGATGGCTAGCTGTGTAAATCTAGGGGGTTACTGTGACCCGAGTAAAAGTAGAGACTACACCCACCATTGTGAAATCTTGTGGACCTTCTTGGACTGAATTATTGTCACTTGAAGATGTATTTTGTATTTATACTGTGTTCTTATGAAGTGATTATTTATTATTGATGTTTATAGGAACTGATATTGCACTTGACTGTATTTTGATATTACTGATGTTTATGAGATTTATTGAGCACTTTTTGCACTTATTTCACTTTGAGTAAAATTGTTTATAGGAGATTATTGCATTTTTTGTAAGAGGGAGATTTTGTGTTTAAAGCATAAGCTTCACCAGGTGGAGCTTGCAGCACCTGGCTGGACTCCACCATTGCCACTGGACTGAGTGGGAAGGCAATATGGCAGCCTTGGCCACCACCTGACCTGGGCAAAAGATTGACCACTCTCTGGAGAAGTCATGGGCAGATACTGCCACTGCCTAGCCTGTGCTAGTCATATACTGCATCAGGGGGGCATGTCAGGGGAGGGATGGGGCCCTTTCTAAAGTCATCTTGACCTCCCAGTCCACCCCTGGCTTCCATTTTCTGTTTCTTGAACAATACTGAGTTTGCCTAATTTCTCCTGTGCATCCTGTACAGAAGTGGACAGGGGCAATATGGAGAACACTGTATTAAAAATTAACTAAGCTCCTCATGATGAAGGAGAGAGACATAGTGACTAGAACAGTGCAAGTTAGGGGGTCGGGGTAACCATAGCAATTGAGCTGCCATATTTGTTTCTTTTCTATGAAGGAACATGATGGTGTTGTGGCTAGAGTGACCAACCAGGATCTGGGCAACCCAGACGCAATTCCCTGTTCTGTCCCTGAAGCTCGCTGGGTAACCATGAGCCAGTCACACGCTCTCAGCCTAACCTATCTCACAGGGTTTGTTATGAGGAAAAAATGGACGAGAGCAGGGGAGAAAGGCAGGATATAAATGAAGTAACATTAAAAAATGAAAACAGCAAGTAGAATGCTAACCAGTGACCAGTCCTGGGATGCTGTATTGCCTGTGCTAGCTCTTTAAGTAGGATATCATGTAAGAAATAAAGGGTCTGGAAATACCCTTGGTTATCATGATTTTTTAACATTTTTTCTGAACAAGAGTATAGCACATAACATAGGCCGTTTCCACATGTCCTAAAAATAGTGCCGCACTCATTGAATGTTGGAGGCTTTTTCGCGCGATTTCTGACGTCTCCATTTCCAAAGCAGATGCAGTTAATTTTGGTTCCATTTTTGTGGCGCCACAAAAACTGCCTGCATCCACTTTGGAAATAGGGATGTCAGAAATTGCACGAAAAAGCCACCAGTGTTCAGTGAGTGTGGCGCTATTTTTAGGACGTGTGGAAACGGCCATACAGTTCACTCGATCAGTATTTTGTGGGGGTTTTTTTAAATCCAAAATACAATCTAGAAGGATAGCTTTAATGGGAAGTGATGGAGAAAGTGTAACAGGAACAAATTCCACTGTAGACTTTTCCATTAAAAAAAAATATTTTGCTGACATAAATGCAGAGAAAAGTTTCCCGCGGATAAAATGGGGCTTCGATTAAGTGAATGCTTTGTACAGCACTCTAAGTTGTTTTTAAGCGATTAAACTCCAGTTGCTGCTGATGGCTTGATGGATTGTTTGACATGCCAAAGACTACAGGTTGTGAAACACTGAGAAGGGGAGCGAGCTAAATGTGTTGAACAAACTCCTGTTACAAACGGCACACGTGGTGCCCTCACCTGTTGGCTTGGCGGCGCTTCTTCTTACCTTGCGCCGGTTTTAAACTTTAATGCCAACAGAACCTCTCTTATCATAGTTGCAAATGGTTTTCACTTTAATGTTTAAAATAATGTCTCCCTCTCATACCATTAAGCTGCACCAAGGAACCTGTCGTTCATAAATCATAGATGAAAAGGACACACTAATGCACAAATTTTTGCTTGTTTAAAATTTGAGAGTGCATGTAAAGTAGGGAACAGGAGATTAAAAATATAATGGTGGGACCGGGGTCTGGGCAAAGACAGATATAACAAAGTGGAGGAAGAGGCTTTTTAGTGCAGGGCGGATGATGAAATCTTAATGAAGACACGGGCATTAAAAAAGTGTATCCCTCAGGTCCAGAGTGTTCTCGCTTCTGGTTACTGTGGATATAGTATTATAAATAAACATAAGCCAATACACATGTTGTGTCATGATTTCATTCTGCTTTGCTAAGCTGGATAGCAGGTCTGAAAGACTTGAAAACAATACACTGGCCCAGATCAATCGTTTGGCACCTTTGGGTAAAGAAATGATGAGGACTGCAATCCATCTTTTGCGTCTTACTACAGTTCCAGCAGTTATTTGTCGTTAACTTTGTAGCATTGTGACTTAAGAGATGCAAAGGACACCCCTAAACTGGTCTGCTCAGACTCCTACCCAGGTCTTTTCAATGGGGCTTGCTCCCAGGAATGTGTTCTTAAGATTGCACTGACCGAGTGCTTTCAGTTTCTGCTAGTTTTCTATAATGAACCAAAGGAACTCTGGAGGGAGCAAGCCCCAAATGAAGACCTGTTTATCCTTCATACATTCTGACTTTTGTCTGGAACTCGTAGATAATTTTTCTTTCTTTCTTTCTTTCTTTCTTTCTTTCTTTCTTTCTTTCTTTCTTTCTTTCTTTCTTTCTTTCTTTCTTTCTTTCTTTCTTTCTGTCTGTCTGTCTGTCTGTCTGTCTGTCTGTCTGTCTGTCTGTCTGTCTGTCTGTCTGTCTGTCTTTGTAATAAATATTTTCTAGTTAAGCACTGAAGAATCTATTGTAGTCTTGTTCTTACAAGACAGTATTTGTGGCAAGAATGGTTAGGAGTCCCAGCCATGCACTGGCAAATGCTGGGAATTGAGGGGTTCTGGGTGATGCTAGAATTTCAGGAGGTTATGACGTCCTTTCTGGGTGACTCTCCAGGAATTTCTCCTAATCTCTAAGATAAAGACCTCAGAGATTAGGGGCAATTCCTAGAGTGTCACCATTGGTGCCATTTGTTTCTCCAGCTCCTCAAATTATTGAGGACAGGGGATTGCCCACTGCCAGTGGGCAAATGGCAAGCCTAACAAAGTTTGGATTGTGTACTGCTGGAGTACCCATCAAATTGTGAGATCTACTTCCTGAGGCCAGATTTTAACAGAAAACAAAGGAGGGGGTTCTACTGCTGCTGTGTCAAAAATGGCTTCATTAGGACATACGGAGGAGTTTTTTGTAAGTTAGCTAGCACCCTGACACTCTTATGTTTAGGGTTCTCAGTCTTCTTGGTGTGACACTTTAACCACTATGCCACACTCACTTGCCAGTCATAGGTCCCCCTGCATGTCTCTGCTCCTGGTTTCCTGAGGGAAGGGTAATAACAGCAGTGTATATTAGTCTCTCCTCTCTCTACTGTCCATAAAATTACAACATCATGTACCAAATGAATATCTAAACCACAAAATGCCCTATTCCAGCCAGGAAAGCTTGTGAGGTTGTTTATGATGATATACATCTTGAGTGATGCTTGTACTTCAGAAGCAACAGTCAAACAGGGTCAAGAGTTGGGAACCCTTGCCTTGTAAAAATAAAATCTTGGGTGTTTTATTTCCACTGCAAAACTTGGAATGTTTCTAAAGAGAAGAGCAATAATTTACTAATTGTGGGTCCTGAAACCAATACAACTCTACTCTCTTCCCTCATCATTACTGAAAGATTCGTATGCCAAAATGAAGCCTTGCTTTTCCATGAGGGGGGAAAGGTTCATTTTTAAATTTTCTCTTTTAAAAAAAGAAAGAAAACGGAAGGAGAGGCCGTTTTCACATGCACCTGTAAGTTTGCGCGAAACTCATGGAATGAAGCATCTTCCTAGCGCGATTTCCCAGCACGATCCCCTTTAATGGCACAGTGACGTCAGAAATCACACCATTAAACAGGATCGTGCTGGGAAATCATGCTAGGAAGACGCTTCGTTCCATGAGTTTCGCTCGATCTTCTGGGGGCTTTGGCCATGTGGAAACGGCCTATATTTCACAATATCATTTAGATGGATAAATGTTCACGAAATACTTAAGGAAATGGGAGTGGGAAGCTGACCATTCGAATCCTCTGGATATGTTCTTCCTATATTCTAATCCTAGAGAAAGAGAAGTTCTTTCATCTTGATTTGGCTGGCGATCCATTTGGTCTCTTTAAGACAAACAGCAGAAAAGAAAGCACATCCTCATGCACGAGCTCATTTCATCTTAATTGCAAGAAGATACCCCAAAATGCTGCACAAATCCCTTTTGTTCTCTTTGTCTGTGCAATCAGCACTGGGCTTAAGATAGGTAAAAAAAATAAGAGAATGTCGACAGAATGCAGGCCTCAATTGCTTACTGCTCTAATGTCCGGAGTTATCTTTTTTTCCCCTTACAAAAGGAGATTTTCTCTTTTTAACTAAAGTGATGCAGTCCCTATTCATTTGTATTCCTCGTCTGGTGACATGAAATAGCTTTCAGAGCCTACAGAAAAACAGTGTTTCACTTATGTATTTTAATGAGCACCGATGTCAGTAATAATCAAAATGATGTTTCACTTAGAGGAATAGTTTATTCCCAGGTACTTCTATATGATACTAACATAACCAAAACAAGAATGACAAGGGCTGAGAAGGAGGAGGACGCCTACTCGCGGTAATCATTTCAGTGTGAAATCTTAAGAGCCAATACTGCAATCATTATTTTGGTCTATGTCTTTCAAAACTATGATTGAAAGGCATGTAGAGTAAAGTTGCAGAAAAGTCAATGGGTTGGATCCAGTGAAAAAGTCTGCTAATGTAAGGTTGGGAGTATTCCTGCTAATTATTCCTTCCTGCTGCATTCTTCATCTCTCCCCCCTCATGCCATGCCTGGGGGTTCCCTGTCCCCGAGGAGTAGCATTTGAGGGGCACTTTGGGCTTCAGCTAGAGGAGGGAAGCAATGAAATCCTGCCCATTGACAGAAATCCCATCAGCAGAGATTATCCATGGGATTTGAGCCAATGGCTACAAACTAATATAGGGCTAAGACTCTTTCAGACTTACTGGAATCAATAGGCTTAAGTGCATGGAGGGCTTTTTTGACCCAATATGCGCCAGAATGGTGTACCAGCATAAAAGATGCCTGCCATTCAAACTCCCTCAAAAGCCCAGGGAAACAAATAAGCCTTGCGGCGCCTCCTGAAGATCTCTACGGTGAGAGCTCCCCTCGCCTCTTCAGGGAGCCCATTCCATATATATCGACATATATTCATGTGTGAACCAGAACCACATTCCTCTTAGGAAATAAGAGCTGGCTGACATTGTTACTAGGCCTAACCAAGAAACTTACCACACAAAAATCTGGGAGGGTTTATTTTTCCTCTCCAGTGCTTATACCTCTTTAGAAAGGAGTTCCCAGCAGGCAAATTAATATTCAGTAATTCCTCCACACATTTGTTACCATCAGATCAATAGAATAGAGGGGGAGGGGGAGAAGGGTGACAAAGTTCACAATGGAATTTTTAGAGACATTAAAAAAAACTGTATTTCACGTGCTTTGAAATGCCACAAAGGGTCTCTGAGCATCTGCCTCTATGCATATCAGCATTGCTTCAAAGCAGTGGTGCATTAATTGAACTGGAGAGTGCTGAACACCGTGCATGAATTGTGAATTGTGTAGCACCAGAAGAAAGTGTTGTCACAGGATAATAATTTCCAGCAGCCGCATGAACACCAAAGCGGAGCTGAGATATTTGTAGAGTCGTTTTCAAAGGAGGAGACAATGACATGTAAAGGCTTGTGTGCTCTCCGGCTCTGCGTGCAAGTTATTCTTGTCTTTTCCTCCACTACAACTCAACTGTTCTTCCCTTCACCCACTCCCTCCCCCTAGCCCTGCACATACATATACAGAGACTTCCTTTTATTTCTGTAACATCAAAGCTGAGTAATACATTGGGAGAAAAACGTGCAGAAGAAATAGTGGATTTTTCATTGAGATATTCCAATGGTGTTGTGGATCACAGGAGTGAGCCTGCGTGGCATACTTAGGAGGACTCTAGCCTGGGAAGTGAAATTATTACTTGATTATATAATCCCCCCCCCACACATACACACACACTTGCGCATGCACACATACATATTTCTCTTTTTGCATTACACCATTCCGAACAACACCACTGATGGCAAGGCATTCAAACGCGCAAGTATAAATACCGATGTATTGTCGAAGGCTTTCAGGGCCGGAGAACGATGGTTGTTGTGGGTTTTCCAGGCTGTATTGCCGTGGTCTTGGCTTTGTAGTTCCTGACGTTTCGCCAGCAGCTGTGGCTGGCATCTTCAGAGGTACACCTCTGAAGATGCCAGCCACAGCTGCTGGCGAAACGTCAGGAACTACAATGCCAAGACCACGGCAATACAGCCCAGAAAACCCACAACAACCAAAGTATAAATACCCTTCTGTACTTTGGGAGAGTTAACTCAAACCAATAGTTGGGCATTTTATCAGAGGAGGCATACCAACTGAAGTGGAAGAACATACTTTGTGAGCTATAACCAACATGCTCTTATAATCAAGATCCCTCAAAAGTCTTTTAACTTACTATTCTCCCCTAAATCCAGCACCTAAAGGCTGGAATCTTCCTGTCCAGCTATTTTAAAAGGGAAGTCTGTAGAAGTCTGGATTCAGTTCATCTCTTTCCTTTCTCCCTAAATAACAGTTGAATGGCAAGATTTTGGATTTTGTTTTTTTAAAGCATGCCACACACCTGTAACCCAAGCTGTTCCCATGTGTGCTAGACTGCAGTTTTAAAATACTTCTAAAATCATTTGCTTCTCCCCAGCAAAACTTGGGGATTCTAGTTATCTGAACAGAGACAAGGAAAATCTAACAGACCATTCTCTGCACTTTCACCAAACTACAATTCTAGTTTTTAAATATGCATAGTATTGCTCTGTAAATTATATTTACCTCAGTGGCTACAGGTCATCAGAATATTTAGCTCAGTGAAAGCCCAACTTTTAATTCTTCTTTTTACTCTAATTGTCTATTACCATTAAAGATAGCAGCATGCTACACAATGCTGTCCTATAGTTTTCACTTTCAGGTTGGTCTGTAGTAGAGATGGGCACAAACTGAAATATGAAACAAAATTAAGCACGAACCAGGCCAGTCGTGGTTTGCAAACTGCGGTTCATCAGATCCCATTTCTGATGAACCGCCACGAACTTTAGGCTGGTTTGTTTGGTTCGTTTTTTGGTTCGTGACTGCAGACAGCCTGGTGCCAATCAATCAGTTTCCTAGGCAATAGGGGATGGACTTTCTGCAGACCTTTTGCTGACCCAGAAGTGACCTTCTGCTGGCCTGAAAGTGATGATTTTATGACCTGGATGTGACGTTTTCACGAACCAAATGAACCAGTTTGCGAACTGGGGCAGGTTCGTGAAAGTTCGTGGTTCGTGAAATTTGATGAACCACAAACCACATGGTTTGAGTTTTTTCCAGTTTGTGCTCATCTCTAGTCTGTAGTAGAAGAGCAAGATTTGGGTCCAGTATGACCTGAGACTAACTAGATTTCCAGGGTGTGAGCTTTCAATTTTCAATGTTGCTGCTCACAAATTTGTCACTAACAAAGTTTCTGTTTCAATTTGTTCATCTGAGATCATTTTCTTGAAATCTGATGGTTTTCAGACATTTTGAAATAAATGCAATGTGCTTTCCTTATTTTAAAAACTGAATCATTCAAGGGAAGATAGTTTAGAGTCAGCAAGTTATCATGTGCATTTTTGTGCAATAGTGTTCTCATATGTGTTCCTGTTTTAAAACCTCTAAAGTCTCTCATTCAAATTCATGCATACATATAGAGTATGAGCATGTATTGAACATACAATATTAACTCATTTGAGTTTTGTGAGCCACATTTGTGTTTGTGAGCCATCTCACAAGGGAAAAGTTGCATTAAATAAATAATAGAGATAAAAATTTATACTTCCATATATTTCAAAGCTAATGCAGCCAGTGTACAATAGGATGGTAACATGAAGACACACTGCACTGTAATTTGATTGATTTGCTTTGACAGCAGCCAAATAATTGAGAGTGAAAGGTGTCAGCACAGATGAAATATTGTAGAAGCCACATTCAGAAGGCAACCCCGGCAGCAACTGCAGCTGGAGTTTTATTTTCTTTGATATCATACTGTTACTCACTTCCAGTTTATTCTGAAAGCCAGGAAAGGTAGGCATGTTTCCAAATGAAGGAGGCACTTGCGCGGAGAGAACAGAAGTCAAACTTTGTGTCAGGCGCTGGAACAATGGTATTGATACTGACATTGGGGTATGTGACGGGTGTAATGTCAAAATGAAATGATCTTAATCTTTCCCCCTGGTCGTTGTTGTTATTGTTGTTGTTATCATTGTCTTCTTCTCCTTCTTCTTCAAAATCCCTTTTTACAGGCTACTGCTTATCTGGCCTCTTACATCTAGCTTGGAGGGTAAGTGACTCCCTCTGGAACAACCGTCAGTGTCATTTTGTGGCTTGCTTAGCAGGGGTTTGCTGCAAAAACAGCAGTGCTATTACCCTAGCAGTTAAGCTCGTTTCAAGTTCACCTCTTTCCAGCCCTGCCATCTGGCTTGCGATATGGTTAGCCACAATGATCTGTATCCCATTGAACAACCAGAGGTGATGGAAAACTGGAGGATATCTTTTAACCTCAGAGGGCTGTAGGTTGGAGGCATGGAAGTGGTCAAGCGGTTCAGGGAAGGGTAACTTGAATGAAATATATCCCAAAACTGCAGCATTCAGAAGGATGGGAATACTCAACCGTGTGTTGTCATTTCAAAGCAGTGGTTAGCTCAGACCTGCTTTGGCATGTTTGTGTTTAATTCTTCAACTCTGTTCAGACATTGGGGTCAATCCAATGCACCCAGACAAAAAAAGACCATGATAATCACTTGCACTGACCTCACTTACACACCTGAAAACCTGTTGTCTAGCACCGATATCCCTGTGAATAACCAAAAGTGGAAAGCCTTCTTCACTAGGTTTTCTTCTGCTCTCTCTAGAGACAGCCACAGTCTAAGTTTCTTGCCGCAATCCCAGCCAGCCATGACCCAGGTCCAGCAGCAGAGAAAATTCTTTTTCTTCTAGCTGGTGCAGATCTGCATGTGACCCATACGGCTTCATTGTTTGCGTTGGGCGCTATGAAAATTTAAGCTAAATACATGCTTGGGTCCTAATTTTTTGCATTCTGATTTATGTTTTGAGGCCACGATCTTCATCTGATCTGCTTTTATTGCGATTCTCTCATTAGTTTATGTATTTTTAAAATTTAACTTATGATGTTAACAGCTTTTGGCCACATGCAATACATTTTACTACTCCATGGGTTGTTGTTTTTTTTGCACAGGATTGCTGGGCACTGTAATATATAGGGAGGAAAGTGCTAGGTATTTCATAAGATCCCAAAGAAGTGGAATGAAGCTAAGTTTCTGTTTGTACATTTCTGGATCTGAGCCATTGCGTGTAACCATGGATTAATGGAACAAACTATATAAAGTTAATATGAATGTCTGAATGCTGATGGTTAGTAGCATTCATCAAAACCAGGATCTGAAGCCAGGATCTGAAGTTGTTTTTTTAACCACAACTAAACATGAAACGATGGTTTCACGCGATGTCTGAATGCAGCCATCTTGGCTCATTCCTGGTATAATCCTAGTTTGTTCTCTGGAGGCTATAGAGAACAGGGAATTAACCATTATTGTTTGAGACAAACCAGGATCTGATTGATTGTCTATTAGCTGGATGACAAGCTAGCCATAGTTAAAATCAACGACAGCTTTGAGTTATGTTGGAACCAAGCCAGTGTCTAGAAAAGTATTAAGGAGGAGTCACAATGTATTGTAGAGCAGGAGATGTTCAATAAATAGAGGGCCCTGCCAAATCTTTTTCCTAATCACACTGAGGAGGAGGAAGGGTTAAGAATCCTTTGCCCACATCTTGAAAGTTGGCTGCCAAACAGCCCAGTAAAGCCATGTCAAAGAACTTCTGGGCGTTTCTTTTTCATCCAGTATTTTATGATGATTCTGGTGAGCACCTTAGTCTTTTGGCTGGTTGACATTTCTCTTTGCCTGCCTTGGGTTCCGAATCAGGAACTGGAGGGCGCAGGATTGCCAACCACAAGTGTTCAACATCATCAGTCAGCCTTCCCCACCCAATGACAGGCTTAAAAATAACAAGGGCTTGTTGTTATGTACCTTCTGATTCCAAGCCTTTAGGGTGCAGTGCAGTCATGCTGTAAATCTTTTCTCTGACACCACAAAGGCTAAAAATATACTTTTTAATAAGTGGAAGCAGAATGTGTCATGATTTTATCAGATGGGGCTACTAATAAAACACTGAAGACTGTAAACTGTGACATAAAACCTATAGAAGTTGGTAAGAGTGCCAGCACAGACAGACAGTGTGATGTAGTGGTTAGAGTGTCAGGCTAGGATCTCGGGGACTCAGCTTTGAATCTTAACTCTGCCATGGAAGCTTGCTGGATGACTTTGGGCCAATCACACACTCTCAGGCTAAGTTAACCTCTCACAATTGTTGTGAGGATAAAACGAAGAGGAGGATGCTGCGAGCTGCTTTGGGGCCCCATGTGGGAGAAAGGCGGGGTATAAATGATGTAAATAAATAAATAAGTATGCACACATCTTTTTCTGATTGTGTTAGCATGTTGTTTAGTAAATAATAATAATAACAACAACAACAACAACATTCGATTTATATGCCAGAGCCAGTTTGATGTAGTGGTTAGGAGCGTGGGACTCCAATCTGGAGAGCTGGGTTTGATTCCCCGCTCCTCCGCTTGAAGCCAGCTGGGTGACCTTGGGCTAGTCACGGCTCTCTGGAGCTCTCTCAGCTCCACCCACCTCACAGGGTGTTTGTTGTAGGGATAATAATAACATACTTTGTAAACCGCTCTGAGTGGGCATTAAGTTGTCCTGAAGGGTGGTACATACATTGAATGTTGTTATTGTTGTTATACCACCCTTCAGGACAACTTAACACCCACTCAGAGCAGTTTACAAAGTATGTTATTATCTCCAGTATAATAACCCTGTGGGGTAGTTGGGGCTGAGAGAACTCAAGGTCACCCAGCTATAGAGTAGGAAATCAAACCCGATTCTCCATATTAGAGTCCTGCCACTCTTAATCACTATCCTTATCTATAAATCAGTAGAGATTTAAAGATAGTCTGCCAATAATCAAATATCTTAAAAGGTTAGTAGCCTCACAACAAGTAGGGAGCTGTTCTGCCTGTTGGTGCATCTGGGCCCATCCTTTCTAGACTCTGTCCAGAGATGCTGTCCATCAGCTATGCAGTGGATGGCGTCATTTCCTTAGCCCGAGGGTGCCTCCCAGTTGGGCCCAGGGATCTCCCCCGACAGTAACCTCTCGTGAACCCTAAGGTGGAATGGGCTATTTGCTTGCTTGTGATTCACAGTCAAGTACACATGGCTCGTTTTTGGCTCTAGAGAAGCCAACTGGCCCATTTGCACTCAAGATGGAAGTCTAAGCCCAAGAAGGGATATATCCTAGGAAAACAAATTTCAAAATGGTATTTCCTACAGAAAAACACTCCATGAGCCTTTGCTTTAGGGCTCGCCTCAAGGAAACCCTCAGGAATTGGCCAACAGCCCTACAATCAGCTGGATGCTTTCCAGCGAGGCCGCCTGGGATGCTCTTCATTCAATTTCAGTGGTCAGCGCTGACACACTGCATTACAGCAAACGGCCCTACTTAACATAGAAGTACTTTCAATTGTCATGAGTATTCAGCCTTATTTAAAGTGACATTCTCTCCATCAACCCCCAAGCAAGAACTTCGACTCCGGAGCATTTCAAGAAGTTGATGGAGTTCTGGTCAGTTTGAATTCTGTTGTTAATAAATAGCATACACAGATTGGTGAGGCACAACAGAGAAATGAACGTTGCAGATGCAGAGGCAATCCTGCAGGCACAGGAGGAGGAGACGGGGGAAAGCAAATACGGTACTGTCCGGTAAAAATAGCCCACATTTAAAGAAAGGGACTAGGCAGATACACCGCATTGGAGAAAGGAAAGGCAGAGTATAAATGGGATTATAACGCATATGTGTCGAGTTGAAGCTTTAGATCCTACCTGCCGTTTTTAATGATAGCACGTTATAGCAATTCGTGTTTTCATTGGCACTATGGTAAGATCCTGGGAAGATGCAATCATGGATCAGCATCTTACGATACCACATAAGCAAGCTCTACATGATATGAGAACGTTATTCGTTACAATATAACCCATATGTGACATATTCATGCTGCAGAAATCACCCAGAAAGTCTAATGTGCCGGCGGTTGCTTTTAGTGATAATGTTGTGTCCTTGATAGGTAGTAGCCAAGTAAAGTTTAAGAACCAATTGTCTACTGCATGGGGCCAAACTTATCCTTAAAATGACTTGGAAACTGCCATTGGGGCAAAATGTGGCATCCAGGTTGCTGACTGATAACTCCTAGAGAAAATACACACACATTTAGCTTGTGGGCAAACAATTCTAATGCTTGCCCATTTATTTCTGCACCTAAATCAAGGTGCATGTTTTCTGATTGGGACTGGATTGTGAAGTCTCCGAGCTGACCTCTGTTTTTATAATTTTCATTTTTTTGTCTTTGGTACCACCTAATAAATTAATGAATTACATTCTTGACTGTTATACAGTCATATTTGACCAGTAAGTTTGACCATTTTGTTGTTCTTTCAAAGGTCAACCTTAACATAAAGACATAAATAACCCTAGCAGAGAACAATATCACACTGGAATAGACTCTTTGCTCTGTCCTTTCTTGTTTTTTATCTATTCTGTGAATTATCTAGAAGGTTGTATTCGTAAAGAACACATCATTGCACTAAAAGATATTTAATCTCAAAGTATTTTTGTTTTAATTATTTAATTATTACCTGCTGTCCTTACTGAGACTCAAGGTGAATTAAATAGAGTAAGTCAATATGATCAAACGCTGGGATGTTCAATAAGCAATGCAATAGGGTATACAAACGCAGAAATTTGGAAACAAGCAGAAACCTGATACAGAGCTGAAACAATGCTGAAACAAAACATAAGCAATATAATATTAAAAATGCAGAAACTACCAAGCAGGACCATACTAGCAGCAACAGACAGTGCACAGTAGTATAGTCTACAGTCCCTATCCCTTTTACCAAAGCATCTCTCTGAACCATTTCCTTACAGCGCAGCCCTCTTACCTGTGTAAAAAGCCCTTCCGAACAATTCATTTGGCAGAGTTTGCAGAAAGCCAGGGAAGTGTGAGCTTTCCTGGTCTCTTGAGGCAGGCCATTCCATAAGGTGGGGGCCACCACAGAGAATGCACATGTATGGGCAATGGTTGATTCTGTCCATTGGCAGAGTGGTACCTGCAGAAGGTCTGTTCAGATGAGTGAAGCTGCCCTGGTGGATCATAGGGAGAGAGGCGATCCAGTAGCTATGAGAGACCAAGGCCATGAAGGCCTTCGTATGTCATAGCCAAAACCTTGAATTGAGCCTGGTAACTGATGGGTAGCCAATGGAGGGACTGCAGAATGAGAGTAATATTCATGCTTCACTCCTGTGTGTCTGTGTGTATGTGTCATCAAGTCACAATCTACTTATAGTGACCTCAGCAAGGAATGGTCAAGGCAACTGAGAAGCAGAGGTGGTTTGCAAGTGCTTTCCTCTGCAGAGTCTTCCTTTGTGTCACCCAACCAAGTACTGACTCTGCTTAGCTTCCACGATCTGACAAGATCGGGCTATACCATGCTGTCTTCCCTCCCATGCTCCACCTAGCTCCTAATAATAACTGAGCTGCCGTGTTCTGCAACAACAGGAGTCTCCAAGTTGAGGAGACCTATGGAGAGTGTAATGTAGTAGTCAAGTCTTGAGTTACCGTACTGTGGATCCAGGTGGCCAGGTCAGCCATGTCACAGTGGCCATCTTCCAGGCTAGATTGAGTTTGTAGAAGGCATTATTTGCAACTGCATTGACTTGCTTCTCTAGCAGCAATGCTGGATCCAGTATAACCTCTAGACTCCTAATGAAGTCTGTGAGTGTCAATTTAATACCATCTGAAGTGGAGAGCAGCATGTCCTTCAAGATTATCAAGGTTTTACATAGAGTTTAAATAAAATGGGGTGTACGATTGCACCCTGTGGAACCCTGCAAGGTAATTCTCACACTGAAGATAGCTGGTCTCGAATAGCGACCCTTTGAATGTGATCCTTGAAGAACAATTTAAACCAGTCCAAGGTAAACTTACTTCTGCGTCCAAATGCCTCAACAGGATATCATGATCAACTGAATCAAAGGCTGCAGATAGATCTAGGGGGGCCAAAACAGGAGGGCCACGGTGTTCTGAAGCTAGTATAAACACAATTACCACTATGCTAAGACTAAAATCCAAATATTTTTAGTAAACTGTACCATACACCTGTATTTTTAATTATATTCTAACAAGGATACACAATTCCTTAAAGGGATAGTACACAATTCCAAAGATACAAATAATTATCTGAAATTCCAAAGGTGAAAATAACCATTGGTGTATGTTAAGTGACTTTGAGGAAATTCACAAAAACACGACCACACCGGTAGCACGTTTGGCTGCTGGAAAGCTGGAAGTTCTCTTCAAGAATTTGGAAGGGAAAAAAAGATAAAACATTAAGAGACTTTGGTTATTTACATATTTACCTTTGGAATTTTGGATAATTATTTGTATCTTTGGAATTATGTACTATCCTCTTAAGGAATTCTGTATGCTTGTAAGAATGTAATTCTAAATACAAGTGTACGGTAGAGTTTACTAAAAATATTTGGATTTTAGTCTTGGCACCAGGTTTTTTTTTCAGGGGGAACGTGGGGGAACGGAGTTCAGAAACCTCTTGAAAATGGTCACATGGCTGGTGGTCCCGCCCCCTCATCTCCAGACAGAGGGGAGTTTAGATTGCCCTCCGCGCCACTCAGCGGGGCGGAGGGCAATCTAAACTCCCCTCTATCTGGAGATCAGGGGGCGGGGCCACCAGCCATGTGACTATTTTCTCCGAGGGCAACCCACTGAGTTCCACCACCTCTTTTCCCAGAAAAAAGCCCTGCTTAGCACAATGATAGATCTAAAGGGAGCTACAAAGTTGCATGGCCTTTGTCAACATTCAGGTGGAGATCAACCACTGAAACCACCAGAGCCTTCTCCATCCCACAGCCTGGCCTGAAACCAGACTGAAAAGGGTCCAGAGTACAAGAAGACCTGGTTTGCTGCTGTTCTCTCAATCAATTTGCCTAGAAAGGGCAAATTAGAGACTAGGCAATAATAGGCCACATCATTTTTGTCTAGGGATTCTTTTGTGGGCAGGATCCTGTCAATATCCCTCAATGTAACTAGGTCAAAGTGGTCCATAAGCAGACCAGGCAGTGTATTAAGGTTTTATTTCATCTCACCTATATTACAGCTGGCCTCCAGATCAGAGCATATTCATGTTATTTTATCAGCAAAAAAAATCTTTGCAAAATTGTCACAGCTAATTTTCTGTTCTTGAGACGGAAGATTCAGATTGAGGAGTCAGAAGATGTCAAAATACCTCAAACAATTGGGATGGTCGTGAACCAGCTGGTGCAAGAGTTGCAGATAAATAACACTTCTTTGCCACTATTACCTCTGCTTCATAGGTTTTCCAATGGGATCTACAACACACTTTCTCATATTCAGTGCAAGATTTCCACTAGCATCTTTCTAGACATCTTTCAGCCTTCTTTAAGTTACACAGTTCCATTGTAAACCATGGAGCTGGCTTTCACTTTAAAGATAGGAGTGGCTGAGAAGGAGCAATTTTGTCAGTATCTTCAAGGAGTTTCACATTCCTAGCTCTTACCACAGCCTCAACAAAGAATGTTTGAAATTCTAAAATCCTATAGCACATTTTGGAATACAGAAGGATCCTTGATGGACCAATGGTCTAACATAGTATAAGGCAGCTTCATGTCTTCCCAACTTCCTTCTACATGTGAATACATGAAGCTGCCTTGTACTATGTTAGACCATTGGTCCATCAAGGTCAGTGTTGTCTACTCTGGCAGGCAGCAAGGTCTCAGGACAGAGAGTGTTTCACATCACCTATTACCTAATCCTTTGATTGGGAGATGTTTTTTATAACTGGAACACAGCTGATCCTCCAGGTTCTCCAAAGAACTGATCCAAGCCACTTCTGAAGGAACTCAACTGGTTTATTATAGGGTCGTGCAAAACAGAACAGACAGAAAATCTCTGGTTCGGTTCATTAAAGTAGCTTCTGGAATGGCAGAACAAAATCAGGAATTGAAGCTGTAACAAGAACCCCCACACCACACCAAAAAGTTAATGTGTTTTGTTTTGGTTCATACTCACATAGCAGCAGCGCAGGCAGACCAGCCAGGCAGTGTGGGACACAGCATCTTGTTTTCCTTACCTACAAGTCTGCATGGAACCAATCAGATCCCAAGGGGGGAGACTGAGCTGCCCTTAGCATTAACCTGCTACAAAGCTCGAAACAACATAACATCACTGGTGGTTACGTAACACTCAGCTCAAACCCATTCAACACATCACCAGTGACTTGTAGCCTATGCTGGACAATGATACTCTTCTCTCATAAGCATTGGGAGGCAAATCTTTTCTTGCCCACAGACAGCCCCCTAACCGTAAACAAATTCTCACTCATAATAATGTACTTCCCAACATGGACTCGGGGACCAGAGTCTGCAATAAACCAAGATGCCAATTCTGTCCCCATATTTACTCCAACAGCATGGTCACTTAACCTAGCAACACCAGTTATACCTTCTTAGGTTAATTCACTTGTTCAATTTCCAATTTTATATATGCTATTAAGCAGGGCTCATTTCGTAGAAAAAGAGCTGCAGGAACTCTTTAGCATAAATCATTAGCATATGCCACACCCTTTGGTTGGGCCAAAATGGCCAGGATTCGACTGCTGCCAGATGGGGGAGGGTTCCGGGATGTTTTGGTCCTGTTTGGGCTCGACTGATCCGAGCTGTTTTGGCAGCGACCCAATCTCGGCTATTTTGGCCCCATTTTGGCCCCGTTTGGGCCTGGATTGGGGCTGATACAGCTGAGACCGGGTCGGTACCTGCCTTGCACTGACCCAATCCCAGCCATTTTGGGCCCAATCCCAGCGGTAATGGGCCCCAAATGGCCATTTTGGGTCCGTTTCGGCCTAGATCAGGGGCCGAAATGGCCAGGATCGGGATCTGTGCCAGGCAGGGGAGGTTTCTCCCACCTGGCACCAACCAGATCTGGGCCGTTTCAGCCCCAATTGAGGCCTAAGTGTCCCAAAGTGTTCCAAAGTCTGGTGGGTAGGGCCACCTGACTGTGGGGGGAACTGCTGGAATGGCGTTCCGATGTGTTCCCCCTCAAAATGAGCCCTGCTATTAAGTGTCAGCAATGCCCCTCTACTCTCTGCATTAGACAAACAGTTCAATCCCTATGCAAAAGGATAAATGGACACTAACCTACGTGACATTAGAAATCACACAATTCAAAAAATAGTGGGAGAACATTTTCATCTTCCAGGACATTCCATAGCTGATCTAAAAGTGGCTGTCCTCAAACAGAGAAACTTCAAGGGGAGATTACAATATGAGATTGCTGAAATGGAGTTTATTCACAAATTCAGAACATGGACACACACACACCCGGGGCTGAACAGAAGAATTAGGATTCGCACCTCACTACAGATGCTAATTTCTGCTCTAATCAAGTCACATTGTACCTTTACATCCTGACATCTTCCTCTTCTACGCCTCTCCCCTATAATCAAGCTGCATTATACATACACATCCTGATGCCCTCCCTTGTAACACCCCACCCACCTTTGGCTGAGATATAAAGGCTCAGGGATCTCCATTCCTACTTGTCTCTGAAGAAGGGAGCTCTGACTCTCAAAAGCTTACACACTGAAAATCTTGTTGGTCTCTAAGATGCCGCTGGACTCAAATCCTGTTGGAGGGGAGGGAGGGAGGTGCTTTTGGGGGCGGGGGCAGGCTGGCAGTCACTTCCTTCTGCAGGTTTGCCCGACATCATATTAGTTCTCCTTTCTTTCTGGGCTTTTTGGTTCAAGGGTTCAAGGTAGGATCAAAGATTAGAGCAGGGAGGACAGAGTCTGATCCCACAGGCTCCTTCTCCTTCTTCCACTCACAGCTTAACTTAAGAAGTGAAACGGGAAGTGGGAAATCCTGCAAAGGATCATTCAGTTATGCAAATTAAGGTGGAATAGTATCCTGGAAGGGAAAGACTGGGCCAGAGAAATGCAGCTGCACCACTCCAGCAGCACCATGGCCCTGCTCTGTCTCCCCCATCCCCTTTCAGATGTGTGTGTAGAATGTACTAGAAGAAAGAGAGTGGGTTGATGGTTTTGAGGGAGGACTGTGTTGTGCGATTTTTGGTGCCTTTGAGTACAAAGGCCCCAGAGCCTTGTTTCACCAATCCCCTTGAAAAGAACAGCGTGCGTGTGTGCGCATCCAATGGCCACCTTGTGTTGTCTTTCAGCAATGGCCGAAACTCATGAAAACAAGAAGAAACTCATGAAAAGGGGGGGGGCTTGTGAAAAGGAGAGGAAACCCACAGATTAGATCCAAGCCAAGACCGGCCCACCCGGAAAAAAACGATAATGGAACTGAAATGGAAATTTTTTGAGTGCATACCACTATAAAACAACTTAAGCCTAGAGACTCTAACTGCAACAACTATGGCAAATGTCTTATTTACAACAACCAGGGCATTTTTTTCAGGGGGAATGCAGGGGAACGGAGTTCTGGAACCTCTTGAAAATGGTCACATGGCTGGTGGCCCCACCCCCTGATCTCCAGGCAGAGGGGAGTTGAGATTGACCTCCGCGCCGCTGAAGTGGCGCAGAGGGCAATCTAAACTCCCCTCTGTCTGGAGATCAGGGGGCGGGGTCACCAGCCATGTGACCATTTTCTCTGAGGGCAACCCACTGAGTTCCACCACCTCTTTTCCAAGAAAAAAAGCCCTGACAACAACCCAGTTTGTTCTTCCAAGTAACCACCAGGAGGCACATGGCTCATCCTCCCAATTGAACCTGTAACCTTTTGCACAAGAATCAGACACTCTAGCACTCGGCCACAGCCTAGGTTTGCCAGGTCCCCCTGTACTCCCGGAGGGAGGTGGGGCCCCCGGCACCTACCTTCTTGGTGGGTTCACTGCGCATGTGCACACAAGTGTGTGCACACCTCAGGTCTGTGCAATGATGTCACTTCTGGGAAGTGACATCATCATGCAGGCCATGGCTGCCACTGGGAGTGCTCCCGTGCTTCACGGGGGCCCCGATCCTGGCTGTTTTGGGCCCAAATTGGGCCCCAAACGAGCACAAAACAGCCAGGATTGGGCCCGAATCAGCCAGGATCGGGCCCGAATTGGCCTGGAATGGACTGCTGCCATGTGAAAGAGCACTCCTTCACCTGGCAGTGGCTCGATCCTGGCCGTTTCAGGCCCAAAATGGGCCAAAATGGCCACGATTGGGCCTGAATCATCCTGGAACAGGCCACCGCCACTGCACGGGGGAACACTCCCTTGCAGTGGCCCATTCCAGGCTGATTTGGGCCCAATCCTGGCTGTTTCAGGCCTGTTTCAGCCTGTGAGAGTGTGCAGTACCACCCAGGAGTGACCCACGCTGCCCAGGAGCACGCCTGTGAGGTCTTTGCCTCCCCCACCAGCCAGGTAAGCAGGAGTGGGGGTAGAGTGTGGGAGTGGGAGACGGACAACCCTACTACAGCCCCTTCCATGTGCTCCTCTAGTCTGCATGCAGAAGTTTCCTGCTGCCAGTCCTCCCCTCCCTGTAGTCATCACATGAGTTTAGAAGGAACCCAAAAGGAACAACTGCATAGGCTTAGCAGAACAAGTAAACAGCTAACTGAATTAGACCCTCTATGATTGCCACACAATTCAAGGTTCGACAAAAGCCTCCTTATTTTGTGTTCTTCATGTTACAGAGTAATCAGACTAGGGAGTTAGATATACCTACTACCATTGCTTATTTCTTTTGACAAACATTTAGCTATAGACAAACTCCTGCTTCTCCAAAGCATATGCATTTGATGCTGGGAGGAGAATCAAAGCCATTGAGGTCTCATGTTTTTAATGTAAAATTAATTCCTTTAAAAAGATTTTTTTACAAAAACCCACAACGTTTTTCTAATGTGCATTAAGAATGTTGGAGAGTTCACTGAAGCATATGCTTTGAGCTTTCAGGAGCAATCTGTAGTCAGGCATTTTAAATGAAAATTGATTTGTGATTTACATGGTCAGTGGAAAGAAAATTAACTTATGGAAGGTTGTAATGAAATATTAGACAAGTAAAAAAGTAGATGGTGATCTAGTGGAACTAAAAGTCCCATCTGGAAGAATTCGGTGACATTTTTACATTTATCTGTGTTCTGCATGAGTTGTAATGTTAGTGGTAATTTTATGGGACTGAACTGAAATGAAAAGGGTGTTTTCACAGATTGCCGACAATATAGGACTGTGTTCAGTGGAGAGTCTTGTATCCTTTTCTCCATTTTCCTATAATATGACTCATTGCACTTTTTTTCTCATCCACTGTTGCTAAATTCATTCAGCCCTGTACTTGAGGTTATTAAAGAAGAACATCAAACGCGCACAAATACAATCTAACAGCACATTTAAAAGAAACACAGTAGCTTCCATTTACTACTTCTGTGTGCAGTTCAAGGAACGTTTGGGAAAGGGTGACTCTGGAATGCAAGCCAAAAGAAAAGTAAGAGCTGCCAGCTTAAAGCATTCGCCCTGTAGGGTTTGTTCATGTATTTAGATATTTATACCCTGCTTTTCTTTCCAATGGGGACCTAAAGCAGCTTACAACTCCATTCTTCCCTCCTCCAATTTATTCTCAACAACAACCCTGTGAAGTAGGTTAGGCTGAGAAAGAGACTGGCCTAAGGACACCCAGTGCCATGGCAGAGTGGGGATTCCAACGTGCGTCCCCAGATCCTAGTCCAACACTCTAGAGACTACAACATGCTGGCGAGTAGAATTTCTGCAGGTTTTTTTTCCTGATTGCACATTTGGCAAGTAAACAGGTGAAGCCTGTTCAGGATTTTATCTGTGATCCTGTTCCCAGCTGAAACAATCCCTAACACAGTCACCTTGCCAGTGCCCAGGCCCTGCTTATATAGAGGAGCCACTTGTTTTTACCAATGTCTACACATGAATAGTGCACACACTAATACCCCACCTTCTGTGTTTGCATCAGCGCTTCTTTGAACAGCTACTATTGTGGAAATCAGCACTGTCATGAGTGCATACTAACTGTGTGTTGGACTAAGCTCCAGGAGGCACATGTTCGAACACCTATCTGCTGTGGAAGACAACCTATCTTATGGGATTGTCGTCACCTATGTGCTATGTCAGGCTACGTGGAGGCAAAGAATCACACCAGACACTTGTATGGGTTAGAAGTGGCCATAACTTTATTGATTACAGCTGGATGGAGCATTGGCCTGGCATCTGGGCACGGATCCCCATTGGCATTGTAGGCCTGGCTGCCAACCAATGCATCACCCGCCAGCCTCCCCCTGGCACCTCAGCACATGTAGTTCCATCACCGACCCTGCCAGGCGACCCTTGCTTCCAGATCCGTCGGGGTGAGCAGACCCAAAGGCCCACTCACCCTATTGGGATCCGGCCCAATGCCTCAAAACCGCCAACCCATAAAGTTGTGACAGTGCCCCCCCCAATAGTCCTTAATCAGCGGAGGGTGGGAGGGTGACCAGTTGCTCCTGCAGATGCTCGGGTCTAATGGCGCTGACCATGTGGCTGGGCCAGCGCTGGATGGACGCTCCTCCTCTTACAACTAATCCCGCCTCCACTCCGCCTTGCCCCTGGTGCCAACCCAGCTTGCTGTTATGTCATCAGCTTCCTTTTGTTGTGAGCATAAAAATGAAAAGGGGAGAATGATGTTGTAAGCTGCTTTGAATCCCCATTGAGGAGAAAAGAGGGGTATAAATATATAAATAAAGAAATACAATAAATATCAGTTGTGAAGATTCCAAAATTGGTAGGTAATGGGTTTCCTATATGAAGTCACCCAGCTTGTATTGATGGATTAAATTCTCTGGTCTCTGAAAAATAGCCTTCTGTTCCTAAGTTAAATCAAGAATATTATCTGATTTTACTAATTTTGTACCTGGACAGTGGACAGCCCCCAAGAGGCTCATAAAAGGTCACACCTGCATTGACGGATATGCACTGATGGGCTTCAGAGAACAATATCCTGGCTCTTTTGTGAATCATGACTTGAACAACCAAAATGGCCAAGAATTACTCATCCCCCCCAAGGGTAGAACAGGCATCATATACATTTGACTTGTTGAAAAAGAAAATTCATAATCTGAGCATTGGTGGCAGTGGGGGGGGGGGCATTGCCTCATAAATAAACCAAGCAAGCAATTTAAAAATGTCACCAAACAAACCAATCAGTTTAATATTTGGCACGCTGAAGAATTCAACGACCAATTTCCTGCCTTGCCTCTGAACTTTAATTCTGAACTAGTGGTGTAATACCAGGGCTTTTTTTCTGGGAAAAGAGGTGGTGGAACTCAGTGGGTTGCCCTTGGAGAAAACGGTCATGGAGGCAAGGAGGGCAATCTAAACTCCCCTCTGTCTGGAGATCAGGGGGCGGGGCCACCAGCCATATGACCATTTTCAAGAGGTTCCAGAACTCCATTCCACCGCGTTCCAGCTGAAAAAAAGCCCTGTGTAATATCATGAGCATGTGCGCACACACACAGAAAGCCAATGTACAGCTCTTGATTGTGGTTGATGAGTCATTGGTCCATACAATTACATTAAGAATAAAGTTTAGTATTATTTGAGAAATGCACATGGACATCAGTAACGTAGAGAGGAACAGACACAAGTAAACGAGAGGTCCAGAAACGCTATGCTAAAATACACACGTCCAACTTTCTGTATAAAATTCTGAAAATGAAACAACGGAGGATTTCTAAGGTGTCAGTTTCACTTTGGAAACAAGATCAAGTAACGTCAAGCAATGTCAAGTAAAGACCCAGAAATTCTGAGGAGGAAGATTTTTGGAAGCATCTTTAGGGGAAATGCGCACCATGATGGCACCATGCCATATGATGAATACTCATAGACATTACAGCTAGAAAGCATGGAGGTCACCAAATGAAAGCCTCTTGTGGCATCCCTACTGTGGGCATGACAAGAACAGTTTGTTACATAATGTTTACTTTACAACCATCCTTTTCATTCTAGTTAAAATGGCAAGGACTGAATTATTTTTCACCAACCTCCTTCCTGTAAGATTCCAATCTTGAAAGACGCTGATCAGCCATAGGTAATGGTAATATTCTAACTAGGGGGGGAGGAAAGGTAATAATTCCTCTTCTTCATTTTATATTTCTGAAGCACCCCAAAGTACCAAGCACTGCATAAATTTTAAATATTGACATTCGTTCTGCCCCCAGGCTTATCATTTAACAATTCCCGAAAAACAGTGGTTGGAGACCCACCTGTGCCATTTAGTTGTATATTTATTTCATATGCACATCTGAACGAAAGATGAAAAATCAAATCTATCATGCATTCCCTGCCTTTCAATAAACCTGTGTCGCTAATGATGGGGGGAGCGGCCCTTCTAATCACAGGATAGTCAAAAGGTCAATATTAGGTATTGGTTTTCCGTCCTGTCCATCTGAAACAATATACCGCAGTGAATGCATTTGGTAAATGGTGGTAAATGAACCTCTCAGAAGCATTAGAATGGCAGGAAGAGAAAAATTCGAGAATAGATGCTAAGTGGATCTTGTGGTTTGTAATTGTAGCCCTGGGAATAATTATCCTAATTAATAGCTAGTATAACCCAGGCCTTTGCCCCTGTGCTTATGTATGAGTTAATGATTACTGTTAAGCAGAGTATGTTTTTGGTGGAATTGCTGAGTATGTCAGAAGGGTAAAAAGTCCTCAGGGAGAAGATTTAAACTCTATTGATCTTTAGGGTACCCATTTTCCCTAAACCACAAGTACATCACTTTGTGATCAGATAACGTCTTTGCAGACCACAAAATAGTGGATCCTGGTTAGGGGATAGCAGAGAAGAAAGATCTGTTACACCAGTAAGTTCTTCAGACATGCAAACTCATCCAGATTTTGCTGAAGATAGCCGTCTTACCAGAGAAGATAGGTCTTTTTTTAGTATTTTATTTTGCCACTTGTTAAATATAACCATTTCCTGTGAAAAAATATTTGGGTATTTCTTATCCTCTTTTAATGCCCTATGCAGACAGAGAAATTTTCAGAGACCACAAAGTCAACTTTCTTGGATATTCCAAGGTATAAACATGCACAGATTTCACTATTCTGTTATTAGGTGTTGGTCTTTATCTGGAAATCACTCATGAAACTGCAGGATGTGTATCTGTTTCTTCATGTAAGGATTTTTGAGAGATAGTGTGGTATAGTGGTTAGGGTATCAGACTAGGATATGAGAGACCAAAGTCCAAATCTCCACTCTGCCATGGAAGCTTGCTCAGTGACCTTGGGCCACTTTCAGCCTAACCTACCTACGAGGGTTGTTGTGGAGAAGAGAACAATGTAAGCCACTTTGAGTCTTCTTTGGGGAGTAATGTGGAGTAAGTGTGTATGTGTTACATGCCATCAATGTTCCTTCCGATCTGTAGTAACCCTATAAATGAAATACCTTCAAAATGTCGTATCATTAATAGACTTGCTCAGATCTTGCAAACTGGAGGACATGCCTTCCTTCACTGAGTCAAGCCATCTCGTTTTGGGTTTTTCTCTTCTACTGCTTTCAACTTTTCCTAGCGTTATTAAATTTTCCAGAGAATCCTGCCTTCTCATGATGTGACCAATGTATGATAGCCTCAGTTTTGTTATTTTAGCTTCTAGGAAGAAATCAGGCTTGATGTGATCTAGAACTCACTTATTTTTCTTTTTGACTGTCCATGGTATCCACAAAACTCTCTTCCAGCACCACATTTCAGATGAGTCAATTTTCTTCCTATCAGCTTTCTTCATTGTCCAACTTTCATATCCATACATAGTAATGGAGAATACCAGAGTGTGGATTATCTTGATCTTGGTTCCCAGAGACAGATCTTTATCTTTAAGGATCTTCTCTAGCTCCCTCACAGCTGCTTTTCCAAGTCTCAATCATCTTCTGATTTCTTGGTTGCAGTCTCCTTTTCAGTTGGTGATTGAGCCAAGGAATAGAAAATCTTAAACCATTTCACTCCTTCACCACTTTAAGGTATGTATCCACAGAGTATAAATGAAGCAGATTAATAAAAAATTTCCTCTCTGAGGTGGTGGTTCAGAGACAAAATAGATGGGACAAAGGTCACAGGCCTCCATGTGTTTATAAAAGGCAAAGTACAAGCACACACAGCCACATCGTGGTTAAGGGCCACAAAGGGAGGAGGCTAACCCTTCTGTTACCACTTGGTATTAATTGAAACTGCACCCCTCACTTTGCTATTAGCACTTTAATAGGAAAAAAAAAGAAAACGTCCTTTAAAAGAAAATGTCCTTTAGAAACCTCTCTTTTTTCCTTTAAAGAGCTAATAAATGTGAGTGGAGGGCAGTTATTTGTGTGGCTGTTCAGAGTCCCCACCACACCACACCGCTTGTCCTTGATCTGATTTGGGGCTGCTGGCATCATAAGGATGATCTGTTTTCTGCTTTTGAAGACTTGTTGGGGAAAAGAGTGTCTGTCCAGCTCCAGCAGTTCCCATTTAATCCAAATCATGCATTAATCTGGGGTGCATGGTCTTGAACCTTGTAGTTCCAGAGAGCATTCTTGACTAGAGATGGTCACGAACTGGGAAAAAACCAAACCATGTGGTTCGTGGTCCATCAAATTTCATGAACCACGAACTTTCATGAACCTGCCCCTGGCTCGCGAACCGGTTTGTTTGGTTCGTGAAAACGTCACATCCAGGTCAGAAAATTGTCACTTCTGGGTCAGCAGAAATTCACTTCTGGGTCAGCAGAAAGTCTGCAGGAAGTCCATCCCCTGTTGCCTAGGAAACTGATTGATTGGCACCAGGCTGTCTGCAGTGACGAACCAAAAAACGAACCAAATGAACCTGCCTAAAAGTTCATGGCGGTTCGTCAGAAATGGGATCTGATGAACCGTGGTTTGTGAACCATGAACCGGCCTGGTTCATGCTTAATTTTGGTTCATATTTCAGTTCGTGCCCATCTCTATTCTTGACTCCACTGGGTGTGCAACCACTCCTGCAGTCTGCTGTGAAAGGGCTCCAATGAAGGAGATAGAAAGGGAGGCTCATTTGTGTTTCGGTGCATAGCTTCACTTGGCACTATAAACTAGATAGCAGAGAGAGGCAACCTTGGTGAAACAGTACTGCAGATAGTTCTAAAGACAAAGGATAGGATAGGATAGGATAGGATAGGATAGGATAGGATAGGATAGGATAGGATAGGGATAGTATGGATTGGATTTTCAGCTAAGATGTTGTTGTCCTCCCTCAGATGAATGGTTTTTTTACATCCCCAAGCAGACACATCCTTTTAAACATCCACTGCCTATAGCGGGAGAACAGGAAGTACTGCAGTACTGCACTTACCTGTGAATTTCTTTTCTTCTCAGAGATATTCATTATGTTTTAGTAGTTTTAAAAGCAAGGTATTTTACAAAAGTGGAGGGAGAGGGAAGGAAATAAACTACAACCTACATGAAAGTAATCTGATAATGAACCTGTGCAAATTTATCTGGATCAGGCAGCCATTAACAGACAATAAGATACTTTCAGAAAGCCTATGGAGTTATCAGTTCTGCGTTCTGCATTCTACACTGCGGAAATAAACTTGCAGGAGGAAAGCAGCTACAAATAAATATAGAGAGAGATCCAACAAAAATTATTCGCAATTTACGCTAAAAGTGCCCTTTATTTCATTTTTATAACTTTGCTAACTACTGGCTCTTAAACACAAATAGGAAAATATCTGACTTCCGTGACTTGGGATGCAAGAGAACGGAATGATAAAAATGCTACTTATTTCGAAACGTAATTATAGAAATAATCTAAAGTGAGATACACCGTGTAATGTCAGAATGTGCTCCCATTGTTGTAGTTTGATACGGATGTGAGAAAATTGTTAGTTACTCCTGCAGAATGAACCAGCATTTGGCAGTTTACTATTGAGTAAATAGTGACTACAATGTAGAAGATCTTTGAAAGAAAAGACAATAGGTTAAAAGACAAAATATAATGTATGTGCACATGATCTATATAGATGTGTGCATGTAATGCAGAAGGGTGTGCAGTCTTTTTATATATATATATATATAATGTAGCCACATATACACACATAAATAAACTGCATGACTACAAAGAGTTAAAGCACAGCCTTAACCAATATGGAAATTCAACTGAATTTGAAATTTACTATATGCTGTTTCTGCTTTTCATTTTTTACCATTTCACACCTTGTCCACATCTCGAGCGAGCTTGTACGTTTCCAGTGCATACATTTCTTGTGATGATATATTGTCCTGGTGGAAAATTTCATTTACTGGCTGTGCCCTTTGCTGAACCTGTTGCTAGTCAGGGAACATGATAAGCGTATAAGTGGCATGCTACTTCATTTATCATACATCGTTTTAGACACTCAAATATCTTATATACAATTCTGCATTCTATACCGCAGGAATCAACTTGTGAGAGGAAAGAATCTACAAATAAAGTGTCTGTTTGTAATACATAAGTATATCATCCTAATAAAAATTAATCACAGTTTACACTCAAAGTGCACTTTATTTCATTTTTATAGCATTGGTAACTACAAGCTATCAAACGCAAATAGAAAAATATCTGGAGTTTGTGATTTGGAATATAACAGCATTGAATTATATGAAAATGTTACTTATTTATAAATAATTGAATTACATTTTCAAACAAACCAAAACTGTGATATATTTTTAATGCTAGAAAATTCTACTATCTTTTTGTGTTCTTTGCATATTGCTTATATCTCAGAGAAAATAACTTGCTGAAAATGGGGGAGGGGGGCAGAAATCCTCCCAGTTCACCAGGAAGAAAAAATATTTTGCAAGATTGCTGGTCAAATGTTGTAGGTTTGTCCATATTTTGTTTGCTAGAAAAATGAGATCAAACATCTCTAATTTCAATCAGTTTTAGCCATTGATTTCATTGCCTGTTTATGCTGTTTTAATCTACTTCACTTCATTATATTTTTATGTGCCACATAAAATAGCCAACATGTTGCCAAGAGGTTGCATTTAAAATATTGAATCTAAAACTATGATTGAGAGTGAGATAACAGACAAAATGTAATGATACTTATCTACAAATATATGTTTTAAGATATATCTATAGCTCCACTCATCCTTTCACATTTAAGATTTAAGAATATTTATGCCCTGGATAATCCAGGCAAGCCTGATCTTATCAGATCTTGGCAGCTAAGTAGGGTTGGCCTTGGTTAGTAATTGGATGGGAAACCTCCAAAGAAGAGCAGAGGTGCAGATGCAGGCAATGGGAAACTGCCTCTGTTAGTCTCTTGCCTTGAAAACTCAACCAAGGCTCACCAAAGTCATGACTTGATGGCACTCTTCATCTCCACCACCAACACCATGTTCAAAAGCCTCCTTCCCCATTAAGATTTCCAAAATAATCTGTAAAATTGTTCTCAAAACCTGGATTAAATGGATAGCCCCAGTGATTTTAAGGGGGGAAGTACATTCATTGTGAAAAAGTTGACTGAGTGGATAGATGCTATACTATGACCAAGAGTATTGGCTACTGATAAATGCTGTCTTGGGAAGTAGCAGTTGACCACAGTGAATCTGGTGGAGGGGGTTGTATTGCTGTTCTCTGCCACAAGAAACGGCCAGTGACAAGTTGAAAATAAATTTAGGGAGCAAATCAAGCAGGTTTTTCCATACTAAGGAAAATGGAGCAAATGGAGCGTTTTTTTCATACTAAGAAGCTGTAGTGATGCTGATCTTCATGCCTTTACGGGACTTCATCCCCTCAGAACATTCTGTTCTCTTCACATTAAACTTTAAATTAACAGATGTGACAGATAACAAAACTAATAATTTGCACACCTTCTGTGAACCATCTAAACTTAATCCAATAACTAGACAATTCAATCCGAGAAAGTTCTCTAAATGTTTGTTATAATGGTAGAATCTGAGTTAATTTTTCATTACATTAGGCAAGCTATAGCTGGTATTCAGAGGCTGCACAGAATTCTTTGGAAGGTGGTTAAGAAGAGCTAACTAGGGTGTTTTTTTTAAACAAAAGAAGAGGCTGGTGTTTTAGAACCAAGAAAAAACCTTGAAAGTGAAACGAACGCCTGAGAAAAGTTAGTTTCGTGGAGAGCATCTGAACGGTTATCATGAAAGGCATCCTATGATCAGTGAATGGGTAATATCACCGCTGCAATCTGCATTACTTCCGATTTCTTTGTCTATTATCCCAGATGTTTGTGTGACCTTCATCCATGACAGAATGTAAACTAGAAATGCTGGGATTTATTTGACACCAGCCCTTGTTCTCTCGCTGCAGCAAGGAAAAGTCAGCTCTGGCATTTGTTCACAGATGTTATACTTGAGGTTTGACAGCCACCTCCTAGAGATCAACAGTGTTGCTCTCCTGCTCAGGAGCTCCCATCCAGCATCAATCAGGCAGCTACTTTCTGATCCTGTCGCTGACCATTTTTTCTCTCTTTCCTCAAATAACCAGATAGGAAAGAAATTCTCCCATCAGACAAAGCACTGCTGTGTGTCTTTCCTTCCCTTTGGCAGTCGGGCCACCATCCAAATCATGCATTGTGGGACTTGAACATGGCCTCTATGGACTGACACAGGAATAAAGGATCTCTATACCCATTTTTCCTAATGGATAATGGAATTATATTGGTTAGTTTGTCTCAGAAACAGCAAAAGCCAGTTTGGTGTAGTGGTTAGGAGCGTGGGACTCTAATCTGGAGAGCTGGGTTTGATTCCCCACTCCCTCCACTTGAAGCCAGCTGGGTGACCTTGGGTCAGACACATCTTCTTGGAGCTCTCTCAGCCCCACCCACCTCAAAGGGTGTTTTGTTGTGGGGATAATAATGGCATACTTTGTAAACCACTCTGAGTGGGCATTAAGATGTCCTGAAGGGCGGTATATAAATCAAATGTTATTATTATTATTATTAAAATAACAGCCTTAGAGTAACAGGTTCATTATGGCAGAAGCTTTCATGGACCAGAGCTCACTTCATCAGATGCATGAAGTGTATCCCTGGCTGGCAATATGACTGCTCTTGTTCATTATCACTGTGCTTATCTGGTGAACAATTGAGCCTTGCATGTAAATGTCACTCACCATTCCTCATGCATCTTATTGACCTTTGACTCTACTATTTAGAGCAATTTGCCCCTCTCTTCCCTTGCCAACCTGTATATATCTGCCAACTAAAGATACATGTTGTATAGAGGTGTGCACTGAGAAAAAATTTGTTATACTTTTGAATCTGGGATTTCTAAACAAACTCTATCCCATTATTAGTTTGTTTTGGGTAGGCCTTTGCCAGTTCTGCTTGAATCTATTAAGTTTTGTCATCGTCATGTGTTTTGGCCCCGTTGCATGCAGGACAAGTGTTGGCTGCATACATGCAGATTCACACTGCTCTTTTCAAGGGAGATTGGGAAATGAGACTCTGGAACAGCTGTGTTTGCACTTAATAGTACCATAACTAAACAGAACACAGTCTTCCCTCTAAACATTCAGGCCACCAAGTTTTTTCTCAAGTACAATACCCTCACATACAACAACAGAGCCCAAAGAAGGTGAGTGTCAGTGAGCACTATGGTGGAAAACTGGTTTGCAAAGCAGTAGTGGCGTTGTGGCGGTCCCCAAACAGGAGAGTGCTCCAACCAGCACAGTGCAGTTACAGCATTTAAAAAAAATCCTGCTTCTGTATTCCCTTTTTTCTTTTTCCAAGTGATGATAATGCCAATACGTTATTCTTACATTTGAGTCCTTCTGTTGCATGTTGCTGCCATCTTTCCTTGTGCCTTGCAGTTTCATTCCCACAATGAGGAGTGGCTGGTGGCGAATCCTTCCTTTTGCACTCAGTCAGCGTTCCAGGGGGAAATGGTGTATTCTTGCCTTCATTGCTGCCAATCTCCTCTATCACCTAAGTGCAGGCAGGCTGCATAATCCCACCCATTCCCCACCCAAACAAACATTTGTTTTTCCATAACTTTTTGTTTTGCAGTGCAGGGCAGGCACAAGCAGAGTAGGCCAATGGCTCACAGACTATGTGGAAAATAGGGTTATTAAATAGTCACGTACTGTAACTCCTTCCTTTGTCCCATTGGAAAAAGAGCAGGACAAGATGAAGGAGGGAGCTGCAGTGCATGCGTGAGCGCATGCATGAATGCTCAAAGTGAAAACTGCCTCAAAGGAGACAGTTTTCAGACAGTGCACACTGGGATTCTTCTGAGGAAGGGAAGTGTGGGATTATGCAAGTGTGTGTATGGGAGACAAGTGCCCTACTCAGATGGTAATTGTAGAACCCTTTCCTGGGAAATAAGCTCTACTGAATAACATGGGACTTACTTCTGAGCAGACTTGCTTAGGCTTGCTGCCTTACCCAGCAAACAGTTCCATCAATTGTCCTTTTAAAGAGCAGATGGAAAGCAAAAGCAAGCTTTATTTTTTTATTAATTTATTAATTTATTAAAATTCTATGCTACCTTTCCACCCAATTCAGGGCCTCCAAGGCAGTAAACAGTAAAATATTTCAAACGTTAAAACACTAAAACATTCCAAACATTAAAAACATTACAAATATATATACAGTACTTTAAATATATATATATATATATATATATATATATATATATATATATATATATATATATATATATATATATATCTTAAATAAATATATTAAAATGTTTGACATTTTGGCTGTTTCCACACATCCTTAAAGGGACAGCTCACTCACCAAACGCTGCCGGCTTTTCCCCTTCAATTCACACGTCTCCGATTTCAAAATGGTAGCAAGCTGTTTGGCTTCCTTTTGGGGGGGACCGTGGGAAAGTGTGTTCTCTTTTAAAAGTTTCTTCATCGACCAGGGCAAGGGTCTTTTCGGTCCTGGCCCCGGCCTGGTGGAATGCTCTGCCTTGCGAGACTAGGGCCTGGCAAGATTTGCTTGCATTTCGCCGGGCCTGTAAGACGGAGCTATTCCGCCAGGCATATGGCTGACGCCGGGTGGTGCCCCCCCATGGAGGGGGGGGTTAAACTATTCCCCCATGTGAATGCAGATGCTGCTGCCACTCTTATTATTACGGTATGGATTTGCTCTGGGAACACCGCTGTGTGATACACTAAACTTTTGCTATGTGCTGCTTTTAACATTTTTTAAAAATTATTTGTATGTAATAGATGTAGATGAGATGATTGTGTTTTTTAAGGTGTTTTTAATGATGTGTATATTTGTATTCTGTTATCCGCCCTGAGCCTGCGAAAGTGGGGAGGGCGGAATATAAATACAATAAATTAAATTAAATTAATTTTATAACAAATTATAATGTAAATTTATGTTGAGGGATTCATTGGGGGCATAGTTTTGGAACTGTGTTCAGAAGACCCCATTCTTATTTAAAAAAATTATATGGTTTTCGGCATGTATACTTTTGGGGGGCATACACCAGACTGGTGTATTTTTTCAGCACAAGTTATGGATCTGATACACATCCGGCCATATTTTTTCATGTATTTCTGCTCTCTGAAGTATCAAGGGCAGCTTCTCAATCAGAACCTTTAGAACTTAATTAGCATTACTACAAAACTGGAGTACAACCAGCAGTCTCTTTGGCATCAGAGATTCTTGTAAGTTTTGTATATTCAGTGTGAGAAATTCCTCCAAACTGGTGCCAGCTTTCTCAGCATGGTTCATCTGTTGGGGGTGAGAGGATGTCTTGATTTATTCCCTGTATCCCTCTCCATCAGTCATTGTGGATAATAAGAGCACTATGCAGACAACCTGTCCATGTGGTCATTCACCGCACAGGGAAGTGGAGCGGACATGAGCACACTGGCCCCTCTCCCACTGCCATGTGATCACTGAGCCGTCTGCATGGGATGAACACATGGAGGGGTACTTGTGTACAAGTCTCTCTTCATGATCAGCAACATTTGAAAGCAGCATTGCTGATCATGGGGAGGGGGTGTACACATGGGCACTTCCTCCATACATACACCATGTGCAGACCACTCAGCTACTGCATGAGGGTGGGGTGGGTTTGGCACACTCATGCCCGCTCTCCCACACTGTTTGATAAGGGAATACATGGATGAGTTGTCTGCTTAGAGCTGGTGTTAGCTAACTCTTTGTTGTTGTGAATGGGTACGCTGAATATTCACTGGGCAAACCGTTTGCAGTTGTTCAGAGAAACAAGATGGCTTGCTGTATTTTACATAATATACACAGAGTATCACATTCACAGAAAGTAATGGGGAAGCTCTTGTGCATAAGGATGGTCCATGTCTGCACTGGATTTGCCACATCTAAAAGTGGACATTGGGTCAGGTTACTCTGTGGAAAATTAAAATTAAAACTTCATAACTGAGGACTGATTGCATGTTATATTTCTAGACAGTGGGGAAAGTGAGTGTAATGATTTGCTTAGTTTTTATTTTCTTTTTAAGTCTTTGGACCTTTTGATCCACCTCCTCCTTATTTTATCTTATACATCAAGAGGGCTCTGGTCATCATAATCAACATTAGCTTTTCCTCCACACCAAGTTTCACATAACCTTCCCTTTTTTTGATTGTGTGACCTATATATCACTGCCTCCCTGACTCCCTCAAAAGGTTTTTGCTGCCACTGAAAGTTTTGCCTTAGACTTCGTCAGTTTAACTTGTATATAGGAAGCCTTGTTATAGATGGTAGTTTGGCAGAACAGTCAGCACTTGAGTATGGCCGTGCAGTAAAAAAGGATCTTTCTTAAACGAAAGTAGAATTTTATTTATAAGAACATAAGCATGATGGTTGCAGAGTTTTGATAAACATACTTGTTTCAGAATAGTTCTTAAGTTGGGTGGTTTCAAAAAATAATTATATCTTAAAGGTATATTCACAGACAGAGTAATTTTCCATGCAGGTCTTCACTAACAGACTAAATTCTCTTCTCATTCACACAGACAATGATTCACTCAGGCCTTTCCACACAGCTTTCCTGACCCAGATAGAATAATCTCTCAGATATACACAAACTGACCCAGGCACGCACACAGTTTGCCCGACAGACAGAATTAGGCTCAGGCTTCCACAGTTTTGCCTGATTTAGCCAGAATCCTTTCTCTGAGACACCCAAAGACTGTCTTAACAGAATCTCTTGTCTGGTTAACTTTCTTGCAAAAACATACAGCCACAGACTCTCTTAGACTCCACACAGTTTTCCTGCCTCAACTAGAATCTCTCAAAACTCCACACCGATTCCTTAAACGTGGCAGAATGAATATTTTCTCTCTGAACACAAAGATTTTCTCAGGCTCAATGCAGTTTGCTTGTTTTGACCAGAATGAACACTTTCTCTCAGCACTGACTAAAAATTGCAGTTCAGTCCACCCTCTAGGGGCCATCCAGTTATAGCAGACTCAGTTCACCTATCCAGCCCTTCTTCCTTCCTCAGAGGCCTACATTTAAACTCACAGCAACAAATATTAAAAATCCCCCAATAACAAGCAGAAATAAGATCCAAACAATTTAGTTGCAAAATATTACAGTGAGTATTAAGTATTTTAATTAATAAATATTTTAGGAATATATCTTTTATGTGTACATGAAAAGGAAAATGCCTATCAGCAAACACATATCACAGAGCTATACTCATCATTGATCCCAGACAGACATTCCTCTCCTGTGGAAACGCTTGTTGGCAAACCCAGGTGAGCTGATATGCAATTTGTGCAATAATGGCCCTTAGCATATCACTACCACTTTTAACTTTTCTTACTAGTCAATATAAGGACAACTTAAGAAGAAAATGTTGTTTTAAACATGCTTGACGGGTCCAGTTAAGAAATTCACACTTTTTAATAAAAAAGATAAACAAACAAACAAGCAAAATGAGCGATGCAAACTTTTGATTCATTTCTTAAAAAGCGGCATCCTTTTTAGAACTGGTCGTTTCGCAACCTAAGTGTTCCGCAATACCCGCTAATTCCTTTCATATGAATAAGTCTTTATGGGGTAGAACCCAAACAAAGAATGTCATGTTTCTTCTTGGCTCTTTACTCCATTGGAAGACATTTGTAGTAATAGAATATAAGGAATACTTGATTATTCAGCTTATATCATTCAGCTCAACTTTTGGGATTCCACCCTGCCTAGCCTTTTACATGTAGCATTAACTCTTTGTGCTATGACTGAAACTGAAACATCCTCAGTACACGTGTTACCCTGTCGTAGAAGATAGCCACAGAGATCTATGTCTTCCTTTCTCTCTTTTTAGACTTAGGTTGCATTTTACTCTTTTAAAAATCACATCAGGGCAAGTGAGTAGCTTCTTTTGAAGGATTACATTATGGCTTTGATTTTTATTTATAAAACATAAAGGCCTAATATATATCAGTTAGGACATTTTTCCTTCCAAAGTGCATTGTAGCAAAAATAATTGGAAGGCAGTTGTGGTGTGAAATATATGACAGCTTTACAGGACATAAAAAGCTGCTTTTTCCCTTTGTAATAGTGTAATTGCCTTAAACCCCACAATCATAATTGTTATCAAAAAATAATCCCAAGGAAAGGCTAATATAAGGTGAGCAGACTATTATGAGAGCTCTAATACACTCGATTCCTTGGAACGGCAAATACAGCCCCTCAATCTCCTGGTGCTTTTAGTGTCAGTCAGAGAGCACTCAGTCATTTCTGTGCATCAAGCCTGCAGTATTGATTTTTCCACTGACTGAAACAGCCATATAAGCATAAATTTTGCATGAGGCTTTCACTTTGTAGACTCTCCTTTGGTCAGATGACACATGATGTGAACATGAAGACTGGATAATAACAATGCATGGCCAACCTGCAGGCATTAAAGCGTGGTCGGCTCACAGCTTTGAAGGACAAAAGCTGGGATGGGGCCTCTCTGGTGGGATGGAAAACAAATATCATTTCCATCTTGGCAGCCAGCATTCAATTTTAGTTTCTCTCTGTCTCTCCTGCACTTTCGTAGCCCCCTTTCAGTGGGAAATATATGTGTATATGCTGTGAGTGTGGTGTGCATGACACACACTCACTCACACACACACACACACACACACACACACACACACACACACACACACACACACATATATATATATATCTCAACACTGCGTCCACCTCAGATGATAATCTGTTTACTGCAAAAGCAAAGCTTTGATATCAGCAATAGTATCTGAAGCTCTTCCTCTACTACCTCCTAGTTTCATAGTTTGTTTGTGTGTGTTTTTTCCCCTTCCTGGTTGATGCCATTTCTTTTAAGTCAGCCCTTGAGACTAAATATTGTACAGCGGGGTTTGATAACATCTTGTATCAATGCTGGAGGAAAAAATCCTTATCTAAAGATTCTGCCCCATGATAGACAGGCAGGAGTGAAAATTCACTCCTTTAAAAGCAGCTCATTCCATCACAGCTATGGATGAGTTTCATTTCTCATTAATATTCTCGCACTCCCCTCCCTTTCTTCTTTTATTGTTTAAATGTTCTTTAGCAGTCTATTCATCCTGTTAGTAGATCATGTCAATGGATCAACTAGAGGAGGGGAGGAAACCGAACCCTGCAATACCATATTCCCTAATAAAAAGCCCAGCAGTGCATTAACAGTTGTTTAAAGAGCATTAACGACAGTCGTTTGATGTAATTAATTTACAGCATCCTGGAATGAAACCTTTTCAAATTAAGCTAATTGGCCTGCAGGAGAATTTATCTGTAAGCAAAAGCCATGCCGGTTAATCCACTTGTAGTCATGGGAAAAGTGAAAGCTATTTCACTTCTTATAACCATCAGGAGAGATTTTTAAAGGTGGGTAGGCGGCACTAGAGTGAATAATTGTAACAGATTCTGGTCTTGTTTTGCAAAAGAGGGATTTCCCCAGGATAGACACCTCATAACAGAAAGCACCCTTCAGGCTGGGAGGGTTGTCATATAAACAACGATACAGCTGTCGTCATATTTATACAGAATTATAAGTAAAACGTGTAAATAATGGAATCTAGTTCTAAGGGTGTCAGAGAGTGATGGGGATATTTCTTATGTGCATGTGTCCTAGAACGATAAAAAAATATTGTCTCTCTGCCCAGTGAGGTTATTTTACACTCTTTTTGTTTATTCCCTTTTATTTTCCTGCAGATGTATTATCACAGCATGGTTGCTCTCTAAATATTGTCCTTGCCTTATTGGGAAGGAGTTGCGAAATTATTATTTTTATTTCAGGTTCAGTGTGTATCACAGGAGAGCTTTCTGTTTAAAACCAAAGCTATTACGGTGAACCGTGTTCTCCAAAATGAGCTTTTTCCAGAAGGACAATGAGCGTAATGACACTTGCGAGCCAGATTTCCTGGAGGGGAAGCTGTACATGAACCCAGAATACCTAGGGACCAGAACCAGAGGAAGAAGAGTAGCCTGTTTTGATAGATTAATCTTGAGAAAATGAAGATGTTCCTCTGGTGCCTTTATTTTTCTCTGTCTCTTCCACACACAGTTCCAGTAATTAATATCATTAAAATGCTATGAGAGATGATAAAATAACAGATTTTGGGGAAAATATGACCTGTTTTTAAGAGGCTATAACAGGATTTAAACAGAAAGTCGTAATAATTTAATCTCACCAAAGATACCCAGTGTCATGTGCAAGACAGAGGGTTAGACACAGGGGACAAAGGCTAGACTTTCCTTCTCATCTACTTCCACATGCATTTTGAACAGCTTTGATATGATGGGAGAAGCCATGGAACAATCAGTAAATGGGGACCAGTAGAGTCCAGACAATGATGTGTTTTAATTGCTGGATTTGAGTTTTTTAAAAATCAGCCGATCCCTGTTTTGGTATTTCCATTGGTAAAGCATAGTGATATGCCTTACAATGTTTCTGTGAAGGCATATAAGTCAAAGATTAGACTGTAGAATGATATGTAACAAATTCTTTGAAAAATCAGTTGAAAAAGTAAGGCACCATCTAATCAAATTTAAAACTTTTCAAAACTTCGGTCCTCTTGAATTCGGTGGAACTTCAGAATTGACATGCTTACGATTGCACTGCACCCCTCGCTGATTTCAAAGGAAGATATTTAAAACAATGGAGAAGATTCAAGGGAGGGGGTTGGGCTTAGTGGTGGAGCTTCTGCTTTGCATACAGAAGGTCCCTAGTTCAGTTCCTGACAATCTGTTCCCCATGTGTTCCCTGGCGGTCACGTCGATAAGCTAATAAGCATTTGCTGATGGTCCCCGGCCCCAGGGAGGCCTGTCTGGCCTCTACCAGAGCCAGGGCCTTTTCAGCTTTGGCTCCGACCTGGTGGAACTCTCTGTCTGAGGAGACTAGGGCCCAGCGGGATTTGTTATCTTTCTGCCGGGCCTGCAAGATGGAGATGTTCCGCCAGGCATTTGGTGGGGGTTAGGCTGTCCTCTTGCCGACCATACCATTGAAGAACATCCACCACCCATGCAGGAGCTCACAAAGTCTGATGCCAGGCATTTTGTAAGACCTAGGCCCTGAATTTTAATATTTATATCCGCCACTGAGAAGTTTTATTGTATACGGAAAAATGTTTTGTTTATTCATGATGTTTTTATTGTTTTAAATTGTATGTTGTAAATTGTTGGTTGTTACACCGCCCTGAGCCCATCTGATGGGGATGGCGGTCTAGAAATGTAATCTAATAAATAAATAAATAAATAAATAAATAAATAAATAAATAAATAAATAAATAAATAAATAAATAAATAAATAAATAAATAAATAAATAATCTCCAGTGAAAAGGACCAGGTGGTAGGTGATATGGAAGGCCACTGCCTGGGGCCCAGAGTGTCACTGCCATCCAGAAGAGGCCATTCTGACCTTGTTCTGAATCAATATAAGGCAGTTTCGTGTGTTTAAGGACTTGCTTCACACTCACACTGAAATCACAGGGATTTCATGATCTTCAGTTTTGGCTGGAACATGTTCAATGTTTTCAAATAGAAAACAAAGATTCTGACATAATGTGGTTCAGGTCTTGACAAATATTCTTCGGCTTTAGGAGGTACCCCAAAAGTTTAGGAGGTTTATTTATCGGCCTTCATGCTTTTATATTTTAATGACCCCACTTTCTCATTATTGCTACCACAAAATCTAATCCTAAACTCTTCACAGTCTCTTGTCTTAAAAAAAACTATAACAAAAGTGTTGTAGTATAAATATAGAGTAACCCTGGTTGTCATCACAACAAAAGCTAACTTTTATCCCTCACCTATATAAGCTTTGTACTTCTACTGAGAATCACCAAGAAGCACTTACAATAAATGACTAATGAAAATACTAGGTGCCAAAATGAAATTTCCAGTCACCATGGTACCCTGGCGCCTGGGATTTATCAAGCCCTGATATAATCATTGTTAAATAATAGTTAACTAGAAAACACACACCTGGGGGAAGATAATATCTACTTAAAAGATGCACGGTAATCTTCTTTTTTATGTATGTAAAATATTTGAGATTTCCCCCCTGTTTTCATGTGGGAAAGTTGTCATGTGAAGGCAAATCCATATGGCAGCATCACAAAGTTCTTGTACTCTGGAAACCACTAAAAAAATGTCAGATCCAGTTAAAGTCATGAAATAGATACTCTCTAAGAAGCCATAATTGGCTCCCTTGTGCCATCCATTATGTTTCCCTTCATTTTTTTTTTTTGCTATGGACATGCTATGGATGTGTTTGTTATGTAAAGTGCAGATCTACAATCAGTATCGTGTGGTTGCTCCAGTGGATTTGTGACCTTGATTTACACATCTCAGTCCTTTTAATCACCCAAGATTTGGACTCCTGAGTGTAAATGCGCAGGACCATTTTGTATTGATGTGCATCTAACAACCCAACTCCCCTTTCCATTTAACAGAAAGGAATTCTGGTTTCACACTTGTGTGTAAGAGCAGAATTTATACCATTTTTCTAGATAGGGAATGCACATTTAACTGAAAATAATTGATATGTGAAACTAAGCCTTCAGTGAAATTATCTGACCTGCTTGAGGCTGCGAAATGATCAACTCCATAATGTTGAATAGCCAAATGTATTCTTCTCAATATAATGCTGTATTTCTTAGCCTGAATGGTCCTCAAAAACTATATTTTATACAAAGCTACATAAAGGCAAAGAGAAAGATAATTAAAGGAAGGTCGACCAAATTAAATTGAAGTCCAAAATTATAGAATTCCTCATCCAATCATACTTGGAGTCTAATGAATCATTCAATTGCTTTCCATTCGTCATTTTTTGTTCTCTCCTCCGGGCATTTAAAATTGCTTTGCATTGTCATAGTCGTAAAACAGAAATTTATGTCTCTCCGAAAGGATACGTCGGTTTTCAGGAAATAATATAGATGTCCAATTTAAGATCAGCATAGTTCGCCCTTAAAGAAACTAGTCTTTTCATAGGTTTCTGAGTGGCTCCTGGAGCAGAAAGTGGGGGGAAGCAGAGAAAGAGAGGGAGAAATGGGGAGAAGGCCTTTTAAGAAGTACTCGTTTTCCTGGAAAAATGGCTCGTGCCAGTGGTCAAGGAGGTTGAGCATTTGACTGGTCCCAGATCTTTAAGAAGTCTGTCTTTATGATGTCCTGGGCTGGAAGAGGGCTAGCAAGTGGAAACTGAATCCTGACAAGACAGGGTTGCTGGTGGTTTTGGGTCTGGAAATGTGAAACTGGGGGCTGTATCTAATCTTGATATGGTTACATGCTTCATAGAAGACATTTGAGCATATGAAGTCTGAGCATCGTCCTGAAACCTACTTTGCCACGGGTAGCAAGGACTCCTTTTTACTAGCTTTAGTTGGTAAACTGGTTATAACCTCAACCTCTGAGGTCAGAACATTCTCTTTGCATTACTAACGTCCCTTCTTGCATTCTGGAATATGCTTTATGTTTAACTACCCTTGAAAATAACCCAGAAGTTTCAAATAGAGCAAAATACAATAACTCATACTGGCATAAAGAAAGGTGAGATGTAAATATTATTATCCATACATAAATAAATTAGCTGGAACATATAGTAAAGATCATATTGCTCTTCATAACTAGCGAGCTGGGTCATGTGGTAGGAGAAGTCAGGCTGATTCCATCCCATACGTAATTGGAAATAAGAGCCAATGTACTGCATAGTATGCCTAATGAGAAGGAAGTCCTCTGTGAGAGGACAGACGTTGAAGTAAGCGAAGTCAAGTCAGAGGCAATATCAACAGAACCAAGGACAGCTCCTGAGGGAAAACAACTTAGATAAGTTCCAAAGACAAGGGCCATTTCTACATGGGTGATTTGTCTTGGGTTCAATGCTATCGAGAAGTGGGCTTTGTTCCTGCTTCCCAAAACATCATGGTGCTTCTGTGAACCACCTAGGTTTTCCTCGAATTTCCACAATCTTTCCCAAACCTACTTTGCTGTGGTGTTTTGGAAAAGATTCCAGCAAAGTTGTCCTGGGTGCCATGTGGATGGCAAAGTCTGGATGTTCCTGGTCCCACACACACAGAAGCTATTTTCCCGGCCTCTGTCCCCACAGCAGTCATCCCCCCGCCCTGCATCATTCCATGGGACTTTTTAATTTTACAATTTGAATACAGATATAATGGTAAATCAGTATTCTAGTAGCAGGGTTTTTTAAAAAAAAAAACACTGCCCCCCCATATTGTGGAGGGATGGCTACCATAGCAATTTGGGGAGGAAAAATATGTGGAGAATTGGCCTCATTGTCACTGAGCTGCTTTAGTGTAGAAAAGCTGCTTTAGTTGTGTAGAAAAGGACAAAGTGAGCTTTTGTACACAACAGCCCTACTATGAGTCTCAGACTTTGCCCTTGCTCTTAATCTCAAACATCATCATAATTCAGTAGTTTCCTAACAGATCTATTCACATGTTCATGAGAAGAAGATTTCGGTAGACAGCATGGCAGTTTTGTGAGATGTTCAGACAAACTGCACAGTGGGTCTTACCTGCTTGGTTTTGAGCTAGAAATACCACTAATTTCATTCTGTACCTCATCCATAAAGGGACAAGAGTGGTGCAGAGTGGTAAGCTGCAGTACTGCCTCCCAAGCTCTGCTCATGACCTGAGTTTGATCCTGGCAGAAGCTGGGTTCAGGTAGCCGGCTCAGGGTTGACCCAGCTTTCTATCCTTCTGAGGTTGGCAAAATGAGTACCCAGTTTCCTGGGGGTAAAGTGTAGATGACTGGGGAAGGCAATGGCTAACCACCCTGTAACGTAAAGTCTGCCAAGAAACATTGTGATGCCACATCCCCCCATGGGTCAGTAATAACTCGGTGCTTTACTTTTTTTTTTCACCTCGTCTATAATTTTGCTGCATCAGTGGTTCTCTTCCACATCTCTCTAAGGATCCATTGTGAATTTCTATGAACTTCGTGAATGTGTATACAATATACATTTTGATATGTGTTTTGCATGTTTCACTGATATTGGTACGGGTTGTAATTTGTACTTGCACAGTGAAAATACAAATCCCTTCTCCCCCTCCAAACAAGATCCAAGATATATTGTCGAAGGCTTTCACGGCCGGAGAACGATGGTTGTTGTGGGTTTTCCGGGCTGTATTGCCGTGGTCTTGGCATTGTAGTTCCTGACATTTCGCCAGCAGCTGTGGCTGGCATCTTCAGAGGTGTAGCACCAAAAGACAGAGATCTCTCAGTGTCACAGTGTGGAAAAGATGTAGGTCATTTGTATCTACTCAGGAGGGGTGGGGTTGAGCTGAGTCATCCTGTAAGAGTTTCCCAGGGTGTGGAATGCTAATGGCGGGAGGCTTCACTGTATCCTGAGGAGGTTCTTTTGCATATGGATTGGTACTTGATGTGCTAATCTTCTCTGCAGGGCTATTGTCGGGGATAGAATGTTTTGTTAGCCTGGTGTTTTTCAGAACTGGAAACCATGCTCTGTTCATTCTTAAGGTTTCTTCTTTCCTGTTGAAGTTTTGCTTATGCTTGTGAATTTCAATGGCTTCCCTGTGCAGTCTGACAAAGTAGTTGGAAGTGTTGTCCAGTATTTTGGTGTCCTGGAATAAGATACTGTGCCCTGTTTGCGTTAGGCTATGTTCAGCCACTGCTGATTTTTCAGGTTGTCCAAGTCTGCAGTGTCTTTCATGTTCTTTTATTCTTGTCTGGATGCTACGCTTTGTGGTCCCGATGTAAACTTGTCCACAGCTGCAGGGTATACGGTATACTCCTGGAGAGGTGAGGGGGTCTCTACTGTCTTTTGCTGATCGTAGCATCTGTTGTATTTTTCGGGTGGGTCTGAATACTGCTTGAAGGTTATGCTTTTTCATAAGCTTTCCCATCTGATCAGTAATTCCTTTGATATATGGCAAAAACACTTTTCCTGTAGGAGACTGTTTTTCCTTGGTTGTTTGATTCATCCTGAGCAATCAAACCCAATCAAACGGCACACATTCAGTTCTGTTCTTCAGCACAGATAATTCAGATTACAACTGCATATTCTGGGGAGAACTCCTATTGGAAAATAATTACAAAGCATCCATGTGTTGATCTGGCATCAGTTATGGTGGTATCTTCAGTACTGTGGGCCCATTCTTAGCATCTTTGAGTTGTATGGCCATAGGACCCATGTGAATTCACTGGCATTATTGGGTCACTGCTTTAGGCTGGGGTCATGACATATACTTTTGCTAGTGTCACTGCATTGGAAGCCTGTTCTGGGGCAAATTCATGGTGTGTCAGCCTTCAAACTTGTTCTACCTCTGATCAATTGAGTAGGCTGCCACTCTACTCAATTTTTTTTATTTTTAAAGTGATGTTTCTACATTATATGCATATATATTTCCTCCTTCACCTTGCGATAAGAGAATTAACAAATATTTAATACCTGTTGCGTAGATCATACTGTAGATCATGGTGTAGATTATATTGAACTACACTAAAATCTTGTAAAGTCAGTAGTTTATTTCAGAGCTCAGCAAGGACAAAAAATGTCTGGAGGAAAGTAGCTACTATCAAACACCACCACTACCTTTAAAATGTTGTGTCTGTTTCCACTCATCCTCTCTTTGCCATCCCCCTGCAAAGTGCTCTCCTAGGCAAATTAATAAGAAACAATAGTTGTAAGGCTGGCTTTGGGAATTAATAAAGGGTTTCAATATTGGTGTCTTCAGTTGGGTAGTACTTCATTTTTGTAGGGTGGCCAAGTATGGGTTAAATAAAGGCTTAAAACCAGGAATACATCCAAAAAATTTTAAATGGTGCCCAATTACCAGTAATCTGTCCATGCATGGAGACCATGCATGTAACAAACTATAGTTCTTGAAACCTTATGCTACAGTAAAGTTGGCTTGTCTTAAAGGTGCTACTGGACTCTTTACTATAAAAGGAAGTTTAGAGGCCTAGAATAAAACAACCTTGGAGAGAGGCATAAAACAATAGAGTTACACAGTTGTATTGGCACATGTAGATTAGAAGAGCCATCTAACTCATACCAATGTTTACAATGTACAAAGGCTCAGGTGCAGGAAATATCTGAGAATGGCATGAATGTCTAACTTCATAGAAGCTGGGGATATTATAGACATACTGGTAGAGGGCCGAAAGATATTCAGATATATGAGAAACTTGTAATCACTAATTCTACATACACTCTGTTAACACAAAAAGTAGCAAAAATAAATGAACTATTATATGTTTCAAGAAGATGTTTCAAATATGGATTACTTTGTTTGGTGTAGGAAATCATGAGATGATAAGCTAGCCAAGAATTTAAGTCTTTGAAGCAGTTATTTTTAAGACAAGGTTCTGAAACCCTATAAATATGACAAGCTAAACTGACAGTTTCTTCTTAGAAGGGGTGCCTTGCCTATGACCTTCTTATCTTTAGATAAGATACTTTTTAGACTCATATAATTGCTCCTCTTAATGGTATTTGTATTTATCATAATGGATGGTATAATCTTCTGTTGACTGAGTTGTTATTTAGAATACTAAGTAGGTATGCTGTAATAATAAAGGCTAAAGCAGAGATTCCATAACTATTACTTGTGTACTATATCCAATAATGAACCTAAGACATTATCTGTAGTGTACCTCTGGCCAGAAGTTAAATGATTTAATATAGGAAAACTAATTAGATGTTCCAGGCTTCTTAAGTGGATGCCTGTATCTGAATCAGGCCTGACTAGAGTCCTCAGAACAGAGTGGACTGGACAGTTGCCTGAGGTCATTTGATGTTCTTCTGTAGAAGATTCAAAGTGGGCGTGACTGTCTAATTTGCTTAGATGGAAGGCATTTGGCGACAACATGGAAGTCATATTGAGTTATGGAAGTTTTTCTGACTTCAGAGGAAGAAGAGGCATACGTAATCAACAATTAAGTAGTTCCATTGAGATCAATAGACTGAAGCCACCTCATCAATTTTTCAGTAAAAATCCACTCCAGTGTTCACATTTTTAATTTAAAACAATTCGCTAATTATAAATTAGTCATTTATAAGTGAGGATGGACTCTGAAAAAAGAATCAGTAGTTCTGCGAGTTTTGAGTGTAGTTCAGTTATGGCAAAGTCATGTGTAGTAGGCACCTATTGACTAGCAACTGTAACAGAGAGAAGTTACTGAACATCATCATTCATCACAATGGAAGCAAGTAAGTCAGGAGGTCCTCTGAGGATCTGCAAATATTCTCCTTCAAGGGGAGCCTAACTTTATGCCGAACAGGCTATAAACTTGCACCAACTTTGGATTTACCCCCCCACCAGCTTCCATCTTGCCAGGAATAAGCCTCAGTTTGTTCACCAACATCCATCCCTTCACTGCTACCAAGCTCCATTTTAGATTCTTCTCTGCATCCTTGGATTCAACTGAAGGTAGAGTTGTGTAACTGTCAGTATATTGGTGACAATCTACTCCAAGTATCCAGATGATGTCTTCCAGTGGTTTCATGCAGATGCTAAAAACCATGGGCAGGGCTGGTGTGCCCATTGAGGCAGGCCCAGCCCCCGCCTTGAGTGCTGAGGTGTGGAAGGGGGCTCTGGAGGGGGTGCCGGCGCATGCCACAGAGCTGGCGTGCCTGGCCCGCAGCTGCTGCAGCCAGCCAGCCCCTCACTGCTGCTGCCGCCGCCACCAACTCATGCCCCCGGCCAGGTGCAGCAGCCGCGGGCCAGGCGCGGCAGGCATCTGGGGCAGCATGTGGAACCTCCCCAGCCTCCGCGCGCCATCCCAGCCATCCGCCAGCCAATGTGGCCAGCTTGCTGCTTGATGATGTCAAATGCAGTGACATCATCACGCACTCCGGGGGGTGCGTGCATGCGCACTCTGTGCACGTACAGATAGGGGCAGCCATGGGCGCTGGAAACCCTGGTGCCACCCCTGACCATTGGCTACAACCTTCAAGCACCTGAAAGGCCAAGGTTTGGAACAGTAGTCCCTCAGGACCACCTCTTGTGATCTATGTGCCAGGTAGGAATGGAGCTATCGTAAAACAGTTACCACTGCAGCCCATTCCAGCTAATCAGTCCATGGCTGATGATCCCAGTGTTTGGATCTTAACTGGTGGCAAGTAGCCATGAGAAAGAAATAGCATCATGGTAGATAGCTCAATGAAAATTTTAACCATTCATGGCAGCAGTAAAAATGGAAATTCTGTTAGGATTATTAGGAAAAAAACTGAAATGGGCAATATTATAAATTCCTAGTATAAGTCTATGGCAGAGCTTCCTTTGGATGACATACTGTATACAGTTCTGGTCACCCTGTCTCAAAAAGGATATCTTAGTGCTGGAGATGGTGCTGTAAAAGGCAATCAAAATGATCAAGGAACTGGAGCACTTTCATGTGAAGAAAAGCTAAAGAGGCTGCTGCTTTTACTTTATAAAAAGTATTCCTGTTGGTGAGGGATGGAGGAAGTGAATGGATGAGAAATTCTGTCTTTCCCATTATACTTAAATTTCGCATTGTCCAACAAACTTGAGGAACAGAATATTCAGCCGAGACAAGAGTAATGCTTTGCACACTGCAAGAAAGGAGGACCATTCATGAAGTAAACAAAGGTGTGTGTTTTTTTTTAAAGTACAGAATTCACTGCTAAAATATGTAGTGATACTGGAAAACCACGGGCGGTCCTGGAACAGCTATTGCAACGAAAACACACAATGCCAGGAAACCACTATTGCAAATATAAATATATTTCTAATCATATAAAAGTGCAATGTGCAAAGTGCAATGTGTTCAAGTATGCAATTCTCAATTATACACAACAAAAATACACAGTACAATCATATACTGCACATATGTTTTACAAACAAATCTTTGTGGTCCGTATAATTTTTCACTTTCCTTTAAATTGCAACATGCAAAAAGTCTTGTATAAGCAGAAGCCCATGGATAGAGAATCGTGGAAGATGTTCTGACATTCCCAGTCCTAAATTACAAGATAAATCCAACAATGCCGACGGGGGTGTGCAGGCAATTGTCATTAACCCGTTTCGTGAGAAAAAAACTCACGGACAGTCCATTAACACCACCTTCGTCTCGAGCCCTTAGAGAATGAGCTTGGATTTTGCAATACTCTTGTATCCAGTCTGAATTGTTTCATGCCCAAGATGAAGTGAGTTTTTTTCTCACGAAACAGGTTAATGACAATTGCCTGCACACCCCCGTCGGCATTGTTGGATTTATCTTGTAATTTAGGACTGGGAATGTCAGAACATCTTCCACAATTCTCTATCCATGGGCTTCTGCTTATACAAGACTTTTTGCATGTTGCAATTTAAAGGAAAGTGAAAAATTATACGGACCACAAAGATTTATTTGTAAAACATATGTGCAGTATATGATTGTACTGTGTATTTTTGTTGTGTATAATTGAGAATTGCATACTTGAACACATTGCACTTTGCACATTGCACTTTTATATGATTAGAAATATATTTATATTTGCAATAGTGGTTTCCTGGCATTGTGTGTTTTCGTTGCAAAATATGTAGTGATGGCAACTAACTTAAATGGTTTTAAAAATGGGTTAGATGGATCTGTGAAGGATAGATGGATTTGTGGCTATTCGCTAGATGAAAACCCCATGAACCTCTCAATATAAGTTGCAAGAGGGCACCAGAAGGATAGCATGGCTGATGATGCCGCGGATGGAATCTGAAGTATCAGTGGCTAACCATATAACAACAAAGATGATGACGACAACAACAACAACAGGGTCATGGTGTATACCGTACGGAAAATTTCAGTCACATGGGTTTCCTGGAGCCCTCTGGGTAGCCACTGTGAGAAACAGAGTGGTAGACTAGAAGGAACTTTGCTCTGATATAGACAAGTTTCTCTTACGTTTTCATCAATTAATATGGACACAAGCAGGGCTTTTTTTCTGGAAAAAGAGGTGGTAGAACTCAATAGGTTGCCAGCACAGGGGGCAACTCTTGGCGGGAGGTAGTGCCCCTGGTACCACACGCGCATGCACAAAGTGTGCGCATGCTCCCAGGACCACACAGTGACATCACTTTGCATCAGCTGGAACAAGGGGGGAGTTTTTTAAAGTTTGAATGACCCTTGGTGAAAATGGTCACGTGGCTGGTGGCCCCGCCCCCTGATCTCCGGACAGAGGGGAGTTGAGATTGTCCTCCGCACCACTCCAGCGGCGTGGAGGGCAATCTAAACTCCCCTCTGTCTGGAGATCAGGGGGTGGGGCCACCAGCCATGTGTCCATTTTCAAGAGGTTCCAGAACTCCGCTCCACCACTTTCCAGCTGAAAAAAAGCCCTGGACACAAGGAACATGAACACAGTGAAGGTGGCTTTTTAAGGAGGCCTGGCTACAGTGTCCCCTCTTTCTCTTCAAGTTTATCTTTCAAAATCTGAGACTACAGCCCTCCATAGTTCCGTATAGTGTTCTGTCCTCTGCACATGGATTTTATTAGGAGCATATCTGTCCAGACTGGCAACTGGATAATCACTACTGTTTAGCGAACTGATTACTGGGGTAACGTTATCAAAGACCTGTCATGATTACACAGGTTATGGGGGTCGTGAAGCACCACAGCAATTTATATAAAGAATAAAATGGGGTAATAAAGAACAGAGATTCACCATAATGGGGTCTGAATAGCATGTCAAACTTAGGTCAAGAATGTAAACTTTGCATTTGCTGAAGGGCTACAAATGCTGCAAATTACTTCTGCCGAAATGGCAAAATGACTCTTAAGCAATGGAATTATTTTCCAATTCCTTCTCATGATACATTATTTGTTGTTGTTGTGCGTGTGTGTGCTTCAGTTCTTGTTGTGAGGTGGTTAGAGCTGTCAAAAGAGCTTCTGGTACAACAGGGTCATCTGACAACATGACAAATTGGCTTTTTTTCCACTGCCCAAACCCAAATATACAAAACAGCTAGAAAACAATCTGCTACTAGCTTGTGATTTCCATATTCCAAATGTTCAAAGTATTTAGAGATTGTCTAAGGTGAGGCTGTCATGAGCTGGAATGGGAAATTAGTATTCAGTGTGAAAAATTATTGGGCCAGGTGATATGGAGGGACTCACTGGTAGAACATATGCAGCAAATCCCAGGTTCAGTTCCTGGAATCTCTTCTTTAAAAAAAAAAAAACAAGTAGCAGGACTGGGAAAGAAAAAACTCAGCCTGATATATATATCAGCCTGAAGAGCAGCTGTCACTCACAGGCAAGATTTTCACAGGCAGATCTATCATGTGATAAGGCGTGGCCTTAAAAGGCGGATTGGGTGCTCTAGCACCATCTCAAAGCAGAGGATGACAACAGGAGTGGCACCCTTCAAGACAACACTGAGTATTTCATTTATTTTTTTCAGAATTAAGACAAAAACCTGTCTGCCTCAATGTACTAAACCTTACCCAGGATTTTAACAATGACCTAAGAAATTTCTAAGAATACTCTTAAGAAAATAGATGGGTTAATCGGGGCTTAGGAGCTGGCTAAACTAGGCAAACCGACAGCATTTCAGAAACATACAAGGTGATCTCTGTCTCTTCTTTTAAGCTGTTGCCAAGCCCCTGAGGTCTGGAGCTCCTTCCCCACCACGGTATTCTATCTCCTTCCATCCCCACCAATTATAATCAAACACCAGGGAAGTAGCCTGAGACTCTTGTTTAATTGCATGAGTTATATGCCTGGGCTCAACAGCCAATGTCATGACCAGAAGGCCTATTGCCAAACAGCTACCTGCTTCAGTCAAGTTTCTAGGTTGGCTCCTAGGTATGGGGCCCTGCCTCTGGCTGCTGCACCCTGAAGATAAACTCAAAGGCAGTAATGCTTCCCACATTTCTGGGGATCCAAATTTACACATTCCCAGCCTAGGGTTGCCTGGTCCCCCAGAGCCCAAACTAGAGGACTAGGGTGATCGGGGGCACACATTGGAAGTACTTACTCCATGTGCATACCATGTGCATGTGCACTCCTGAGCACTTCCTTGTTGCACTGGGAATGATATCATTCCTGGTGTGACAAAGGAATGAAGGCCCCTACATGGAGCTCAGTTGATAAAAATCAGTCCCCAACATTGTGGGGCTCCTTGGCCCATTCCCTGTGCTTTTTCCCAGGCTGGGAGCAGGGGGTCCCTTGCCTCTACCAGGGGAATGGGATCCCTATCCCAGCCAGGAACATGGTCTCCCTTGGCCTTAGGAAAAGGCCTGGTCCCTTAAGGATCCAGAAACCCCATGACTTAATGATAGGGATGCCAGGTCCAGGTTTGGAAATTCCTGGAGATTTAGGGTGGATCCTGAGGAGGATGAGGTTTGGGAACTGGATAAACCTCAACAGGGTATAATGCCATAGAGTTTACCCTCCAAAGCAGCCATTTCCTCAAGGGAACTGATCTCTGTGGCCTGAGAATCAATTATAACTCTGAGAGCTCTCTACCCACCACCTGGAGGTTGGCAACCATACTTATTGGTTACCCTGTTCCCAGGTTTCCCATCCTTACAAGTTAGATGATCCTCCCTACCTCACCCTGCTTCTGTCTTTTTTTCTACTTCCCACCTGCCACTAGGGCTGCCAATCCCCCACCCAGGGCGGCGGATCTCCTGTTCCCACCTCCTATCCCTCTACCTGGCCAGCAAGGGGCGCCCTCCCTAGGTGGCACAGCATGCCTCTGGGCAGTGCGGCATGCCCCCATGTCCCACCACAGCACAACTCCGTGCCCTGCAACGGGCCTGTTTCAGGCTGAATCAGGCCCGCAGGGGAGTGATTCAGCACTTCGGCAAGCGCGGGCGCACACACCAGGCCACTCTTTGACCCATGTGATGATGTCACTTCCTGAAAGTAACACCATCATGCACTCCAGGAGCGTGCACATGCAAAAGAAGGGATGCCAATCACCACGGAGGGTCAGTGCCGGGTTCTCAGTCCCCCACCAGGGGACTAAAGGGGCCTGGCAACCCTACCTGCTGCACCCACTTCCTTGTTCCCTTTGCCTACTGTTGAGCAGATCTTTCATCCAGAGAAGGCTTCTGCTCCAGAAAAGGCCTTTACTCCCCAACAGACAAGTGCTGGAAGTCTTTTCCTCTGTCTGCCCTCCTGTCAACAAGTGGTGACCTCTCTTGGGACCATTCCCCAGGATCCCTCATTTCTCTTCCCATCCTTTGATGCCACGGAACATGAGATTAATACAGAGGGTCATGAACATAAGTTTTATAAATTACTCATTGGGTGTGTTTTGAGTTGTATATCATTAATTTAAAATTAAAATAAAACTTTGGAAAGAAGCTTTCCAAGATGAAAGACAATATATGATTGAAAACCCAAATACAAGTCAAGGCAAACATAACAACTACAACATTTGATTTATATTCCACCCTTCAGGACAACTTAACACCCACTCAGAGCGGTTTACAAAGTGTGCTATTATTATCCTCATGACAATCACCCTGTGAGGTGCTGGGGCTGAGAGCTCTGGATGAGCTGTGTGACTGACGCAGCCGGCTTCAAGCGGAGGAGTGGGGAATCAAACCCGACTCTTCAGATTAGAGTCCTGCCGCTCTTAACCACTACACTATACATAAACAACCTACGCTTGCCAAATTAGCACTGTAGTTAGGAGAAGCCCTTGTACATCAAACACTGAACAGTTGAAAGGAATAAAAGACTTACAGGGCTAGTCTAAGCAGAATCATACCCTTCTAAGCCCACTAAAATCAATGGACTTAATAAGGCATAACTCTGTTTAGGATTACATTGCTAAATTGTCATTATAACTAGACATGGGCACGAATGGGGAAAAAACCCGAACACCCTGTTCATCGTTTGTTGCCATCCATGAACAACGAACAACGAACATGGATGAACATGAACTGTTCCCAGACATGTTTGTTGTTCGTGGAGGACAGAACCCCCCAACCCCCCCCCCACTTAGCCCCCCTCCCCTCAAACCCACTTACCTGGCCCTTTAAAGATCCCTTTAAACTATCAGCTGATAGTCTAAAGGGCCCTGTCCTGGCAAAAACAGCAGTGTCTGCTGACAGCTAGCTTGAGGGGTTACAAAAGTGACCTTCCCAATGTCCAATTTGCAGAGAACATAGTCCTCACTGTCCTCTGAAGACACCCCCCCCCCCCAAGTTTCAGAGAGATTGCATCCTGGGAAAGGCATGATCCACTGGTCTCCTCATTGGCTGTCATTTTCTCTTCACAGTGGCAAAAAATGTGACTCTCTGCTGGAAGTACTTTGAAGGGTTAAAGCCAGAAGGAAAGCCAGAAGTTCAGAAAGAGTTCAGTCCCTCCCTCCCTCCAGTTGCCAAGGGGATTGATTGCAGGTGCCAGACTGTCTGGCTTGATGAATGGCTGCCGAAGGCAACAAACAAGGCTTGCAATGACCACCTGTTCATTTAGGATGGGGCCTCACGAACAGCTTGTTCGAGAACAGCAGATTAGGCTGTTCATTGGTTTTTTCTGTTTGTAATGCTGTTCATGCCCATGTCTAATTATGACAGCAAAGTGAATGTCTCTGAGGAGGGTGTTCCATAATTTTGGTTAATGCCTAGCCCAACTCTGTGATGAAGGAAGATCTCAGGTTGGTCAAGGAGCAGGCAGGTCTTGATGAATCCTGGCTCAGACTGTTTAGAAGAATACCAGCATATTCAATTAGGTTGGGAAACCCATTGAAGCGGGTGAAGATGCTGCAGTCTGTGTTGTATGTCTGGGAGTCCCAAGAGTAGCCCAATTACAAGACTTTTATTTATTTATTTTATCTCATATAGTCCAGTAATAAAATTACATACATCTCATACACACATTGCAGTATCTTATCTATGCACAAACACAGCATATCATGACTGGCAGGGGATCTTCTGGCCCTGGTGGAAAGAAAGTGCAGATCTGGGAAAAGGAGAGGGAGAAGAAGGGGTGATTTTGAAATAGCAGCGGCAGCCAACAGTAGGGGCAGTCTACCTGGCACTGGAAGTCCCCCCACTGCAAGCTCAAACTTCTGTTCTTCGAGCTAAGTGCAGCACCAATTCCTCAAGCTGCTTTATGTGTTAATGTTTCCTATCAATTCTCCCATGGACTTTAATGTTAAACATGGGCTCTTTTTATTGCCTCTGTAAGGGGGACCTTTTTTCCCTCTCTGTCTAATATTTGGCAGTGTAGATGTCTTAATGGAGTACTGCAATGCCCCTCAGCGTTGTGCAGTTCAGATAGAAAACCAGGAAGATAAAGACGGACTGGGAGGGATCTTCCATTGAAACCAATGGGAAATAATAATGAAATAGAATTATGGAAACAAAACAACAAAAATAACAAAACTATAATGAAACAAAACCATACAAAACAACCCAATAATGAAACAATCCTTTGAGAATTAATAATAAAAATGAAAGATCTGAAACAAACTCCCATGCACATGTCTAATTTAAACAGTATTCATCAAGATGTTGCATACATCACCCCAGAATATAACATTTCAATCCATGGAGGCAGAAGGCAATGAATGGAGAATAATGGGGTGGGTTAGGGTGAGGGGTAGATTTCTCTCTGTATAGCAGGTATGCATTTTGCACCATCTCTAGATCTTAATTTATGGACACCATATTAATAGAACATTCCCAAATGTTTATGAGACTCCAATTCACTGTTAATGCTTTCTTCTTGTATATTACCCCACTCCCAAAATGTGTGTGTATGTGTTATGTGCCATCAAGTTGCCTCCAACCTATGGTGACCCTATGAAGGAAAGACCTCCAAAACATCTTATCACTAACAGACTTGCTCAGATCCTGCAAATTGGAGAATGTGGCTTCTTTGATTGAGTCAAGCCATCTCGTTTTAGGTCTTCCTCTTTTTCCTACTGCCTTCTACTTTTCCTAGCATTATTGACTTTTCCAGAGAAGCTCGTTTTCTCATGATGTGACCAACGTACGATAGCCTTAGTTTTGTCATTTTAGCTTCTGGGGAGAATTCAGGCTTGATTTGATCTAGTACCCACTTATTTGTCTTTTTGGCCATCTATGGTATCCGCAAAACTCTCCTTCAGCACCACATTTCAAATGAATCAATTTTCTTTCTGTCAATTTTCTTCCACTCCCAAAATATTTGTTTGAAAATCTATTTCATTAGGGTTTATATCCACTGAGCACTTTTTTTAAAAAAATCCCATTTCATTTTTTCATTTAACAATACAAACAATAAAAAGAACAAAGAAATCCATAACTAGCATAAATATCCATTCCCCTTCCCATACCTCCAAATATGTTGCTTGTTCATATAACTAATAATCTAAAAAAAAATGTTACAAACATATTGTCTTAAATATACTTTCCAAAGAGCAATTACAGGCCACCATTCCTGTCATAAAACAGTACTTTTTTTACTTCCCTTGCTGAGTCTTCTTGTAACAGTTTGTTAATAATTATAAGATCCCAAACTTTCTGAATCCAGTCTTGCTCAGATGGAGGTTCTGATCCACCGAGCACTTTGATGTGCTCTCTTGTTTCTTGGGGGAATAATTTATGTAACAGGCGAGTCTTATAATACATGCGCAAATGCCACAGCAGGTGCTTACCCTGAGGGACTTGCAGTCTAAATTTGACTTACATGGCTGAGCAATTAAGAGAGAGAAAGAAGAGTAGGAAGTAAGCAAGACACAGGGAGGCTGTCTAGGTCACCTATCTAAAATCTGTGCCTAGAAAAATGGTAACCAATCTCACTTGATTTAGGACGAATAAGAGAGTTGCAAGAAGTGGATGAGAAGCTAGAAGTTCCATGAGTTGGATTTCTTAAAATGGAAATTGCAAACAGAGAGGACCCGTTTCCATTTTTTATTATACTTCTTTTATACCCCACTTTCCTACCCAATGGGGACCCAAAGCTGCTGACAGCATTCTCCTCTCCTCCATCTTTTTCCTTACATCAACCTTGTGAGCTAAATTAGGTTGAGAATGACTGACAGGCCCAAGGTCACCCAGCAAGCTTCCTTGGCAGAGTGAGGAATCAAACCTGGGTGGCTCAGATCCTAGTCTGCCACTCTAGCCACTACACCTTACTGGCATCAGAGCCGTAGCATGAGGGGAGAAAGGGACACATCCTCCTATCTTTCTGCAATCTGGAAGGGAGGTTCCCTGAGGTGAGGCATGAAATCTCTGATAATTTAATCAAAGTTAGGACAGTAGGAGGAAGCACATTTCCCACTTGCACTGTTAAGCGAACCAAAATAGGCATCCTAAGCTATTATTAGCTCTGGGGTATGTGTGTGTCTCCCCCACCATTCAAGTTTAACAGCAGTCAGAGGAGGGGCTTTGGTTACCTTAACAGTGTGAGCATATAGCCCCTTCTTCCTCCTCTGCCATGTGTGTCCATTAAGTTGGGGGGCCATGTAGCTGCAGTTTGGCCAACACTGGGAAGATCCAGTCATGGATCTTGAAGCTTATCATTTATCTGGTTTCTTCCTTAAAGCCCTGAGCAGTGTAAGTACTGATTTTGCGTTGGCAAAAAGGCACAGGCAAGATTCTCCTAAGTATGTTTTTTTAAAAAAATCAGAATGCACAGGTCAACAGTATTACTACCTCCCCCAACCTACCTTTTACTCCAGTGCTGGCAGTGTACTTCCTTCCAGTGAAGCTGATATGTAATAATGTTGAAAGAAAAATGGGGTCCAGCAAGGTAATGAGAGGATGGGCAGGATTTAGGCCAACTCTACCACGTGCTCCATTTTGGTAAAACGAACCAAGACCCGTTCATTAGTCACTTGAGATCCTGGAATAAAGTTCACTCCCTTGCCAATTCACATCTCTTTGTCTAAGGAAGAATTTTAATTTCCAAAAGGACAGGAAGAGGTACTTCTGTCTATTTGAACATTGGAAGGGAAGCTTCCTTAGATAAGTCACAGTAGCTCCAACAATTTCTTCCCAAATGGGTAGATGGCAAGAAGGTAACACTTGGAAATGTGGTCCTTGTTCAAACCCGTGAGAACAGCTATCAGACTGATTTCCGAAGATGCTCGCTTAGACTGCCAGTATTAAAAAATCTGAAGCAAGTTTTTAGAATGACATATTCCATACACACACCCCTCCAGTAGTGTGAGACCCTAAACATAATTTCTTCAGAATATCAGAATGCTCAGTGGGGCTTTTTCTCCAAATCCCAAGTTGTCACAAGACCGTTTTTTCCTTTCCATTTGCTGCAATTTTTAAAAGTTTGTGTTTTGCTGGCGCTATGTTCGTCAATTCTTCCCTGCCATTGAGAGCCAAGCAAGGTATTTCTTTCTCTTTTCTTTTTTTATATTATAAGCCACAGTGAATAACATATACTTAACAAAATTACCCAGTACGTTTGCTGTGAGCAGTGCCCAACTCCTTTTCACTTCTGTTCTGACAAGAAGAACACCATCACCAAGAAAATCACCGACCTCCATTTCCACCTCACTTTTCTTTGGCAGGAAAGAGTCAAGTTTGCCGTTGCTTCTCCTTGAGCGCATTGTTCAGCTCATCTGGTATGAGATCACATTAAGGAAGATTGTGGCAATTTGTCTCATCTTGTTGTAAAAGCGGAGACTGTCCTCCATGCACTCATGCTATACTTTTAGCATGGAGGTTTCAGTGGACCTCAAACAGCCCGAGTAAATACGTCGCTTCAATTAGGATGCAATAATACAAGATTCAGCCAGCATTTTCTGTGCTTCTTAGTGTTTAAAAAGTAATCGCACAGCTCGACAAATACACACAAAAAAAATCAAGCCCTACTTGGAGAGCTTGGGAATAGTGGTGAAAAAAAAGATCTGCTCAACTCCTACTGAATTACATGGCACTTTAAGAGAACTGGATTGAGCCTGTCTTCAAGCAGAGGCCTTTTCTACAAGCTGGAAGGCAAAGCTTGAAGAGACTTGATCTAGTTCACTTGAATTCACTTAGGGGGGAGACATTCCCGGCAATGCCCCCCCTCTCTAACATTACACATCTTCACCCCTACAAGAAGAGAGCAAGCAGAAACCTCAGAGCCCCCACTGGCCACTGGAGGATCCTGGGAAGGAAGGGCAAAGTTAATTCAAATGAGTATACATGTCTACCAATTCCACATTGCAAGTAAGCATTTTAATTGCTGGTAGAATGGACACGCATATCCTTTTATCCATCTGAAATCTGGAAGGGAGTCTTAAGTGAAGCATGAAATCCTTGACAATTCCATATCAACTGGGATGGTGAGAGGAAGGTTCCTCAAAGATGTGTTTCCCATCAAAACCAGCTGAGATGGCTATCAGTTTGGTTTCCTAGGCAAGTGAAGGCAGTCTTCTGGTCAGCCTGAAATACATCCTGTTGCAAGCAGAACACAGGGTGGCAGAATAAATGACTACAACACAACTGGCGGGAAGGTGTGCATATGCCCTCCCTTCCAGTGACACCTTCCATCTCTCACACATTTCCCTGCCAAAATGCTCTGGAGATGGCTAAAAAGGTGCTCGTCCAGATTATGTGCCGCTGTGTCTACATTTATGTATATATGTATTTTAATCGATGGTATTTAAGGTGTTTTATGTTTTTAAATGGTATAAATTGTGAAATGTGATTTTAAACTTTGTTGTAATTTATGGCTGTTGTGGGTTTTCCGGGCTGTATTGCCGTGGTCTTGGCATTGTAGTTCCTGACGTTTCGCCAGCAGCTGTGGCTGGCATCTTCAGAGGTGTAGCACCAAAAGACAGAGATCTCTCAGTGTCACAGTGTGGAAAAGATGTAGGTCATTTGTATCTACTCAGGAGGGGTGGGGTTGAGCTGAGTCATCCTGTAAGAGTTTCCCAGGGTGTGGAATGCTAATGGCGGGAGGCTTCACTGTATCCTGAGGAGGTTCTTTTGCATATGGATTGGTACTTGATGTGCTAATCTTCTCTGCAGGGCTATTGTCGAGTATAGAGTGTTTTGTTAGCCTGGTGTTTTTCAGAACTGGAAACCATGCTCTGTTCATTTTTAAGGTTTCTTCTTTCCTGTTGAAGTTTTGCTTATGCTTGTGAATTTCAATGGCTTCCCTGTGCAGTCTGACAAAGTAGTTGGAAGTGTTGTCCAGTATTTTGGTGTCCTGGAATAAGATACTGTGCCCTGTTTGAGTTAGGCTATGTTCAGCCACTGCTGATTTTTCAGGTTGTCCAAGTCTGCAGTGTCTTTCATGTTCTTTTATTCTTGTCTGGATGCTACGCTTTGTGGTCCCGATGTAAACTTGTCCACAGCTGCAGGGTATACGGTATACTCCTGCAGAGGTGAGGGGGTCTCTACTGTCTTTTGCTGATCGTAGCATCTGTTGTATTTTTCAGGTGGGTCTGAATACTGCTTGAAGGTTATGCTTTTTCATAAGCTTTCCCATCTGATCAGTAATTCCTTTGATATATGGCAAAAACATTTTTCCTGTAGGAGACTGTTTTTCCTTGGTTGTTTGATTGTAATCTGCCTATGTGGTTCTCTACTATGTGGTTTCCTATGTGGTTTCTCTACTAGGGTTCCCAAGTCCAGGGTGAGTGATTTGGGCAGATTTGGGGGAGAGCCTTGGCAGAGTGAGGTTTGGAGAAGGGAGGGACCTCAATGGAGTATAATGCAATACAGTCCATTATCCAAAGCAGCCGTTTTCTCCAGGGGAACTGATCTCTATTGTCTGAAGATCAGTTGTATTCCAGGAGATGCCAGGTACCCCCTGAAGTTTAGCAACCATATAGTCTACTCTGCATAGAACTGCACTGTGAGCCTTATACATGGCACTACTTCCACCTCTAAATGCTCCATGCCAATGGGAGAGTGTGCAGGCCTTCCACACCTCCCCACCTATGCCTCCAGTACTCTTGGTTATTGGAAGAGAAGTGTTCACCACAAAGGGAGAGATGGATTTCCCACTCATTGGATAATGCACTTTCAATGCACATTAGCAACTGCTTACAGTTGCAAACGGTTGCTAAAGTGCATAAAAGTGTATTATCCAATGTGCATGAAAGCAGCCCAACTCTGAGGCTGCATCTGCACATTGCTGCACATTGTGCTGTCCTTGACCCACCACAATCACTCCTAACTGGATCTTCACATGAAGTGAAGGCAATTTAGTTGTGAATGATGGCTCTAGCACAATATCCAGCAACATGTGCATACAGCTATGGTGTTTCAGGTCTCATGAAGTTTTATAGCAAGTGCTCTTATCCTGACTATTCACTAAAGCTGATCATTCTGTTGTGGTGGAGAGTGCCCTCAAGTCATTCCTGGAGGAGCTTTCATGGCAAAAGACTAACAGAGGTGCCTGCCTCTGCAACCTTGATCTTCATGGGATCTTCATTGGATCTTCCCATCCAGATCTTCATTGGATCTTCCCATCCAATTACTAACCATGGCCGACCCTGCTTAGCTTCCGAGATCTGATCTGGGCTATCCAGGTCAGGGCAATCATCGTGTTGATAAAACAATGTAATAGAAAACCTCAGATCAGATTCAAAGATTTCGGCCTGTACCCATGCGATGCCTATGTTTTGTGTAGGACTCTTGCTAAGGTATCAACAGGTAGGCGAGCCAAGAAGTATTTTTAGAAGCATCGAGGACTGGTTAGTGATTAATGGGGGATTTATTTTATTTTGCAGTGTCTCTCATTTAACAGGATGCCTTTGGAGACAGGCTTTTTAAACAGCATAGGCACTATCCTCTGAGTAATACGCTAGGTTTTCATCTCAGTTGGACTCCATTAAAGTAAGCTTCTCTAAACAGACATCAATTACAGCCCATTTTAAAGTTTTTAAAATGTAATCCAACAGGGCTGCTTAACTAAATGAATCCTGAGGACTGATCTCTAGTGAATTAATAGAGCAGTGTGTGGAGAACTCACTATGAATTTGAGTTAATGACTGGAGAAGATCAAATTAATTACAAGTGTCTCTGAGGACCTGTGGGGAAGAACTATCCCTCATTAGCAAAAGGTTGGTTAACCCTTCAATTGCTAGGTTCAAAGATTTTGCAAATATTTTTGAAAGAAAGCAAATACAAAATAAGGGATTATATGTCAGATTAAATCTGTGCAATGGATGCTGAACAAATGATACAGTTATACACTCACGCAGATCCAGAGGAGTTAGCCGTGTTAGTCTGTAGTAGCAAAATAGAAAAGAGCCCAGTAGCACCTTTAAGACTAACCAACTTTACTGTAGCATAAGCATTGGAGAAACACAGTTCTCTTCGTCAGATGCAGCAATGTATTTTATTATACTCACACAGTTACATTTATTTATTTATTTTTATATTTCACTATCTAGAATGATTTAGTTTACAATTCCATATGTTAAAATGACAGGCCCTACCATGCTAACATTTTAAATACTAACCCTGGAGAAGGCAACTAAAGACAGAGGAGGAAAAAGAAATACCAGTGATGAATATTTTCTGGATTCAGAAAAATGAATATAAAAATGAATATAAATTAATCAGTAGTCCAAGGAAAAGATAATTCCAAACTGGACCACTGTTTTAAACAACTAGGGTTTAATGACGGTAGTGGAAAATACAATAAGTCCCTACCCAAGAGGGTTTTCAAAGCAAGAGACATTCATAGGTGGTTTGCCATTGCCTGCTTCTATATAGCAATCCTGGCCTTCCTTGATGGTGTCCTATCCAAATACTGGCCAGGGCTGACCCTGCTTAGCTTCCAAAATTTAACAAAATCAGGCAATCTTGGTCCAAGCTTAATGTTACCCTTTTCAAATCTACTAAATCTTGTAAATGGATTAATGTATATGTGTGCATGTTTTCAAATATGAAAGCTAGAAATTAATATATATTTTTGAATAGAGCTGTAACATTTGCTAAAGGGATATTGTGCTTCATTCAGAGCACATCTCCACTACAGACAGACAACATTTTTGTACTAGTTAAATTATATAATTTTCATCTCAGAATATTGGAAATGGTGATTTGGTGAAAGTACTACTGACACTTTCCTGTTAGTGGTCCCTAGTAGAGATGGGCACGAACAGGATAAAAACCCCGAACATGATGTTCGTTGTTCATTGCCATCCATGAACAGGGACTCACGAACACTTACGAGCATGACCTGTTCACGAACATGTTCTTGGTTCGATGTTCGCGGGGGCCAGCAGGCTCTCCTCCAGCCATCATCCAAGTTTGGTCAAGATCACTACTGCACCACTCCCAGAAACTTGACCTGAGCAGGCACCAGGAAATGTACCAGTAATAAATAATAGCTTGGCCCCAGAGCCTGGCAGCAGCCCTGTAACTTGAAGAGGTAGAGCCCTACCGCACCACTCCCAGAAACCTAACCTGAGCAGGCAGCAGGAAAGGTAACAATCGTAAATAATAGCTTGGCTCAGAGCCTGGCAGTAGCCCTGGAACTTGAAGGGGTAGATCCCTATCCCACCACACAAAAAGAAAATTCAAGCTCCAATGCACTCTCTCTATCAAAAAGCCAACAGCAACTGTCTCTCTCCCTCTCCACTGTCTGCAAAGTCAGAGCTGGGAGCCCCCCTCCCCCATGGTCTTTTCTTTCTTGTAACAAATTTGGAGCTCCACACTTGAAAGGAAGACCTGCCTAAGTTGCCAAGGGAATTGATTGCAGGTGCCAGACTGTCTGGCTTGACAAACAGCAATGAATGAGGCTTGCAATGACCACCTGTCAGTTTAGAATGGGGCCTCACGAACAGCTTGTTCTTGAACTGCAGATTGAGCTGTTTGTGGCTTTTTTTTTGTTCGTATTGCTGTTTGTGCCCATCTCTGCTCCCTAGGCTTCCTCAACAAATAGGAATTCCCTGGATTCTCTTGGGAGAGGGAGTGCAAACTAGTTTAAGTCACCAATGTAGATACGACTTTGACTACCTTATGGAATAGATATACTTACACACAAGGATTAAGACATAGCAACTGAATGGCAGTACTGTATAGCAGTTAGAGTGTCTGGGAAAACAAGGTCTAGCTCTACCATGAAAACTTGCTGGGTGACACAACCTAACCTACCTCTCTGGGTTGTTGTGAGGATAAAGCGGAGGAGAGGAGACCACTTTGAGTCCTCACTGAGAAGAAAGATGGGGTATAAATGAAGTAAATAAATAAACATAGCAATCATCCAAAGACTTGGTGAGGTATAGTTCTTTAAAAGCAGTATCCAAAATATGGCATGTGGAGAAATTACGTGCAATTTCGCTTATCTCGAGAAAGAGACTTTTGTTTTAGGTTATAGTGGGGAAATATGCAAGTCAACAGTCCCATCTGCTAAATGTGTTGGACAGGCAAGATAGAACTGAGGTGTTCTGAGGCTTGTGTTAGAATGTGGCCCTTTCAAGACAGCTGGGAAGCATAGGAGAGAGGGTGGCTTATGCAGAGATGGTGGAGTGGGGAGGGTATTCTAAAACCTTCTCCTGCTCATGCCATTCCTTCCCCTCTCCTCCAAAAATACTCTGTCTCCCAACTGTAATCCTTCCAGAGAGGCTTAGTCCTTGTCTTGGAGCCCAGCTAGGAGAAAAATAATTGTGGGATGGGGGGAAGTATACAGGAGAGGAGGATTCAGCATCCCCTCCTGCTCACCTCTTCTCTATTTTGCGTAGCCAGTTTGGTGTCATTGTTTAGAGTGGAAGTGATCTCTTTACTCATGGTGGGTACACAAAGGAGGTGACAGTAGTTTCAGATGGGGCAGGAGAAAGGGGCTGTCAGTTTCACAGACCCTGCACTGGAACTGGGCTGTCTGTTTCAAACACCCTGGACCGGCTGCTGAAGCCGGTGCGGGGCAGTTGAAATGCCATGAACCACGAACCAATTCCCAAACTGGGAAAATGTCGGAAGTTCATGGAATGCTGCAAACCACAAATAGTTTGGTGTAGTGGTTAAGAGCGCGGGACTCTAATCTGGAGAGCTGGGTTTGATTCCCCACTCCTCCGCTTGAAGCCAGCTGGGTGACCTTGGGCCAGTCACAGCTTGTTGGAGCTCTCTCAGCCCCACCCACCTCACACGGTGATTGTTGTGAGGAGAATAAAGACACACTTTGTAAACTGTTCTGAGTGGGCATTAAGTTGTCCTGAAGGGCGGTATAGAAATTGAAAGTTATTTGTTGTTTGTTGTTGTTGTTGTTGTTGTTGTTGTTGTTGTTGTTGTTGTTGTTGTTGTTGTTGTTGTTGTTGCCTTCACCCCACCTCTCAAACTGCTCTGTATCTGTATGGTGATGGCTCATATTTTTAGAATATTTACATGTTTGTTTATTTCTCAGACCAAAAGCGTAGAATCACTTTTGAAAAACTGTAACCAGCATCTGTTAACCACTGAGGAATTGGGGATTAAACATTCAACGCAAAGTGAACAAAAATCTCAAGAGTTATGTGGAGATGTTATCACAGAAAAGATTCACAGGGTGGGTTTGCTTGTGGATTGCTTGACAATTATTAACCCAAGTCAGACATTGTTTGGAAGGGGGCAGAAGATGGAAAATTTAACAAAGGCCCTACAATGCTTGATAACCCATGAGAGCAATTGAAAAACTGGGCAAATTTTACTAGGGTGACACAGTTAATGTGAAGAAAGTTGAACTGTTATTTTGTGAAAGGGAAGGGCAATAGGAGTGACAAGGGAATGTAAAATTCAAGTCGCCTGTTTTTGTTGGGGACACGACTCCTGTGCCTTTAACAGCTGCACGGCAGGAGAAAATCTGGCCAATAAGGCTTCGTCTGATCCCTGCACCTGCATGCCAGGAAAAGTTTCATCTGTGCCATTTTGAGTTGTCACACAGCTGCTAAAGACATGTGAGTCGACTCCTAACCAAAACAAAAACAAAAACCCCGACAAAACCTGCTGGTAAGCCTAAGAGGAGATATGATAGACCTTTTAATCTCCCAATATTATTAATCAGATGGTACTGTTAGTTGGTAACAAGTGCTATCCAAATCAGTTCTCCTTCTAAGTTCTTCTGTGATGTGAAAGGTCTGGTGAAACATGTTACTCCAAACTTCAAAGCCTGCAAAACCCCTCCATTATTTCAGAAGCCACCAGGTCTAAACAAAATGCTGTATAGATGCCCCCCCCCCCAATATAAAAGGACAAACTCCATTGGGTACTTAATTGCCATTGTGAATCATTTTGCTATAAAAAGAATAATTATCTATAAGATATTCTTAAAAGCACTGATCTCACTGTTTCTCAACAAAAAGGGGATACTATGAATTCAACTCTATCAGAGCAATCCTAAACAGATTTATTCTAGTCTATTGAAATCAGTGGTCTTAGACAGAAGTAACTTTTGAGTAGGATTGCACTGTATATCAGACAACCAAATTCCTGTCAAGAATTGACCTAGCCTAGCAGAAAAGGATCAGATTTCTGAGACGGTAGCATAGACTGAACTATTTCAGAGTAAGCATAGCATCCCTGTAAATACAAAATTAGCATCCCAGAAAGAAAGATCCCGTGCAGCTGTCCTTGTGCTATGTTAACTTTCCAGTTTGGTGTAGCGGTTAAGAGCGGCAGGACTCTAATCTGGAGAGCCAGGTTTGATTCCTCACTCCTCTGCTTGAAGCCAGCTGGGTGGCCTTGGGTCAGTCACAGCTTCTAGGAGCTCTATCAGCCCCACCCACCTCACAGGGTGATTGTCAAGAGGATAATAATAACACACTTTGTAAACTGCTCTGAAGAGTGATATATTAATTGAATGTTGCTATTATTGTTATTATTGTTATTATTAAAGTAACGAGTGGATATTTAGCATTATCTGTTTTTCTCCTTTATCAAAAATATTTAGAGCTGGTAATATTCAGTATGGTGCTTCATTTACTTTTTCATATGACCAGTATTTCATTGCTCCCATTTTTGGTTTGGCTCTCAAGAGAGGACTTGTGAGCCATAGTATGAACATGCATGACCTTCTACATATTGAATATGACCAGCTATAAATATTTTTGCTTAAAAGAGAAAAACAAATAACATTCACTTGTTACTTCAATAATAACAACAATAATAACAATAATAGCAACACTCAATGTATATACCACCCTTCAGAACAATTTAACACCCTCTCAGAGCAATTTACAAGGTGTGTTATTATTATCCTCACAACAATCACCCTGTTAGGTGGGTGGGGAGCTCCTAGAAGCTGTCACTGACCCAAAAGCCACCGAGCTGGCTTCAAGTGGAGGCATGGGGAATCAAACCCAGCTCTCCAGATTAGAGTCCTGCTGCTCTTAACCACTACACCAAACTGGCTCAGAAATGGAGGCTGAAGTTTGCAAAATGGCTACCCCTCTGGAATGTGTGGCTTTTTGCTTCATGTAAATGTTAAGCTTGAATACAAACATATCAAGGACTAGATCCTGTGCCTTGAGTCCAGTGCAAAGTGAGCAGAGGTTGCCCTGCATAAAGGATGGTTTGCACCTTCCACCTCCCACTATAGTCATGTATGCCCATCAAAATTGTTCCCCTCTGAGTTAGTGGCCCATCAGGAACATCATGGCAGTCAAACACAGGGGTCTTCAAGAACTAAGGCCAATGGATGAAAATTGGCTTTCACTCCTCCACAAGCAGAAATGCCTACTGCAAGCTTAGGGATCCGTGAAGCTTTTGAAAACTTTGCATTTGTGATCTCCAAATCTACAAATGAATGCATGGATACTATTCATCCCTGTCCCCTGACAGTGACACAAAGACTAAAAAAGTGTATTTTCGAGGGACATACCTAAGTCCTACCACGTATGCCATATACTTTCCTATGATGGCCTTAATTTAATATCCCTGTAAATAACATTTGTTGTAATTTATCTATGATTGTAACCTGCCCTGAGCCTGCTTGCGGGGAGGGAGGGCTAAAAATCCAATCAATCAATCAATCTCAGGTCAAGCGATAGCAAAAAAAAAAATGTTTTCAGATTTTGCTCCTTAGCTATGGAAGAGTGCAAAAAAAAAGAAAAAGGATCGTAGCTGTGTTTTCATGAGCAAACAACACTGTCTTTTTTTATTGCTACTGACCTGGTTGGAGGCATGACCTGCTAGGACAGACAAGTGAAGCTAAAAATGATTGATGGATAATATTTAAGATTTCAATCCTCTGCTAGGTGATATCACAGTGGATGGAGCTCTTTGTGAGCATTCTATCAGTAGGAACTGCAAAGGCTGTGGATTGTGAATGGTGCCTCCAGCCTTACGGGGAATACTGTAGTTTCCATCTGGAGGAGCAGAAGGAAGCTCTGAGGGCAAGAAAAACATTTTATATCCGTTAAAGTTGCCTGAGAAACCCAGATTTTTTGTTATTGCATTCTAATAAGGGACTACAATCTTTCATGTGAGTGTATTGATAATCTTGGAGTCATGGTTTCCTGGGAGAAGTAGAGCTGGAAATGACTGGTGGGCTTCTGTACTCTGATAGAGGGCATCATAAGGTTGGCGCTCCCAGCAGCGGGTACTATGAACATTTAATTCACAAGGAACCGTTTCTATCAATGGGAGCACAAGAACTTTCTAATCTATAAAGTGAAGGAATAAAGAAATGTATTTATTTGTTTTATTAATATCTTGGTCTTCCTCCAAAGAGCTCAAAGGGAAACAGACTCCTTTTGCTTTGGCAGGTGAACTTTCTCTTGCATTTCTGGACCATTTGCTGGCCTGAGGGTTCTCCAGTTCTGTTGAACCTGTGGGCACTTTTGGAATCTCAGTGGGTTCCAGCACAAAAGAAATGCCATGTGATGCTGGAGCCAGTCAATAAAATGTGGGGAAGCTGCAAGCCAAACATTCTCCTAGGATGGAGGCAGCTTCTTCTGTTCAGGCACTCCATGCAGACAGAAAGGAGATGCTTCCTGGCATCTTCTGAAGCAGCTGCTCCTCCATAGGTGGGAGAAAGCCAAGCGTGGTTATTTGCTTTGGGGAGGAAGCAAATGGCACCAGGAAACCCATCAGCAGGTATCCATGAGCACCACATTGGAGATCAAAGCTCGAGGACAATCTCCATATCATCATCACTTTGGATATTTCATTGAATGAGAGTTGAATCAAATCAAAGACTAATGAAACAAAAAAAGGTGATCTGTGATGGGACTGAAAAGCAATACTTTCGCTGATTTTTATCTAGTCTGTTTATACGGAATAGCAAAAAATATACCTCAGTGACCTAAATTCACCTGGTCTTATTCCATCTGAGTCAGTAAAATTTACTTTGGTGTGGCTGAAAACTGGAAATAATCAGAGTATTCTCAGTTCTCTGAACTGCTGTCCCAACACAATAAATCACAGCACTGGAAAGTAAAGTCCCAGTTACAGCCCAAATGCTTTGCTTTGCTACTGGAACCCAGCCCCAATACCACTGCAAACAGGAGCGAATGCATATGACATTGTATTAGCTCTTTCCTCCTGCCCTTGCTTTAACTCCGCTGTCCCTTCAAAGGAAAGCTACACAGCTATGGTACAGGAGTAGGCAATTTTTGGCCCAAGTGCTTAAAAACAATGCAATGTCCATTTGTGAAGATGTTTTGTGCCATCAAACAAAACGGGGGAGAGATGAGAGCTGTACTTGAGCAGACATGCTTAGAGTAAGCCAAGCCCAACAGCACTGCAAGTGTTTTAGCAGGTGGCTCTGCATAAAGGCTCACAACACTGCCTTGGCAAATGTCAGGATATTTGGGTGGGTGGTGCTTGGGAAGGGTGGAGTTTGGGAAGGATGTGATGTCACTTCTGAGTCATGCTGTAGTCGGCCTCCACAGTCTCTTTGGATTTTACTACAGAGACCAAGGTAAATTCCTAGAGTGTCGCTGCATAGAGGCCATTTTTTATCTTGCTCAATTCCTTGGTGGTTGGAAATTGTGTATTATGGGCCATCAACTTGGTTCCAATTTATGGCAACCCTATGAATTAATGAACTGCATGATATTGTTACCAGAACTGCTCTGTTTGATTGGGGAATTAGCTCGCAGACTGGATTTAATGCAGATCTTAACCAATTTATACCAGGGTCCCTATCCAGACGCTCAAGTGATAAAGTGGCAGACTAATTAACAATAAAACGTGTTTTACTAAATAATGTGGTGTATGCCTGAACTAGCACACGCATACAAGATTACACACAAGAGGTAGGAAAACAGAGTAGGAAAATAGAGACGGTTGCATTAGCGGGGTAGCCCACTTGAGAGCGATGAAGCTGAGTATACTCACAATCCCGACATGGAGCAAAGACGTAGCAGCGAGATGAGATGGTCTAATGCCTGCACTAGATCCAATAGAGAGTGACAGCAAGGAGTCTGGATGGGAATGGCACGCGCACCACATGGCTGGGGAGGCCGGTTTAAATACCTCAAAACGTACCCTGGGGCTGGTGCCTTACCCTGTGGTTCTCATGGGTGAAACAAAGATTTTAATGGCTCTATAACTACCCCAGATGGGCCACTTTAGAATCTGATTGTTATTGTGACACCTTGGGAAGAGGGGACAGAGGAGGGAATGCCAGGCGGCTGAATGGATGTTCCAGGACACTGGGCTTGGTCGCAATGTCATCAGCTCTGGAATGTGGAGGCTGCTTTGAGATGTGTCCATTAAGTGCTTAGGATGGCCCGCACTTAGCTTCCATTCCAGGGCGGCTATCAAGATATGCAGAGCAGGGCGAGGTTGGCCGCTGTGGACGTGGCCTGCTCGCTTCTCTGAAATGGCTTCTCTGAGCAGGCTGTTCAGGCTGGTCTTCTGGCTGTCTGGGAACATGGCTGCCGGCTGGGCATGACTGGGGCTTGCTAGCAGGCTGCCTGGTAGCGAGGGCAAGCTTGGTGACTGGCCCGCGGGAGGCTCCTGGTGGGAACTGGCCAGGGGGTGCCTGGCCAGGCTCGCTGAGGGCTTTCCCTGGCTGGCACCGTGCTGCTAACAGCATGGCTCTGGGCCCAGGTGAGGCAAACGTCCATGGAGGCAGGAAACAACATAGTCCATAGCAGAGACAGGAGCAGCCCAGTATAGGCAATCCATAGCAAAGAGTGTAGGCAGGAAACAGACACGTGTAGCAGAGTCCAGACACGCAGGAAAGTCAGGATACAGGCATGGGCAATGCTGCCCAGAAAGAGAGTTTTTAGTGTAGCTCTAAATAGCAACGCAGAAAACAGGCACAGTTCATTGCAGGCCTTAGAGCAGGAGAGCGGGTGGGGGGGGGGGGCTCCTTGGCAACAATATTCTATCATTAACAGGTCTGTTCAGGTCTTGCAAACTGAGCGCCATGGCTTACTTTATCAAGCCAATCCATCTCATGTACCATCTTTCTCTCTTCCTACTGCCTTCAACTTTTCCTAGCATTATTGTCTTTTCCATTGAGGCTTCATTCTCTTCACTTGATCAAAGTACGAAAGCCTCAGTTTTGTCATTTTAGCTTCTATGGAGAATTCAGGCTTGATTTGATCTAGAACCCACTTATTTGTCTTTTTGGTGGTCCATGGTTTCCATAAAACTTTCCTGCAACACTACATTGCAATTGAAATAATTTTCTTCCTGCCAGCTTTCTTCGTTGTTCAACTTTTACATCCATACATAGTAATGGGGAATACTATAGTATGAATTATCTTAATCGTGGTCTCGAGAGACACTTCCTTACATTTAAGGATCTTTTCTAGTTCCTTCAAGGCTGCCCTTCCAAGTCTCAATCTCCTTCTGCTTGCTTGGTTGCAATTTCTTCCTGGTTGATAATTGATCCAACAAACAGATAATCTTGGACAATTTCAGTTTTGTAAAGTTGTTGAGTTCCTCAGTAGTCTTTACTTTTGTCTTCTTAATGTTCAGCTATAATCATTCTTTGGCACTTTCTCCTTTAACCTTCATCGACAATTATTTCATGTCTTCGCTATTTCCTGCTAGTAATGCGTTGTCATCTGCATATCTCAAGTTGTTCATGTTCTTTCCACCAATTTTCACTCCACCTTCTTCTAAATCTAATCCAGCTTTCCTTGTGATGTGTTCTGCATATATGTTGAACAGATAGGGAGATAAAATACATTGTCTGACTCCTTTGTAGGAAATTGGGGCTGGGTAAATGGGAGGCCTAATGTATAGGTCTAGGAGGCAACAACAAGCTTGTTGACTTCTTCTGGACTGCTGGCCCCAGCAATGCTGGCAGCACCTCAGTTGCTTGAGCAGAAGATCTGGCCCTGGGTGCAAAGCAGCATGGTTTAGTGCACTACTATCAGCATGCTCGCCAGGGGTTGCCTACCCTATAATAGATATGAATTAGGATTGAGAAAGGGAATTATCTGCTCCTTCTCCTTTGAACAGCTTCCTTGGGCTCTTTTGAAGCTACACAAATCACAAAGGCCACCATAAGCTTGTGCTGTGATCATTGTATACATGTGGAGGGTGGCTGCCTTTCATATAAAAGCCCGGCCCTGGACAGGATAGATCTTGGCAACCTGAGAAAAGGGCTTCTCAGCTGTGACACTGAAATGTTGGAATTTCCTCCTCAGGAAGATTCATCTCCCTCTAGCATTGTCATCTGCCAGCAAGTCAGGGCTTTTTTTCAGCAGGAACGTGGTCGAATGGAGTTCTGGTACCTCTTGAAAATGGTCACATGGCTGGTGGCTCCACCCCCCGATCTCCAGACAGAGGGGAGTTTAGATTGCCCTCTGTACCGCTCCAAGCAGCGTGGAGGGCAATCTAAACTCCCCTCTGTCTGGAAGATCGGGAGCGGGGCCACCGGCCATGTGACCATTTTTGCTGAGGGTGATTTAAACTTTAAAAAACTCCCGCCTTGTTCCAGCTGACCCAAAGTGACATAATTGTGCGGTCCTGACTCCTGAGTTCCACCGCTGAGTTCCACCATCTCTTTTCCCAGAAAAAAAGCCCTGCAGCAAGTGAAGACTTTTTTGTTTTGTAATCATTATTAGCCCTCCTCCCTGTGTGTGTGTGTGCTTGTTATGCCTTTATATGTTTTTGTTTTTAAAAAAATTATATACATATTTGTAGTTTAAATGCTTTTTTAATGTTCAAAATGTCTCAATGGTTGTCACCTTGGGGTCTCTGAGGGCCGAGCTACAAGTGACGAATGACACTTGAACGGCAAGTGGATTGAGTGGAGGGCAAGTGAACAGGGAGAAATACACTTGCCGTTCAAGTGTCATTCGTCATGTGTAGCTTGGACCTAAGCTGAGTAGAATGTTGACACAGGAATAGTTTAAATATATAAATAAATAAATCCTTAATCAGGAACCAATTAAAGTTCAGAGAAGATTTTTCCCTCATGGCAAGCAAAGTAGGAGTGGAGCCCTCAGTTTTAAGCTCAAAGAGTCCTTGCAGGTGGCCTTAAACAACAGTGTCACTGACTCACCCCTGTCTAGAAAGGAACCAAAGTTGTGAGTCAAACTGTTTTGCTAGGACATTTTCAAGGAAAGCCACAGGAAGTAAGAGGATGGGGAGAACTTTCCCTCAATAAGAGAGGAAACTTAGGTCTTCCAGTCTCATCCTTTCAGCATTTTAGGTGGACTTTTCATGCTGCCAAGCACAATGCTGTAAGGCTCACGTTCGATCAGTGCTTTGGAAATTATTAGCCCCATTATGCATTCCTTCAACTCTGTGTTAGAAACTTCAGTTCCAGCTTGTTTTAAAGCTTTGCAAACTTGCATTTATATACCCAATTACATTGTTTATTGAACTGTCTTTGAAAATGACTGTAGTGACTCATACTGTGTGATCCGCCTTATGTCTCAGTGAGAAAGGCAGACTATAAATAACGTAAATAAATAAAAATAAAAAAATTGTGTATTGAGATACGGTTAGTGTTGGAATGCTTATTTGGCTTTCTTGTCACAACAAAGCAAAAATGGATGCAAGGATCCATCATTCCTCCTTTTTAATAATGGTTCAGCAACCTTTCTCTCACAGAGATACGAAGGCCTATGGGGCAGTTTAGCACTGAAGCTTAGGGCTAAGCTAGAAGTGACGAATTACACTTGAATGGCAAGTGAACAGACTCAACATGCATTCCTCACTGTTCACTTGTGCTCCACTTGCGCTCCACTCAATCATGTGATCAAGTGGAGTGCAAGTGGAGCACAAGCAAACAGGAAGGGATACACGTGAGTCTGTTCATTTGTCATTCAAGTGTAATTCGTCACTTCTAGCTTGGCCCTTAGTTGATCAGGCTGCAGAGACCGCCTGTGATATCTGAGAGCCAAACTACAAGTGACGCCTTACACAGGTTGGACACTAGTCAGCTTCCCTCAAGTTTTGATGGGAAATGTAGGCGTCCTGGTCTTGCAGCTGTAATGGAGAGCCAAGCTGTAAAACCAGGGCGCCTACATTTCCCATCAAAACTTGAGGGAAGCCGACTAGTGTCCAACCTGTGTAAGACGTCACTTGTAGTTTGGCTCTGAGCCACCTTTCAAAGGAAGAGTAAGTAGCAGTGTAAATTGTTAATCTTCCCAGCAACCTCTTTTGCTTTTTCACTTTGCCTTGGTCCAAGGTGCCAACACTTGGTTAGGGAGAGGCATAGCGGCACATTTGAGGCATTCCATTTTATTTTCCCTTTATAAGGGAAACTGTCCTGAAGATTTCTGTGTTTTCATACATTTTCCACAATAAATGTGTTATAAGGAAATCTTACTGACAGATTATTATGACTACTTTAATGCACATATGACCCACTGTCTGGAAGACAGTCAAAATTATAAACTGGGCACAAATTTACTCTTGGCAATGCTGTTTTACAGCAGTAAACATTTAATTTGATCCTCATTGCCTGGAATAATGGTATTGCTTCTCATGCAAGAATGCAATGCCTTCTTTTTAAAGAAACCCATTTCAGATCTCCGTGTATTAGCCTCCCTTGTCTGTTTTATATGTGCTCACAGCAAATGAAAGGAGTCACATTAAATCTCTATTTAATGTGTAAATGAAAAGTGACAAAGTGATCCCGTTCACATTTTGGCATTAAAGTTCTGAAGTCCTACCATTCCAATGCTGAGAAATCATTTCAGCCCATGATCTTTTCCAAATGATTTTTGTGCCGTTGTCTGGTCTGGCAGTTCATGCGCTCTTGATGCATAATGTGTATTCTTTGCAATCCAGCAGGGCCAACCATCGGTAAGTGCATCCCTGACTCCACTCCTCCTCCTTGGGTCGGCTTCACCTTTCTCCTGAGGCTCAGAAGTGATTGGAGAGCATGTCTTAGTAGGTTCTTCATCATGGAACCATCACCAAGTTTTATTTTGCTCAGCACTGAGAAAAAAAATGGTTGACCCACATCATTGAAATAATTTTTTAAAAATCATTTCCATTCTATTTTTCAGTATACAAAATACTTTACAAATCTTATCTCGGACAACCTCACCATAACCCTTTTTCTTCCCCTACATCCTTCCTCCTCTTCCCTCTTCCTCGTAACCTCCAACATCTCTTATGGCCACTGCTGCTCATGCAGTGGCTCCAGGCAGGTCATGGTGACTGCCCCCCACCCACACACACAAAACACCTCCTCCAGTGCTTTGGATGTTGTTTCTGATGCCTCAGAGGCTGCACTCCAGCTGCAACCTGGGAAATTCATTCATTCATTTATCCATCCATCCATCCATCCATCCATCCAGAGCAGTTAGCTGTGTTAGACTGTAGTTGCAAAATAGCAAAGAGTCCAGTAGCACCTTTAAGACTAACCAACTTTATTGTAGCATAAACTTTCGACAACCACAGTGCTCTTCATCAGATGCGGCGAAGAGAACTGTGGTTCTCGAAAGCTTATGCTACAATAAAGTTGGTTAGTCTTAAAGGTGCTACTGGACTCTTTATTATTTATTTATGCCATTTATAGTCTGCCTTTCTCACCGAGACTCAAGGCGGATTGCACAGTGTGAGTCAGTACAGTAACAAAGACATTTCAATAAACATGTAATGGGTATATACATGCAAATTTGCAAAGATTTAAAAACCAGCAGAAATCCAATACAGAGCTGAAGAAATGCTGAAACAGAGACTTAGCAATTCTATGACTGACATATTAAACAACGTAGAAACTACCCAGTAGACTCATACTTACAGCAATAGTCAACAGGCTGACTGTATCAGCCCCCTGAAGGTAGTAACTACATTTCCAAGGTTACAGCAGCAGTCACGAAACCACCGATTTATCAGAAACAGCATCTCAGACATCAGAGGGAGTGGGAGGGGAGAGAAATTTTCTCTTCTTGCTCTGACACATGCCAGCTGCTTAGTTAATGAGTTGCCATCACTAGCCACAGCAATGGCAGCAGCTGTGGCCACCCAATAAGAGCTGCTGAAGTGGGAAGGGTGGGTACCACAATTGAAAATATCTTACTCTATGCCCAGCCATACCTGTAAACATCTAAATGCAGATCAGATCTTTTCTGAATGTCCTACGCTTGCTACTTATGGAGAAGATGATCATTTGAATGCCTAACGGAAGCATCATGTACACCTTTTAATAATTGTGCACATGATATTCTACAAACAGCATTTAGAAAAAGAAGTTCCAAGTCCCTTATTAGGAACAGGGCTTTTTTTTCAGCGGGAACACGGTGGAATGGAGTTCCAGCACCTCTTAAAAATGGTCACATGGCCGGTGGCCCCGCCCCCTGATCTCCAGACAGAAGGGAGTTTCGATTGCCCTACATGCTGGCATGGAGGGCAATCGAAACTCCCCTCTGTCTGGAGATCAGGGGGTGGGGCCACCGACCATGTGACCATTTTCGCTGAGGGTGATTTAAACTTTAAAAAACTCCCGCCTTGTTCCAGCTGACCCAAAGTGACATCATTGTGTGGTCCTGAGTTCCACCACTGAGTTCCACTACCTCTTTTCCCAGAAAAAAAGCCCTGATTAGGAACCATTCCTTTCCACTTCAGTACCGCATGAGGTCGAATGTGTTTAAACCTAAAGTTACCATTTAAGAAGAATCATTAAAGTATTCCAGCAGTGTGGCTTCTTTTGAAGCATACTTAAGATAAATTGATGGAGGAATTCCTAGTTAACATTATGGCCCAATGTTTGCTCAATGAGCAATTGAAATTGTTCTAAAATGCTTACGTTTATCACCGTAGTCTTTTTTTCATGGATTCAATATGAAGATCACAGATGCTGCCGCCATTCCATTTCACTGCCGCAAGGGCTTTGGACCTGCTATGATTTAATTACATTTTTGCTCATTCAAACGTTGCTACTGCATGTATGTTTTCAGATCATTTGCACCGCAGTCGCAATTTTCCAACTTCACCATGCAAAAGAAAAAAACCTCACTATCTTTTAAAATAAAATTGTCCTCACTCTGAAGCGCTTAAAGAAAGGGGAAGAAGTACATGAAGGAGAGCCACGAAGATGAAGGCCAGGCTTGAAGCACAGTTTCATTAATACTGGATGGCAGGGAAGAAGCCAAGTCCCAGATAATGAGGAAGGAGTTGCAATTTTTTTAAAGCTATCTGGTGACAGGGAAAACAAAAATGACATTCAGCTGACGAATGAGCAGAGTTTGACCTAGCCTTTTGACCCTTGACAATCAATCTTACCTGCTGCTTCATAAAGAATTATAGCGGTGCCACTCATATTTGACTCCAGATTTTTACTATTCCTTTAAAAAAAATTCTCTTTGTGAATGCTGATCCACAGAAGATAAATGCGAGCTTTGGGTACCGTGAACCAAAAAAGATAGGATGTTCTTGGGAGGGAGTGAATGGAAAGCAGAGGAGCAGGCACCACGGTTCGTGGACGATAGGAGAACGATGATAAAACAGCCTATAAGTGCCATTTGGAAATGGCGGGGAATATTTCAGATGGTGATGGAAACCACAAATATCCTGCACAACTCTTTGAGTCTATGTCCCTATTCATGCCAGCCTTTTTTATTGAAAGTGCTGAAGATATAAATATTGTAAGTAAATCCAATTTTTTAAATGTATTATTGATGGGACATTGGTACAGCATTTTATACAGCTGTACGTGAAATAGATGGGGGGCAAATGTTACACGTGGTGGCAGAAACAATAAGCGCCTGCATATTCCTTATGTGTAAACAGCCATCATGTACAAGGTAAAATGTAACCACAACACATGGCCAGAGATGAAAGGAGATGCAAAATGACAAGTAGTTCCTTGAGAGCCAAGCTACAAGTGACGAATGACACTTGCTTGGCAAGTGAACAGACTCACGTGTATTCCTCCCTGTTCACTTGCCATTCACTTGTGCTCCAAGTGAATGGCAAGTGAACAGGGAGGAATACACGTGAGTCTGTTCGCTTGCCAGGCAAGTGTCATTCATTACTTGTAGCTTGGCTCTGAGTGTATGTGCTCTATGTCCATGCATTATCTATAGTTTGTGTAGACATAAATAACTAAAGACAGGAAAAGGGGAAAGAATGGGTGTGATAAGAAGGAAACAGCCTCTCAAGGAACCTGTACTGCTGAGGGTCAGAAGAATGCAACACCTCTAGGGGCTCTTCCAGGGTAAATGAGTGCTTTCCAGCCTTCACTGCCTGTTAGTACAGCTGTTGTGACAAAGCTTTTCCCCCTCCATCAGAAGTCCAAAAAGGCAGAAAGGGGCTGGTTTACCTTTGGCATACATTAAGAATGTAACACGCAAACCAGATCTTTGTCTCAACAATCTCTCTCTCTGTTTGTAACTTGCACCTATTTTCACACAGCCTGCCACATATCTTTATTTCAGGGTATTTGGCCAGTATCATTTTTGTCCCCTCATCTTAGGAAGAATGAAAGAGTAAAATGCTGGGAATGGCCACAACATCATGGCTGTCAAGAACCACAGCACTCTTCGTCACATGCATCTGACTTTGGCTTGGGTAATTCCTGGGCATTTGGGATAGTGAAGGTTTGCCAGGCCATCTGACGAAGAGAGCTGTGGTTCTCGAAAGCTTATGCCTCAATGAAGTTGGTTAGTCTTAAAGGTGCTACTGGACTTTTTACTATATCTAACAACGTGAGCTTTAGCTCATAAGAGCATATATCTTGGAAACATTGTTGGTATTTAAAATGCTACAGGTCTTGAATTTCATTCTACTACTAACATGTTCTACTGCTAACATGGCTACCCACTTGAAGTTTACTTAAAGAGGCAGCTTGAAGTCGATAATATGTGCCACATTTGGGTCCATAAAAACAAGTTAGCCCATAAAAACAAGATGCAAAACTTATCAAATGCAAACAAAAAATAATATTGAGTGTAAATCTCAGGCCCTCTTTAAGCTTGAGGCCCATGCCTCCCTCACTAGCTGTGTGGCAAAACATAATGACTGAAAAGGGCACCAACGGGGCCTGTAACATGCATTGGTCCGATATTGCTCTGCTTCATTCTTTTCTGTAGAGCTTTAAAGTGGTGTGAACGTCAATTTCTTCCTGAGTTGGTGATTTTTGTAGCAATGAGCTTCATGGGCAGGGATAAAAGACATTGATGCAGTGTGTATTGTTCGTAACAAAAAAAAGTTTTAAAAAGAGTAAAGCAGGGCAGCCTTATTAATGGAGGAAGTGAGGTCAGAGGTCTTTACAGTCTTAACAAGATGACAAAATTTATGAACCACCACAGTAGAAGGATGTAGTTACCCTCAGTCAGTTGATATAATAAGCCCACTTGGGGCTCATAGTTATTCCCCTTGAATTTGTTTTTGTCTCTTTGTTATTTTTCTCATCTTTGGCTTTTCTTCTGCTGTACTTGGCTGTGGTAGCAGGGGGGGAAAGCTGTAAGTGAAGTGTGTACATGTGAGTGAAAGAAATAAAAAGACGTTCCTACAGATTTTTTTAAACGTGGTTATCAGCAGTTGAGTTTACTCAAAAGTCTTTATTAGTGCCTGAAGAGAGAATGACGAAAGAGTAGTATATGGTAAAATGGTGAATTTGGGGATGATTTTGATTTTGGGTCATTGCTTGGTACTTTTTACAGTCTTTCATTGTTCGGGTTTCTTTGGGGTTTCTCAACACTGTATCTGATTTAAAGGACATACTAATTATTAAGAGTTTATAGAAAATGTTGATATGTTTTGAGTATCTCTGGGGTGAAATTAATTCTACTAAAGCAAAAAATTAACAAAAGTTATTCACCTTGTAGATTTTCTTCAGTGAAGATCTTTAAGTGTTTAGTCATAGATAAAAGGGAAAATGCAATAAAGAAGTTTGTGTCCCTACGTCTATCTATCAAATCTTTGTCTTGCCCTTCCACTGAGGAGCTCAGAGCAGTGTACAAGGATCTCCCCCCATTCATTTTATTGTCACAACATCCTTGTAAAAAATGATCAGGCTGAGAGAGAGTGACTGGTCCAACGTCACCCATTCAGTTTCTCCTTGAACACACAGAGCTCTGTATGCAAAAATGAGAGATCAAACATTGGAATAGATGCCAACATTAAAAGCAAGCAGGTGGAAGAGAGCAGCCATCAGGTTGGGAGGCCAATGATGGTGACATTAAAGGAAAACAAGTCTGGTCTTGCTATGGGGAAGAGTGAAGCCATCAGCTCAGAGGGTACCTCACTGCCAATTATTTAACTTTTTGTTATATATTTGACTTCCAGTGAGAGAAGCATCATTTGGGTCAACCAATTCAGGCATGAAAACATCTCAGGCCAGCCTTGAATTTAACTCAAGTTTGAATACAAACTGTCTATTTTAATGTGATTGGATTGGAAGTTGCAATTTGCAGAAGATTTAAGAGCTTTTTTAAGTCCCCTTGGATAGGGCAAAGGAAATTCAGACCCCTCGTTTATTTGCCTTCTTTCCAATGCAACCTGAGAGAGAGAGAGAGAGAGAGAACCGAATGTTTGCAGTCCAGTTTCTGTGAAGAAAATGGAAATTGTCAATGCTTGGGCTTAATGCTTCACACTTAGAACAGAACTAGACGAGACAAATTACACGAAGCTATGCGAGTGTCTAGAATCATGTCTGTTCCTACCTGCCTGTGTCCATTTTACCATGGTTGAACACGTGTCCTGTAGCCCTAGTCTGTGCACTGGTGTAGTCATGGTTGCAAGTGTCCATGGTCATTATCAGTGAGTCACCATTGCGGAGTGTTGGTTTTGGGTGGCTTCCACTTCCCTCTCCCATCTTTTTGCCCTTAGAGCTGGCTTACACCCAAACTGTTTTGATTTAAATCTAGCATGTTTTAAATTCTCCTGTTTTCTATTTGACAGGTCTGCCTCCCTACTCCTCCTTCCAGCATCTTTGGTCAGGATAAGGAGGAGGTGGGAAGAAAGATCATGGCACACAATTAAGCATCTAAGCGAAAGTTCAGAAACATGCCTGATACATGAACCTGAAAAGGATGGGGTGAGGGGTACTCATTCTTCAGATCAGCTCTGCAATACAGAGCAAATTGGGTAAAATTTGGCCATTGTTTCCAATGGGAAATGTGATTCAGGGCTTTCCAGGGGTCGGGGGGGCATTTTAGGACAGAATTTTACCAAATTTGCTACTAGATGTTCTCTAAAGACCCCCAAGTTTCATGAAGATTGAACTTTGAGGGGGCATTTTATGGGCCCTGAAAAAAGGTGCCCCAGCTACCTCCAATCTCCATTATTCTCTATGGGAAAAACTAGGGGAGCTATCTAGGGGGCTGGGGTGGTATTTTTCAAGCAAAATCCACAGAATTTGCACAGGATTTATTCCACTATCCTCTAAAGCCCCTCCAAGTTCCAGGAACATTGGACCCTGGGAAAGACATGATCTATGGGTTTCCCCAGTTGCTGTCAGTTTTTCTCCACAATAGGAAAAAATGGGGTGGCTGACGGCACCTTCTTTGAGGGGGGCATAAAATGGCTCCCCAAGGTCCATTTTCCCCTGAAACTTGGGGGTCTTTAGAGGAAGCATGGAAAATACACAACAGACTGAGAAACAGCAACTAAGGGCCAAGCTAGAAGTGATGAGTTATACTTGACCCTAAAGGAAAGTACAGGAGAAAGAGGTTCAGGGCAGATAAGACCACAAACAGTGCAATCTGATGCAGTTACTACGGACAAAGAATTTGACAAAGGGAGCTCTGACTCTCAAAAGATTATACACTGGAAATATTACTGGTCTGAAAAGAGCCTGGAAAGATCTAGAACAATAGGGTATATGTTCATACCCACTTTCAGGACACTTCCATTCAGTCATAGTTCTGTTACTACTGCCAAAAAGATCATGTCCCAGACCAAAGAGACCTTTGTATGTGGCTAAAGTGACATGTTACAGATGTCAACAACAAACTTGATGCTATTACCATAACTGGCATGTACTAGTAAGTTTGTCCTCATTTCAATAATTTACTTGTATAAAGAGAGATTGAATTATGAAGAAATAAATTGCATGTGAGATTTAGCTGTAAGATTAAGGATTTTTCAAAATTCATTTCAGTTGTATTAATGATATTGGCATAGGCTGGGCCAGAGATTAGTCATTCTTGCGTCTTCTGCCAAACGAAGACCCTGACTTAGTACATTTTGACATTTACCAATAAATGATAGAAACAAGGATGAAATTTGACCATTAGTCAGAAGAATATGTTTATTCTTGAGATTGACCAGTAAATGTAATAAATTTATGGCATTTCATATTGGGTTCCTTAAAAGCAGTTACTACTGGTAAATGTTAACATTCACTATGTTTGTGGCATTTCTGGCTATTAGCCTGTTAACCACTATAGGAACAGTGGCTGTTGTTTCCTAAAAGGTACCAAGGAAATTTTAATAGAAGAGTAAAAATGAAAGATCCATTAGCTGCTTTTATTGATTTAACAATCTGCAGTATAAAAGCAGCACATTTGCCAAGATAATCAGATTGCTTACTTGGAGATAATGTTCTTCAAGTGGCCATTTGTATGTTCAAACATATACCCATGCACAGCATTCTCTAGAAATATTCCTAGGGAGTGCTCTGCACATGCCCATGTCTGCACAGAGAGCACAAAGAAGAATGTCATGGAATAGGTTTGGGAAGCAAAACTGTTGTGGGAATATCAGACTCCTGTTCATAGGCATGGAATCCAAAATGTCTACCATCGTTACAGTTCCAGGGAGGCAGTGAAGAAAAAATGCAGGGATGTTTTCTTTAATGCATGGATGGATATGGACAACCTTTACCAAAAGATAACTTATCACAGAGTGTACTTGATAAACCTGTTGCCTGTATTGTCCTCCCAATAATCAGAAGTCCAGGAAAGCAGTAAAATAACAACATTCTCTTTTCCATTTGGCAGTAAAATACAGAGAGTGAATACAAATGACCACTTACCAATAGACATGGGCACAAACCAGGAAAAAAACCTGAACACCCTGTTCGTCGTTCGGTGCCATCCACGAACAATGAACAACGGACATGGATGAACATGAACTGTTCCCAGACATGTTCGTTGTTCATTGTTCGTGGTGGCCAGAACCCCCCCCCCCACTTAGCACCCCCTTCCCTCAAACCCACTTACCTGGTCCTTTAAAGATCCCTTTAAACTATCAGCTGGCAGGCGGCAGGGGGGGATTCTCCCCTGCCACCTGCCAGCTGATAGTTTAAAGGGCCCTTTCCTGCCATGTGCAAGGGGCAGGGCCCTTTAAACACCCCACAAAACTGGCCTTCCCAATGTCCAATACCCACCAAATTTGCAGGGGAGATAGTCCTCACTGTCCTCTGAAGACCTCCCAAGTTTCAGAGAGATTGCACCCTGGGAAAGTCATGACCCATGGGTCTCCCCATTGGCTATCATTTTCTCTTCACAGTGGCAAAAACGGGACTCTCTGCTGAAAGTACTTTGAAGGGTTAAAGCCAGAAGGAAAGCCAGAAGGAGTTCAGACAGAGTTCAGTCCCTCCCTGCATCCGGTTGCCAAGGGGATTGATTGCAGCAGGTGCTAGACTGTCTGGCTTGCTGAACGGCTGCTGAAGGCAACCAACGAGGCTTTTAACGACCACCTGTTTGTTTACAATGGGGCCTCACGAACAGCTTGCTCGCGAACAGCAGATTGGGCTGTTCATGTTTTTTTCTGTTCGTAATGCTGTTCGTGCCCATGTCTACTTACCAAGTGGTCAGTTACTATGCCAGGTCAGCCAGTTGTCTGTGTAGTCTTGCAAAGAAGTGAGGAGTAGGGATGTGCGTTTCGGCATTCAGAATGCCGAAAGAATGCCGAAACAAAAGTGTTTCGGCTTCTTTCGGGGAATGCCGAAACGTTTCGGGGAATGCCGAAACGTTTCGGGTAGCCGAAAGAAAAAAGCCGAAACGTTTCGGGATTATTTCGGCATTCTTTCGGCTTTTCTATGGGAAAATGCCTCCGTCTTCCAGGACGCCTGGAGGAGGCATTTTCCCACCGAATAAGCCCAAAATTGGTGGGGACCTTCCTTCACAAAGCACAATTCCTGTTAAAAACACTTTATTTCTTGAACAGCTTTAGGTTACACAGCAGGGGGGAACACCAAAGGGCATGGCAGCACTATCTTACACAAAAATAACACAACTCACTTAACATCAGAGAATCACAAAAACACAATTCCTGGCAAAAACACTTTATTTCTTGAACAGCTTTAGGTTACACAGTAGGAGGGCACAACAGGGCATGATAGCAATGTACTACAAAAAATAATACAACCCACTTCACCGTTTTTGACAGCAATTGTGTTTGTGTGATTCTCTGATGTGAAGTGAGTTGTGTTATTTTTGTGTAGTACACTGCTTTCCTGCTCTGTGGTGCCTTCCTACTGTGTAACCTAAAGCAGTTACAGAAATAAAGTGCTTTTGACAGCAATTTTTTGGGGTGATTCTTTAATGTGAAGTGAGTTGTGTTATTTTTGTGTAAGATAGTGCTGCCATGCCCTTTGGTGTTCCCCCCTGCTGTGTAACCTAAAGCTGTTCAAGAAATAAAGTGTTTTTGACAGGAATCATGCTTTGTGATTCTCTGATGTTAAGTGAGTTTTGTTTTAATTTTTCTGTGTGGGGGACTGCTGGTGTAATGTGTCATAATGCTTTGCCTACTTGTACTTTGGAAGGGAGAATATAATTTTTTTAAAACTTTATTTTGTGTTGTTCTTGTTTTATTCTTTGTTGTGCAGTTGGTTCCCATCATAGGGAACAATGGGGCTGGCTGGCCAGCCATCTCTGTAGGTGGTGGGGGAATTTGAGGGAGGGTGTCTGTGGTTCAGGTGCTCTTTCACAGGGACCAGCTGGCACTCAGAAGTGTGCCCACCATTGTGGCACCCCTGGGCTGTGCAGAATTGCCCAGGGAAAGAGAGTTTAGAAGTTCCCAGCATAGGGAACAAAGGGAGAGGGCTGGCCTTTGCCAGCCTGTTCCTGGGGTTATGGGTGTGGGGCAGGTGGGGGTGGATTTGGGTCTGTGAGGGGCTAATGTGGGGATTTGGGTCTGTGTGTGGCAGCTGGGGGGGAATTGGGTTTGTGTGGGGCTGTAAGGGGTGGACTTTAGGGGCTGAGAGGACCTACTTGGGGAGGCCATGAAATGGCCGCCCCAAGTGGGAGCAGTCTGAGCCTTGGTGGGGGGTGGGAGGAAGGGTGGGAGAAGGGCCCCAGAGGGCTGGGGGGCATTTTGCATGCAAAATGCCACCCCTGGCAACACAAGCCTCCCCCAGCTGTCAGTGGTAGAGATGAGAGCAGAGCACCTACTTGGGGAGGCCATGAAATGCCCCCCCCAAGTGGGAGCAGGCTGAGCCTTGGTGGGGGGTGGGAGGAGGGGTGGGAGAAGGGCCCCAGAGGGTTGGGGGGCATTTTGCATGCAAAATGCCACCCCTGGCAACACAAGCCTCCCCCAGCTGTCAGTGGTAGAGATTAGAGCACCTACTTGGGGAGGCCATGAAATGGCCCCCCCAAGTGGGAGCAGGCTGAGCCTTGGTGGGGGGTGGGAGGAGGGGTGGGAGAAGGGCCCCTGAGGGCTGGGGGGCATTTTGCATGCAAAATGCCACCCCTGGCAAAGGAAGCCTGCCTCTTCATTTTTTCCCCATAGGAAATAATGAAGAAAGATCAGCAGCAGCATGCTAACAATATGCTGCTCCTTCGCTTTCTTATGGGAGGATGGGGGACCTGCTTTGGGGGGCCATAACATGGCCCCCCAAAGTCCAATCTGTCTGAAACTTGGGTGGTTGTTAGAGAAGGGTTAGAGGAAGGTCCCCACCAATTTTGGGCTTATTCGGTGGGAAAATGCCTCCTCCAGGCGTCCTGGAAGACGGAGGCATTTTCCCATAGAAAAAAGCCGAAAGAATGCCGAAATAATGCCGAAAGAATCCCGAAAGCCGAAAGCCGAAAGAGATTCTTGTTTCGGCTTTCGGCTTTAACGATAGAGAATCTTCTTTCGGCTTTCTACTTTCGGCTATAGCCGAAAATTTTTGGCTTGCACACCCCTAGTGAGGAGTATTTTGTCATTCCCTTTTTTCTGTTCAGATACAGAAATCTGGCATCATGCTCCTTACCACTTGGCAGGATGAGAGAGCCCATGGAGATAACCAAGCTATCCCAGGATGAGAGCTGTCACCCAAGAGTAGCTTGATTATTTTTTTTTAATCCTGCCAAGTGTTAAACATGTGAGGCAGATTCTGTGTAATTTTATGGCCTGTTCTATTATATAGTTTTTATTGGTTTTATTCTGTATTACATATTGTTCTTGTTTTGTCTTGGAAGCCACCTTCATGGATTGTGCATTTAGCAAATAAATAAATAAAGATGGGGATGAAACCACATATCAGTGTCAGCTGTGTAGTAATGTGTAGCAGAATGAGTAACAGTTGCTTGAATCTGTTCAGCCAACTTGCTTTTCAAGACGTTTATATGCACAGCATAATAAGTTATAGGTATGTGCCATCAAGTCACAAACAATTTATGGTGACTCCAGCAAGTGGCTTTCCAGGCAAGTGAAAAGCAGAAGTGGTTTGCCATTGCCTTTCTCTGCAAAGTGTTCTTTGGAGGTCCCCTATCCAAGCACCGCACCAACCCTGCTTCATTTCCAAGATCTGACAACATTGGGCTACATCATTCTATTCTACACCCCCCATAATAAGTTACCCCATTGTAAATGGTCATCTGTTTTCACCACCTTGCTTACCAAGATGTCTCCCGAATGTGGGTTCTTGGAAGAATCCCTGAAGCTTCTGCTGGTTTATAAAGACAAAAAAATGGTATCGTTAAAATCTCTTCCTCTGCCAGAATAGCAAAGCTTTCTTACACAGCAGCTACTCAAGTTATTCAGAGGCCTGCTGAGGTTTTGTCTGCAAAAACCCCTGAAAAACCACCACCCTGGCTGTGCAAAGGAGCAAGGACAGCAGCCCCCTTGCTCTCTGGTGCTGTGAAACAAAACCAACAAGAGTTGTATTAATTTCAGCTTCACTGGAAACATGTAAGAGGGGAGAAAAAAATCCATGAGCGCCAAATGGAAAAGGTTTAAAATTGATGAGGAAAGAAATTTTCATTTCCAAGCTTCCAAGCAGGCTATTAAGATCAACAGAGGAAAGAAAAACTGCTTGGCAGTGTCCCCTGAAGAAAACAGTTTTGCATCTATTTAGTTAAAACTTGGCAAAACAAATCCAATTTTAGTGGTTTCAGATTTCTCGGTGCACTCATAGTGTAATTCTCGGTTCTTGCATTGCCATAATGGTTCCTACGGTTTGAAAGACACTGTGTAACTTGCTTTTTATTAAAAATCAATCAAAGCAAAACTGACAGAGTAAGTTTTAAAAAGTGACTGAAAGTTTCTATTCCCCCTTCAAACTTTCTACCGTAGCACAGGATAACTGTAGTTATCTGCAACATTTCAGAAATGAAAACTGGGCCCCTTTATATTAGTTACACTTCTGTATTCACTCTTAAGTGCAACATCATCACACACTGAAGGCTGCTGTCCTGATTTACGGTTTGCTTACTTTTAAGCCTGCCCTGAACTAGGATGTGTTCCCAAAATGATCAGAATAATTTCCTATCTATCTATCTATCTATCTATCTATCTATCTATCTATCTATCTATCTATCTATCTATCTATCTATCTATCTATCTATCTATCTATCTATCTATCTATCTATCTATCTATCTATCTATCTATCTATCCATCCATCCATCCATCCATCCATCCATCCATCCATCCATCCATCCATCCATCCATCCATCCATCCATCCATCCATCCATCCATCCATCCATCCATCCATCCATCCATCCATCCATCCATCCATCCATCCATCCATCCATCCATCCATCCATCCATCCATCCATCCATCCATCCATCCATCCATCCATCCATCCATCCATCCATCCATCCATCTATCTATCTATCTATCTATCTATCTATCTATCTATCTATCTATCTATCTATCTATCTATCTATCTATCTATCTATCTATCTATCTATCTATCTATCTATCTATCTATCTATCTATCTATCTATCTATCTATCTTGTTTATTCCACTCTTCCTCCAAGGACCTAATGACAGTGTAATTGTTAAGTTAAAGCTAAGAATAAGTGAGCATGGCTGAGTGGTAATTTGAACCCAAAATTTCCCAAGAACTGGACTGCTTTTTGAAGACTGCAAATATTTAATCTCATGGTGGAGCTGATTGAAGACACTATAGAACAGCTGCAGTTCACACATTCATTAATGTTTTCTATCAATTGCTGCTGTTCCCCACCACTGCTAGAAAGGCTAGAGTGGAGGGAAATGGGGAAGGGGGCCTTTCAGTGTCATGATGGCATGCAACATCACTTCCAGTGCAAAACCGGAAGTGACGTCATGATGCAGCACTGATGCTCTAGGGTTCACTCAAAACTCCTTGGTTAACCATAGAGTTTTGGGAGAATCCCAGAATGTCAAAAGGGCGTGATGACATCATGTCTGGTTTTGTGCTGGAAGCAGGGCTTTTTTTCTGGGAAAAGAGGTGGTGGAACTCACTGGGTACCATATGTGCACACACAAAATGCGCACACACTCCCAAGACCACACAATGATGTCGCTTCTGGGAACTGACGTCATCACACAGGCTGTGGCACCCTGGGAGCACTCCCACATTCCATGGGGGCCTGATTTTGGCCCAAATTGGCCTGGAACAGGCAGCTGCTATACCATAGAACCCTCCCCCGCCCAGCAGCAGCCCAATCCTGGCCATTTCGGGCCCAAATTGGGCCAAAATGGGCCCCGAACACCCAGGATTGGGCCCAAATTGGCCTGCAACAGGCTGCTGCTGTGTGGTGGAACTCTCCCCCACCTAGCAGTGGCCCGATACTGGCCATTTCGGGCCCAAAATGGGCCAAAACAGCCAGGATCGGGCCCAAATCAGCCAGGATCGGGCCACTGCTGGGTGGGGAAGAGTTCTGTAAATAGGGACAATTGAATGATATACAAATGCAATATATTATATATTATATTTGCCTGCAAAGAAGTAAGAGCCACTGAAACGAGTTAGACTTCAGTGTTTTCTGTGTTTTCCACACAGGAATGGGCTTGTGTAGTTTCCCTGTTGCTACTGCAGTAGCTAAATTTGGCATAGTGGCAACAGGGCTTCCCCATGGCAAGTCTCCCTGTAGTTTCCCTGGCAGTGGCCATTTCCCCCTCTGAGTAGCACCATTGCTTTTCCAATTCTTTTCAGAAAATTGGGAATTAAATATTGTTAAAACATTACAACAATCTGTTTATTAGATTCCTTGAAGTCTCAGCTTTCAGTTTTTTAAAAAGTAAGTCTCTAGACCTTTTCAGCACAGAGATACATCTTTCACCTTATATCTCCATCACAGTAGGGGCTATTTAAAAAAATGAAAGTGGGAATTCATGGAACTTGATACATAGATAGTTATAATGGTAGAACAATAGTTAATGTCTATTGTTAAAAAGTCTTCCAAAGGCAGAGGAAGGAAATGGTTGCCATAGAGGTAGAGAATACCAAAACTTTCCCACCGACGTGGCAGTAAAACTTTCAGCTTTCAGCTTTGTTGAAATCTTTCTCAAAACTTCTCAGCAAAGCAGGTTTGGGAAAGATTGGAGAAAAGTTGGGGCATGAGGCACATGAATGCACCATGATCGGGGCTTTTTTTCTGGGAAAAGAGGTGGTGGAACTCAGTGGGCTGCCCTTGGAGAAAATGGTCACATGGCTGGTGGCCCTGCCCCCTGATCTCCAGACAGAAGGGAGTTTAGATTGCTCTCCACGTCCCTGAGCGGAGCGGAGCGGAGGGCAATCTCAACTCCCCTCTGTCTGGAGATCAGGGGGCGGGGCCACCAGCCATGTGACCATTTTCAAGAGGTTCCGGAACTCTGTTCCCCCGCATTCCCCCTGAAAAAAAGCCCTGCTTAAGCTACATCCAGGAGGTTATATTCATGAAAGGCTAAGAATAAGCATTGCTGATGAGTGAGTTTGAGAAGAAGAAGGAGAGGGAGGACGGTGAAGTGAGAGGCCCTTACCATCAACATTGTTGAGACGCATGAACAATGTGTTTAAACAGCTGTACAGATTGCCCTCCGCTCTGCTGAGTGGTGCGGAGGGCAATCTAAACTCCCCTCTGTCTGGAAATCAGAGGGCGGGGCCACCAGCCATGTGACCATTTTCAAGAGGTTCCGGAACTCCGTTCCACTGTGTTCACGCTGAAAAAAAAGCCCTGACCATGAAGCTGTAAGAAAGTGGTGGTGGTGGTGGTGGGGAATTAAACTCCAACAACATTGAACCTGTGGCCAAAAAAAATCATGTGGAAACAGCCTTACTTTTATTCATTTATTTAGAATATTTCTATGCTGTCTCTTCAGCCTTGGTCTGTAGAACAAAACTCTTTAAAATCAAAGTACCAATGGGCTTTTAAAAAAAGTTTTACTTCTAATACAAAATGACATAAGTCTTCATTTCAAACAGATGCTATAAATGATAATGTAAAATGGCAGTGAATAATTAGTTTAAAAAAAAAGATTTCCCAAGAATAAGATTTTTTTTTAGAAAAACTTTGCTTGCACAAGCATCTTTGAAACAGATGAGAGCAGCTTGATAGCAGCAGTAGCATCTTGGCTGATTTGGGAGAAATGTTTTAGAAATATACGCAGCAGCAGTTTTAACTGTAAAAACCTCTGAAGCCTTCAGGTCTCACAGTTAAATTACTAGAATCTCCAAATCAAGAGGGTTTCATTAATGAGGGTCAGCGAAATGAACCTTGGTGCACTTACTGGCGTCCCTTAGAGTTAGACCACTGCAAAATACTAGGAAGAGCTGAAGAGTAACGGATTTCGTGGACGTTTCGCTCTAGATGCTGAAGGAGAGACAAGTCACTTGGTAGTGTAGGCACACTGAGTGTGCAAAATGGCTATGGAAACTGGGAACTACCAAGAACCACCGTGGGCCTCCTAGACAAAGAATCTCTCTCCCCAACCCAAGCAAAACATACAATTTGATCCAAGGGCCACCAGGTTCCCCCAGAATTTTATCCCCCTAGTCAGCCTTAGGGGAAGGATGCTGAATGAAGAAATGTTGTATCTGATGAAGAGAACTGTGGTTCTTGAAAGCTTATGCTACAGTAAAGATGGTTAGTCTTAAAGTTGCTACTGGACTCTGCTATTTTGAATGAAGAAAGAATCCTGTTCTTAAGTGCAAAATGTATGGACAGGACAGGACCGAAATCCTTCCCTTCCCATTGTATATTGAGATGAGAGAAGGATGTATCCATGCTGAATAGGAGCTATGGGGAATCAAATTCTTAAGCCGGAAGCAGATGGTTAAGGAATCATTCCGTTCTCCTACAGTTACTGATGTAAGGAAGGAAAATGTAGCTCTGTACACAAAGAACAAGAAGAACAGAATAAGTGGCCTATAGTAAATAAATTTGAAGAACCACTAGTTTAGTTTAAATCAGGTTTTTAGACCGTCCTCCTACTTCCTTCCATGGGTTTGGACCTCGGGCAAATCCACACACCCTTGGCACATCCCGGCGTTGCACTAAATGTTCACTAAGCACCCAGAAGTATAGCATCTTTCTAGCGCGATTTCAGAAATCGTGCTAGAAAGACGCTATACTTCCGGGTGTTTAGCGAACATTTAGCACAACGACAGGACACTCCAAGGGCATGTGGATTTGCCCCTCCTGTGAACGTTCAAAGAAAAAATTAATCCCTAAATTAATATATGTTAGTAATAGTGGCTAGTTTTCTATTACATTTTTACATTTGCATTATTCCTTTGTATATTCCCCCTTCTTCCACACAATTACTATTTTTTAACTTCCATTTCACTAGTGAATATTTTTGTGTCCATCCTACATTTTAAAAAAACATATCTAATTAATTGCTCTCAGAGGCATTTCTAGATTAACCTACAAGGAGATTTGTCTGTGAACGGCACACAATTTTTAGGTGAGGTCCTGAACTGCAGGAGATAGAGAATAACTTGTCAGACAAGCCTTGATGTGTTTAATTAGATAACATTCCTGACTGTGTAAGTAAAATGGAGGGGTTGATCCCTACACCCAATATTCATGCTCAGCTGTAGATATTCATACCTTTTCAAAAGAGCGGGAGGGAGAAGGGCAAAAGCAATGTCAATACGTTGGCATGAGGTGCAACGCGTAGTTTGATTTTAGGTGTATGAGAGAGGTTATTGTGCTAGACTCTCTCACAATTAAGTTGTTGTTGTTAGGAATTTGTATTGTGCCCACGTCTAGGGCTCTCGTCGTGATAGGGATCCATTGTGTTGTTCTTTGTACAAATTAATGGCATGAGGTACTTCCTGGCCTGAACAAGCATTTCATTTTATTTCAAAGCTATCTTAACACGCACGAGATGAGAGGGGGGGAAAGAACATAATGAAAATGCACATGTTTAAATGAAGTGGGTTCTTGATTGCATTCAGATGCTTAGCAGCCTGACATTAAGTACGGATACAATGTATAGACATAACAAGGACTCTTGGATAAAAGTGTTTCACCAGTCTAAATCATCTCTAAGGCGCAATGCCCTTCATTTCAGTCTCTGGTGAAGGGGGTAGCTGGGCTGCTGATACGTGACAACAACCTTCTTTGTCATGGGGGGGGGGGCGGGCTCTTAGATAAATCGAGCTTTGAGGCCACCCTTTTAAACTCTTCCCCTATCCCTCCAAACACTTTGATCCACCATCCCATTGTATTGCTGAAAACTATGTTTTCGCTTACAGGAACTTCACTTTCAGTTAAGGAGAAAAATGATTCACTTCAAAGTGTCTCTTTGAAGACACTTGTAATGATGACAGATGTTCAGAGAAGCAAATACTTGTTACTCCTGGATAAATATTCCTGTTCTGCAAAAAAAAAAAGGGGGGACGCTCAGATTTCCCCTATAAACAAGATAAATGTTACACTAATAAGGCCATTAAAATGCCTGATGTGATCCACATGTCTCAGCAGGTGGCCCTAGTTTTGACCACACAAAGTCTTTGAAATTTCTGTTGGGAAAAGCCAAGAAGAGCTTACAGTTAGCATTCCGGAGAGGAACTCCCCTCTGCCAAAGCCAACTTTTTGAAATTAAGGAATAGGGAGAAAAGGGGGGGGGGAATACCTAGGGATGCCAGCTCCTGGTGAGGAAATTCCTGGAGATTTGAGGGGTGGAGCCTGGGATGGGTGGGGTTTGGGGAGGGATCTCAGCAGGCTATAATGCAATAGAGTAGCCGTTTTCTCTAAGGGAATGATGTCTCTAGTCTGTAGGTCAATTGTAATTCCAGGAGATCACTAGGCTCTACCTGGAGGTTGGCAACCCCAATGCCCCTTCAATTCCCCAGCTCCTTCTCAAAAGAGGTAGGGCATTTTCTAGCCACTAACTCCTCCACCCAGCTAAGCAATTCACAGGGTGCCACAAGCCATCACACTGACATTTGCCGGCAGAGCAAAACCAACTCCAATTGAAACATGTTGCTGGGTGTGCATAAAAAACTGACCTGTGCGTCCCTTCTAAACTGGGTCAATGGCTTCTGTGCATGCTGTGTTAGTGTGTCAGAGATCAATGGACAGGATAATTACATGGAGGAGATAGCAACCTCATTTGGGCTCCCTCACAATTAAGTTGTTGATGTAGGGGCCAAGCACATCTGGTTTTCACATACACACACATGCACACACAATATGACATTTAAATCAGGCCTGACACTTGATGATGAAAAGAGAGCCAGCGTAGTGTAGTGGCTAGAGTGTCAAATTAGCATCTGGGCAACCAGATTCTGGCTGTTTTCACACTGCTTACCAGCCACGGAACATCGTGCTAAGCTCCCGGAACAACAGCGTCTTCCCGGCATGATTTTGTATGAGAATTGCAGACCTTGTCTTTGTTTCTTTATATGATTTACTGCAGTTATCACTAGGGCTCATTTTGAGGGGGAACATGCCAGAACACAGTTCCAGCAGTTCCCCAAAGAGGTCACATGTCAGGTGGCCTCACCCACCTGACTCTCAGCCATTTGGGGCCCGTTTCGTCCTGGATTGGGGTGGAACAGCCCAGCTCAGGCCACTGACGGGTAGTGGATCACTCTCCTGTTCAGCAGCAGCCCAATTCTGACCTTTTTGTGCCCCTTTTCGGCCATTTTCAGCCCCCTTTTACCATTTTGGGCCCAATTTTTGCCCTGAATGGCCAGGATTGTGTCCAAAGCAGCCAAGATAGGTGATGTCAGGGGGTGTGGCATATGCAAATCAGTTATGCTAATGACACATTTCCAGTGATGCCAAGGGGTGTGGCATATGCTAATGAGTTATGCTAATGAGTTCCTCCAGCTCTTTTTCAGCGCAATGACCCCTGGTTCTCATGCAAAATCGCGCCTGGAAGACGCTGTCGTTCTGGGAGCTTGGTGCGATGTTCTGTGGCTGGTAAGCAGTGTGAAAACAGCCTCTATTTCCCACTCCGCCATGGAAGCTCACTAGGTAACCTTGGGCCAGTCACAAATTCTCAGCCTAACCTACTTGACAGAGTTTGTTGTGAGGGAAAAGTGGAGAAGAGGAGAACAATGTAAGCTGCTTTGGATCCCCATTAGGGAGCAAGGTGGGGTATAAACAAAGTAAAATAAAAACAAATGATTTAAGCAAGTTAGCCAAGTCATATGATACTAGAGAACAGAATACAAAACAATGCAATCTCATGGTGACTAGCCAATCTGAGCCGATGAGGCAGGATTTGTTCCTCAGACCCAAGCCACAACTAAGACCGTTTTCACACGTCTTTACATTACACAAAACTCAGGGAACAAGGGCCTCTTCAGGGCACGATTTCTAACATCACCCCATCATGATTCCGTTTTCACGGTGCTGTGAAATGATGTCATAAAGCGCACCATGAAGATGCCCTCATTCCAAGAGTTTTGCACAACGTAAAGATGTGTGAAAACCATCTAAGCCCATGCAGAGAATATTCTGGAAGAAACTGTGGGAGGGTGGGGCAAGTCCTAAAGAGCTATGTAACATCAAGGCACTGTATAAAAACAAAGCACAGGTAGGCATGTGTATAATAGGTGGAAATTGTAACTCAGGTCAGTGCATACAGTCAAAGAGCACAAGAAGAATCAGCCGGAGGGACAATACTCCAGACCTAGCATATTATCCATAAGGGCTGACTGTAACCATCATCTATACAAACCAGTTTGATGCGTGCGTCTTGCTCAAACTGGATTCCCCGAGTGCTCGAAGGAGTCCCACAAACCAGAAATTCATCTTAACAAAAGTATCATGGTTCCAGTAGAGAGGAACTTTATGACTTGCTTACTATTGACATCCATCTATCTCTCTAGCACATTTGTGTCTGACAAGTCCTTGATGGCTTAAACTCTACATAACTCAGACCGTGTCTTTGTTTCTTTATATGATTTACTTTCAAATATTTTTGTTCCACCATCCCAACATTGCTCAAGGCAGCCGACAGATCTGACCATCTGCTCCTTCTCTCTTTTTTCCATTGGGTTTTAAGATCCATGTGTCAAATCTCAACAGCAAAGGCACTCATAGCCCGCTCAGTGGCTGGACCCCAGCTGTGGAATTTCCTTCCCCTGAAGGAAATGGAATGTCTTCTGTAGCTACCGTAAGCTTACCTATATTAACTGGCTTTCAACAACCACAGTAGAGCACTCCAGTTCAGCAATAGAGATTCAAGGGTGGAAATGGGCTTCCATAGGTATAAAGTCCATGAGAACGCCCATCGGGATGCAAGTCCACAATTGTAATTGGAAAGTTCCGCTGAGCCCACTGAACTGGCCGCATGTGTCTTTTCTTATACGTGTCTACCAGGGGCCACGTGTGATTGGATCAAAGTTAAAAGGTGTAAATTTAATTTCTGTATAACATATATCGGATAGTCCTAACCCAGTCTTTTCAGAGCTCAGAAACAAAGCAGGGTTGGCCATGCTGACTACTTGGATTGGAGACCATCAAGGAAGACTGGAGTTGTTATATAGAGGAAGGCAATGGCAAACCACTACTGCTCGTTTCTGGCCTTGAAAACCCCATAGTGGAGTCACCATAAGTCAGTTGTGACTGGATGGCTTGCTTTGCTTTCCCTTAATTGGGTAATCCATCCTTATTGAATTTTCTCGCCTTAAACCACTGTCATCTGCTTATGAGGTAGAATCAACTGAAATAAATAAATGTGAGTATTTTTTTTACTGTAATGAAAGACCCCAAATATTTCTCTGAAGCCTTTTTTCATGAGTCAAACCAATCTAGAGAATGATGTTACAGCCTTCTATACAATAGAACGCCTTAATTCCCATTTGCACTGAGGAAGCAAATACTGTATTAAAATCTAATTTCTCCTGCAGTTTTCTTGCATTTGGACATTTAAAATAAGTTAGTGCCATTTTTACAGTGCGCTCAGGGAGCCTGAATCAAAATACTGTCATAAACCAAAAAGAAAAAAAAAGAAAACAATTAAGTTATCCAAGTGGGAGTCACTTCAAAAATATTTGTGCAGCTCTTTGGTTGATCTTCCTAACTAGAACATTTTTTTTAAAAAAAAATTATTCTAGTTTTTCTACTTCGTAGAATCTTATAGAGGACAAATTGTGAGGGTATGATTTTTTTGGATGAGTTTGTACTTCGCAATACTAAAGCATCACAAACTTGTGATAAACTGTTATGGTTGCCTTTTGATTGCTTGCCTTTTATTTCTGGTAATTTTAAAATGGTACTGAATAATCAAGGGCGGAGGTGCCCAGATTTGTTCTTGTGAATTCAGGCCTGTCACTTGTGGATGGGTTTAGGAAGCAGAGTGAGGTTTGGAACGATTTACAGTGCAATCCTAAGCAGAGTTACTCTTTCTAACCCCATTGAAGTCACTAACAGTGCCACCCTAAAGCACTTCCTAAACAGAACCTCCATATTCACAAGTATTTTGCTGCTAGGCTTGCCGATCCCCCAGTAGGGGCAGGGGATCCTTGGCAGCCAGCTTCCACACACATCCTGCCACCTCTCATTTGCATGTTGCATCAGAAATGACACTATTCTTGGTGCAATGTCGTTCTGGGGGCCAATTGAGTAAAAATCAGCCCCCGATTTATTGTTTGGGGCTGATTTTTACTCAATTGCCCCCGGCACAACCCATACTTTCGCATCACATCAAGACTGACATAATTCCAGGCATGACTGAGGTGCTCTGGAGCGTGCGCACATTGGACGCATGAGTGAAATTAGTGTCCCCTATGCAGTCCCCCCCCACAACCCTTGCCTCCCAGAGATTGCCAGCCACCAGCAGACAACCTAGGAAAGCACTGGCGAAAGGCTCTGCCAATATCAAAATGACAGAATGGAACCTTAGGTTCCAATCAAATGAGTGTCTTTTTCATTTGATAGTTCTATGCATTGTTTAGGACATGTACAAAATTTACATGGATGCTATGTATATTAGATGGAAAATGTACAAAATGCCTGTGATGAATTCACATTGTCCAGAATTACTTTGCAACATTCAGGCGCCATGTGATGAACTCTCATTGGCTCTGTTTGTACATATCATTGTGTGCCACCAGCATTTTTTAGGAAGAACATTCAGAATCAGTAAACTTCTGAATACTAATTCCAGGATGCAACATCAAAGGAAGGCCTCGGCCTCTATGCTCTGTTGTTGGGTCTCTCAACTAACTGGTTGGGCACTGTGTAAGACAGGATGCTAGACTAGATGGGCCACTGGTCTGATCTAACAGGGTTCTTCTCTAGTACTTAAGATTCACCACTTTATCTCCCACTAACATAGGATTGCCAACCTCCAGGTAGCAGCTGGAAATCTCCTGGAATTACAACTAATCTCCAGGTCACAGAGATCACGTTCCCTGGAGAAAATGGCTGCTTTGGAGGGCAGACTCTGTGGCATTATACCCTGCTAAGATCCCTCCCCTCCTCACCAAGCTCCACCCCTCAAATCTCCAGAAATTTCCCAACCTGGAGCTGATGAACCTACACTAACTATAATCCCCAAAAGGGCCAAAGCACAGCCATTTTCAGCCATGTAAATTGCACTTTACCTCTCCATTCCCCATACCTATACTTTTGTCCTAAAGAGAGATCGGCATGAACCGAAATACAAAGCACGAACCAGGCTGGTTCGTGGTTTGCGAACTAGTGGTTTGTCAGATCCCATTTCTGATGGACCGCCATGAACTTAAGGCTGGTTTGTTTGGTTTGTTTTTTGGTTTGTCACTGCAGACAGCCTGTTGCCAATCAATCAAATTCCTAGACAACAGGGGATGGACTTCCTGCAAACCTTCTGCTGACCCAGAAGTGAACTTCTGCTGGCCCGGAAATGACCTTTTGCTGACCTGGAAGTGATGGTTTTCTGACCTAGATGTGACGTTTTCATGAACCAAACGAACCAGTTCGCAAACCAGGGGCAGGTTCGTGAAAGTTCATGGTTCGTGAAATTTGATGAACCACGAACCACATAGTTCGGTTTTTTCCCTGTTCGTGCCCATCTCTAGTCCTAAAATCCAAAATATATTATTTGAGGCAAAGTTTGGTACAGGGTTTTTTGTGGGAGTCACAGACAATAACCAAGGAATATATTTACCAGGAGACAGCTAATTCGTTTTATATGTAATACGGGACACTCTGCAACTATCAGGACATCATGGCTTCCCTTTGCTGTATGGCTTCCCTTTTCTGTATTGACCTAGACTGGATTTGAACCAGTGATCTAGAAGTAACATGTTCTGTATCCCATTACTAAATTGTTGAGCCATTCAGTCCCATCCCCGCCCTCATGTTTTTTCCTTCAGTTTGTTTGACACTAAGTCTAAAACAGCCACTTTCATTTCACCCCTTAAAATAGACTTTTGAGCTGGGGTAGAAGAGAAAAAACAGCGCTTTGCTGGAACCCCCATCCCTCATTACATAATGGGAGACAGTGTAAATGCAGCCATACATTAGCCTATTCATTGTGTGCATTCAGTCCCTAGAAATCTACTTCAAGGAAAAGAAAAGAAGCATAGCTCATTAAAAGATAAACAAGATCAGAAAAGCAGGCCATGCCAATCGCAGCACAGCCCCAGATGCTTAAGTTAGTTACACTTTTCAGTTTGAGGCAATATATAAATCCATTCTCCATTACTAGGGAAGGGGGAAAGGATTTGTCTTCTCTAAACAGCCAGGGCCAAATTCTCTGCTCAGTCAAATATGAATAGCCTTAATGTATGATTTCCCCCTCCCTTCCTTTTTAGCCCATCGTAGATTGCATTATTTCATATTCAGGCACAATTGTGTAACATCTGCACAATTATGGAAAAGTAGAGACAAGTGACACAATAAAACACGTGGAACAGGGACGCATCACACGCCTGAAATATCCTTTTCCTATTATTTATACCCATGATCACACAGACACTGCAGGAAGCGGGCAGAATATGGACTTCAAATCAGAGAGAGGCTGTGACCTACTTGAAGCAATTGAGGAGGAACGTGGTCTTGGAGAATTCTAGTTTGGGCCTCTTTGAGCTTTCCTGGATCAAAACCATCTATTTCAGCATCCTGTTTTCTAGCTAGATACATCTCAGAAGCTACATATGATGCTGATGGGTTTCTCCTTTCATTGGATCTCAGCAACTGGTTATCAGAGGAGTCTCATTCTAACAGGGAGGTTCCATAAAGCAGTCATTGACTAAATTGGTGCAATCTGAAGTTAGATGAATTCAAAATATAAATTTAAGCAAGTTCCGGATATAAAAGACAAATATAAAATATATGAGATGGCTCGGGACCAGCATACCTCAAGGACCACCTAGTCCCATATGGACTAATCCATTGGGCTGCTGAGAGTCACTAACGGCCCAGAGACAAGGACGTTCTCTGGGCCCATCTTATCATTTCCTCCATAAGAAGAACAAACACAGGATATTTTATTAGAATGAGGGTTGCCAACTCTTGCTTCGAAAAGTCCTGGAGATTTGGGAGTGGAGTCTGGGTGGAGAAGAGGGAACTCGGTGGGGAATAATGCCATATAGTCAACTCTTCAAAGCATCCATTTTCTCCAGAGGAACTGATCTCTGTCATTTGGAATTCAGTTGTAATTCTAGGAGATCTTCAGACCCCACCTGGAGATTGGCAGCCCTAATTAGAACGCAGATACTGCTACTATTCTGCAGCAGCTCCTTGCCTATTTTCCAATCCCCCCCCCCCCGGAGACCTGGGCCTCCAGAACTTGTAACCTTGCCCTCCCCCCCGCCCCCTTGGCAGCCCTGCCTACCCAACCATTACAGTAATCTTTGGGAGACCTGCTTTGGGGGACCCCATCACTCAAGGCTACCTCAATGGCAACCTTACAAAGGGCCTTCTTGATCGTTGCACCAAAACTGGGGAATTCCCTCTCCAGGGAGATTCATCAATCCCATTCTATCATTATGTTTGCCAGCAGCTGAAGACCTTTTTGTTTCATTTGGCATTCCCTTCCTGACCGTCCTCCCTGTTTATGTTTTTGACTGTTTTGTTTTATATATGTGTATTGTTTAAAAAGTTAGGGTTTTTAAATGTCTTTTATTGTTTGCCTCCTGGAGGCCCTAATTGGGTAGAAAGGCAGGATACATACATTTTAAATGAATAAATAATAAATAAAGCAAAATGTGTTGTGCTAGATCAGGGGATGGTAATCTCTCCATTAAAAAACAACAACAACCTTATCATTGGTTGTTGTGGCTGTGTCACCGTGGTCTTGGCATTGTAGTTCCTGATGTTTCACCAGCAGCTGTGACTGGCATCTTCAGAGGTATAGCATCGAAAGACAGAGATCTCTCAGTGTCAAACTGTGGAGAAGATGTTAGCAGGTAATTTATATGTACTCAGGAAGGTGGGTTTGGGTTGTGTCATCCTGTAAGAGTTTCCCAGGGTGTGGAATGCTAATGCTTCACTGTATCCTGAGGGGGTTCTTTTGCATATGGACTGGTGCTTGATATGCTAATCTTATCTGCAGGGCTATTGTAAGATGTAGAGTATTTTGTTAGCCTGGTGTTTTTCAGGACTGGAAACCATGCTCTATTCATTTTTAAAGTCTCTTCTTTCCTGTTGAAGTTGTGCTTATGCTTATGGAAAATCTCTGTCTTTTGGTGCTACACCTCTGAAGATGCCAGTCACAGCTGCTGGTGAAACATCAGGAACTACAATGCCAAGACCACGGTGACACAGCCTGGAAAATCCACAACAACCATCGTTTTCCGACCGTGAAAGCCTTCGACAATATATCAAAAACCTTATCATTCTTGCCCATTGGCTTCTATAGGTTTCGAAGGGTATCTTTGTTTAGGATTGCGCTGTTAGTGGTCCAGAACTAGTCTGCCATACCATGTTAAGTAATCCAGATCTGATCCACAATACAGATTCCAAAGAAATGGCTTTTGATGGTATGATAATTAGGGCTGGTGGTGCTAAGGATGCTACAGAGCAGAACAGTGTCCTTGATCATGACTTATCCCTGACTGGCTCAGCCTGTTCCAACTTTCCATAGGGCCATAGGCACTGGACAACTGCTTGTGTCCAGGTTCAGAAAACACCACGCCATCTCTAGCCCTGGACAGACCAGGTCTGACATCTTGGTATATGACTGTACCACATTTGCACTGGATATATTCGCTTGTAGGTTTCATGCACTCTCTTTGTGGCTCATTGCACATAGGAATAAATGCTTCATTTAGATCTATGCACCTAATTTATTCTGCTGTAACAGTGCTTCTGACAAGCTTTATAGATAGCGCTAACAATGGTGTTTGTTTCACATTATTTATTGTAAAGAGATAATGCGTAACTCCTTAAGCTTACTTACATTCCTTATCTATTATGTAGCTGCCTGGCATATGTGTCACTCTGTAAAAGACTCGCGCAGATCCGCTGTCTGAATCCAGCCTGCCTGGCTCTGTTTTCTTTGCCTGCCGGTTGGTGCAATGTGCCAGAGCTGACTACTGATGGCCCGTAATACATTCCATCTTCCCACAGCAGAAGCAATGCAGATAGGGCTGGGATTGGACCTGAGAGAGCTGGGTTCATACTCTGCTCAGTGATGGAGCTCAAGATGCTGAGGCCCAATGGTTCAATCCTGTCAAGGATCCTTGATCTTTGCCCTTCAGGATGTGGGTTCTGAGGATCGTTGTGGCTGAACTGTCCCCGGAAAATATGGCTGAATGCTTAGACTGTGCCACTGGGATAGGTCTGCGCCTATGCAGTTCATGGCTTGAATTCTGCAGTTCTCCTGCATGAGTGGAGAACTATGCCTCAAAAGTCTGGGGTAAGGAATCACAGCTTATTCGTAAAGTGCATCCCCGAACTGCAGTCCTAAGCAGTATTAAGCCCTTCTAAGTCCATTGAAGTTCATGGGCTTAGAAAGGTATAATTCTGTTTGGTGGTGGTGGGGAGTGCCCTCAAGTCATAGCCAACTTATGGCGACCGCTAATGGTGTTTTCCTGGCACAAGACTAACAGAGGTGGTTTGCCATTGCCTGCTTCTGCACCTCTGGCCTTCACCGGAGGTCTGTCATCCAATAAGGGAGTAAATGGCCGTCTAATCTGCTCATTGATGATATGCTAACAAGATCTCCGACCCTGCTTAGCTTCTGAGATCTGATGAAACCACAGCTGCCTGAACTATCCTGTTTAGCCTTCTCTCCTTGAAGCGGAGACTTTGTTTGTCTATCATCAATGGGCAGATTAGATGTCCATTTACTGCCTTATTCTCTTGCGTCTCCAGTTTCTGGACACCAGGGAGAGAAAATATTTTTGAAAGAAAAAATAAACTACACTGCAGAATTTTAACTGCAGTCCTGACCCAGCTCTTTCCAGGAGCAACTAGTCCCACGCAACAGCAAGTGGTCCCAAGATGCAGATGAAAATCCCCAGTCACATCAGCGAGTTTTCCAGGACCAAGATGGGTACCACAATAGAAACAGGAATGGAAGCAGCAAACACAAGGGCTTGCTTTATCCTGCTAGATGGGAGTGGCACTCTTCTTGAAGCCATCCTCTGGAACAAGTATAAGGACTGTAGCCTGGGCATCAAAAAAATTTAAATTCAACCAGAATTTAAATTTTAAAAGTATGACACTGAAGTAAGCGAAAATGCATTCAGTTAGTTAATGACAGCAACAAAAAAGAATAAAATCTGTTCAGATGACCAATCACTGAGTTACATGAATGAGGGTTGCCAGAGATCATACTTTAGGTCCAGAGAGGCTTGAAAAATTATACAGTATGTTTTTAAAAAAAAAATTCAAAAAGGGGAAATTCCTAAATTTTGCAATGTTATGCAGAAAATGAAACATTGCAAATATTTCTTGGGAGAAACTATGAATATGAAAATGAAACATTGCAAATATTTCTTGGGAGAAACTATGAATATGATTTTAATTACATAGGACCAAACCCCAGCCAAAACAAAGTATGGCTAAACCTCATTAATTTCATTGGGGAACAGTTCAGTGTGTGCTTCACTTTCTCCCACTGAAATCATTAGGAACTAAAAGAGCTTGCATTTGGCTGGATTGTGCTCTGATGCAGGGCCAGTGCACCCATTGAGGCCAGGTAGGCAGTTGTTGCGGGCGCTGGGGAGCCGGAGGGGGTGCCGGAGGAAGTGCTGGGGGCTGAGCAGGAGGGATGGGAAGCTGCAGCTGCTGCAGCATCCCAGCGCTCCTGCCCCGCGCTGCTGCCACCATCCAGCTGGGCACAGCAGCTGCAGGCCAGGCATGGCAGGCATCTGGGGCTGTGCAGGGCAACTGAGCAGGAGAGCTGGGAGGCCACCTGTGCGCCATCCTAGCTGCCCGCCGCAGCAATGGGGCTGGCTCGTAGCGCACGCTGTGTGATAACATCACATGTGACATCACCATGCAGTGTGGTGTGCGGGCGTGCAGAAACCCTGGGGCCGCCCCTGCTCTGGTGATGATATTACTTACCATTGTATGCAAATCTCCTGGGCTCTGACTCCATATTGAAGCCTTTGTCTTTATCTCTTTCCTTCTACCGTGCATCTTCATTTCTTTGGCACCATGCATATGCTCTCGCATAAAATCATTCAAGACCTCCAGGCAACTTTGCACTTTAAAAATTGGATCTTATTTTATTCCTTTAAATGTACTTCACCAGGATGCAGAGCTCTGTAGCCATAAAACAGCCATAACATATTTAGGCCATTTTCTTCTTATCCATTGGTGCAATGAGACCTTTAGGAATTTCCCTCTAAACTTGTGGTTAATTCTTGACATTTTATATACTTTAAAAACACTTTTACAAAGTACTTAAAAGTAGAGATGGGCACGAACAGCAATACGAACAAAAAAAAGCCATGAACAGCCCAATCTGCTATTCGCGAACAAGGTGTTCATGAGGCCCCATTCTAAAGGAACAGGTGGTCGTTGCAAGCCTCGTTCATTGCTGTTCATTGCTGTTCATCAAGCCAGACAATCTGGCACCTGCAATCAATTCCCTTGGCAATTTAGGCAGGGATTGTCTGAACTCTGTCTGAACTCCTGCTGTTGCCCTGGAAACCCCAATTTAAGCCCAATTTAGCTTGATAGGCAGGTCTTCCTTTCAAGTGTGGTGCTCCAAATTTGTTACCAGGAAGCAACGAGCAGGGGGGAGGGGGGCTCCCAGCTCTGGCTTAGTTTGCAGACAGTGGAAAGGGAGAGACACTGCTGCTATTGGCATTTTCATAGAGACAGTGCATTGGAGCTTGAATTTTCTTTGTGTGTGGTGGAATAGGGATCTACCCCTTCAAGTTCCAGGGCTGCTGCCAGGCTCTGGGGCCAAGCTATTATTTATTATTGGTACCTTTCCTGGTGCCTGCTCAGGTCAGTCTTCTGGGAGTGGTGCAGTAGGGATCTTGACTTGGATGATGGCTGGAGGAGAGCCTGCTGGCCCCCACGAACAGCCAACCACAAATATGTTTGTGAACAGGGCCATGTTTATGGTTGTTCGTGAGTCCCTGTTCATGGATGGCAACGAACAACGAACATCATGTTGGATTTTTTTTCTGTTCATACCCATCTCTACTTAAAAGTCATCCCATCACCTACACAAAGTCTGAAGCACTGGTATTTCTGTTTTACAGATGGAAAAAAAGCTAAAGCTGAAAGACAGCAGCTTACCAAGAGCTACTGTGTGAAGTAAAAGCAAACAAAAGCTGGAGTTTTAATTCACGTCTTTCCCCCAGCTTCATTCTGCTATCTGATGGACTGTACAGACTATTTTAAAGCACACCAGGGCCGATTCCAGACAGCCCTCTGCAATCCGAAACATTGCGCATTGTCGCGCGTCATCATGCGGAAAACGCGAAATATTGCGTTTTCTCGCGTGAGTTTTGCGTGACCTTGCGCAAAACTCGTGCGAGAAAACACGATATTTCATGTTTTCCGCGCGATGACGCGCGACAACGCGCAACGTTTTGGATTGCAGAGGGCCGTCTGGAATCGGCCCTTTTCTCCTTCACAAAGGTCACTTTCAAAAAAAGATTGGCCCCAAATTTGTCTCCCTACACCAAGCTTCCACCAACCCAGACGTAAGCCCACCAGCCATGTATTGTGACCTTCTGGGTGTTTGACATCCCCTCTGTTTTCCCAATACAGAGCTGGCAACAAAAGCAGACAACTTTGGGTAAATAGTGAGAAATAAGAGCCAGTATGGTGTGAGGAAAGGTAGGCACACCAAACCATTTCACTCCATACCCTGAGTCAGGTCTGTGCCCAAGGAACTGAGGCACTGCTTTGACCAGCAGTGTGGGAGAAGGCAGTCTTCATGGCTTAGGCCTGTCATTGGCTCTCAGACCTGCTTAACCATCAGCCAAGTCCAAGGTGAATCTGCTAGCTTGTCTGACCAAGTACAACTCCCCGCCATTTCATTTGCTTGCTGGCACACCAACATCTTCACAAGTAGGTGTTGGGGGGTTTTTTGGCAGTTGCCTACCCTGGGGTAGTGGTTCAAATGGACTGGTAAGACTCAGCCATAGGGTTGCCAGGTCCCCTTACCCTCCTGGTGGGGGAGGGGGGGAGACACCTGGCACTCACCTTTCTGTGACATCATCGCACAGGCCAGGGAGCATGCGTGCACTTCACAGCACGCTGATATGGGCCCCAAATGGGCCTGATTCAGCTTGTTTGGGCCCAAATCAGCCCTCTGTGATGCACAGGAGCACTCTCAGGGTGGTGTGATGACATCACTCTTGGGAGTGACATTGTTGCGCTGTCCAGGGAGTGCGCCTGGGAGCCCTGTTCCCCCACCTTTCCCCCCTACTGGCCAGGTGGCTGGGGGCAGAGGGTGGCAGCAGGGGATCTCCTGCCCCCACCGGGGGACCTGGAATCCCTACTCAGCCATGAAGCTCACTGGGTGACTTCGGGCAAGTCACTCCCTCTCAGCCAAACCCGACTCATACTGTTGTAAGAATAAAACACAGGAGGACATTGACATATGCCACCCCGAACAGAATAAAAACTTGATAGATTACAAGTTGTTTGGTTTTGCAGGCCTGCCTACCAGTCTCCGGTGTCCCTCCAGACTCTATTGGTCCTCATGACTTCCAGATCCCACGTTTCTTCAACAGGCTTAGCTATCACTACCTGCTTTCTTTACAACGTAACCCTTTCTCTACCTATGCAAACAATACTGGGAGAAGAAGTGAGTCTGCTGAGAGGACTCTTTTTATTCTACGAGTTCTTGGGTGGATCTTGTGTACCCAGAGGGAATGGCCTTATGAGGGGGAAATGGTACTTTCCCAAGCTTTTCCTCTCTAGTCTGTACTATAGGTCATCACCTCCTGCATTCTGTTCTTGAAATAGCAGTCCAAAGTCTATTGTTGTGCTTTGCTGTATGTAGCAAGATTACTTGGTAATTCTCGTGTGGCTTTCTTAACTTGCAGCTACCTCATCCCTGAATTCCCAGCTTCAGCATCTTCAGCATCTTCAACAGCTCCAACAGCAACAGCAACAGCAGCAGGGCCAAACTAGCCAGCAACCACAGGGGCAAGCAAGCCAACCAGCCCACCAAGCGCAGCAGCCTCAGCAGCCACAACAGCCTCAGCAGCAGCAGCAGCAGCCACAACAACCGCAACAGCAACCCCAGCAGCAACCCCAGCCACACACACAGTCTCAGAGCCAGAGTCAACCGCCACCAGCTCAGCCATCTTCAAGCTCCCCTTCAAAGCCCACCCAGTCACCAGGACATGGCCTTCCCTCACCTCTCACATCACCAAATCCACTCCAGGTAGGACCCCCTGGTCATCTCTCAGAGCTAAGCTACTAGAGACAACTTACACGAGGAGGAACACGTGAAGGGAGACGCAATATTAGCCGGGAAGCTGAGTTTTAAAAGAGATTTGAAGGCTTTGTCAATTTCCCCTATCTACAGAGCCAGGGAGATGGCTGCTCAGAGGGTTTGTTAATTTCCTCTTTGCCTCTTAGAAGGGGAAGTGAAATTGACAGAGCCTTTGGGAGGCAAAGAGGAAATTAACAAACCTTCTGAGCAGGGACCTCCCTGACTCTGTAGAGAGGGGAAATTGACAAAGCCTTCTGATCTCTTTTAAAACTCAGCTTCCTGGCTAACATTGTGACTCCCTTCACGTGCTCCTCCTCATGTAATTCGTCCCTTGTAGCTTGGCTTTCTTTGTCTCTTCAAAGGTTCTTGGGTTCTCTTCATTGATCAGTAATGGTCTCTGAAAGCTCTAAGCAGGGTGGTGGTGGCAAAAGTGCACACGAATCCACTTGAAGCTGCCTTATACTGAATCAGACCATTAGTCCATCAGGGACAATATTGCCTACTCAGACTCGGAGCGGCTGCCCAGGGTTGCAGGCACAGCTCTTTCATATCACCTACTACCTGGCCCTTTCAGCAGTAGATGCCAGGGATTGAACTCGGGACCTTCTATATGCAAAGTAAATGCTCTACCATTCAGTGTCATCCCATTATGTCCATATACCCTGTTATCCAGGGCCATTTTCACACTGCTTACTGGCCACAGAACATCCCGCCGAGTTCCCGTAATGACAGCGTCTTCCTGGCATGATTTCATGCGAGAACGGCAGTTCTTGTGCGAAATTGCGCCAGGAAGACACTGTCGTTCCAGGAGTTCGGCACGATGTTCCGTGGCCGGTAAGCAGTGTGAAAACAGCCCAGGTTATGCTGAGTTGTTCAGATGCTTCTTTTCTGTTAAAATACACCCCCTACCACCATCTTTTTAAAGGTATGGGGTCATAAATGAGTCATAGGACGAAGAAACTTTGTGTTGTTGCTTCCTATTTTCAAATCAAGCCAGACTGAACTGATTTCACTATTACACAAACAACAAGAATATGTGAGAGAGTGGAATAGCAGAAGGGGCTGATAATAGAGATATGCTGAACTATTCCATTTAGTTTCAAGGGTATTTTCTCCCTGTCAAAAAACAAAAGCACCTTTGTACACTGAGAACATTTAAATGCAAAAAAAAAAAAATTCAATGGTTGGATTCTCTGAGTCTGTAGTTGCGTGTCATTCTGTATTGCGAAACACCTGCTGCTCTTGCCAACCAAAAAGGCAGCTTGCCAGAGGGTCTCTAGGAGCGTCATTTTCTAGCAGGAGTTAAACTTTTACTGCTCAGTCCTTTGCTTTCAAAACTGTATCCATCCATCCTTCAATCCTGGTGAGAACTGAAGAATCTGCCTTCCATTCCCATGAATCTGGGGCTAGAACTTATCCGGTTAACTTATTTTAAGTTCTTGCCCTTATGGCTAAACTACACATAATATTGCAATTGCAATTTGCTCTTAATATCAACCAAAAGGAGGTGTGCTAATTCACAGTGCTGTGGTAATGGGGAAGATGGAGTTAATTCCCTCCCCCCTCACACACACACAATTTCCCCAATTGAAAATGCCTGAGTGGTTTTAAGTCCCTATAAGGAAAAAAAACCAGGGCATCGTACGTGGATCAGCAATAGACATCACTAGCATTAGGGCCAGCAGATTAAAAGTGAGCACATGCAATGGATAAACAATCCTAAATAATTAAGAGAATCCGGATAAAAAACCAACGTACTAAAAGTTATCCAAATGCAAACAATGGCAAACCAAACAAACACTATGGGAGAGAGAATTCTATAAACATGGTGCTACTACTACAAAATCCATATCTCTGTGCTCCATCCACCTCATCTCTGTAGGCAGGAGTGCCCAGGGAAGAATCTTTTTGGAAGATCAGAATGGTTCCCTGCACCATATACCCATTAATACCTCCAGTACGACATTTGGAATCAACTGAAATTTCCAAACAGTTTCCAAAGATCCTCTTCCTCTTTCAAGGAAGCATATACACTCCTAGACCTAATTGGTTATTCCCGAAGGGAGATGTAATTAGTTGAGATGGGCAAGGATTGAGCAAGCACTTCTCTAATACCTGGTCTGCATCCTCAAGCAAAACCTTACCTGAACCCCAGCCAAGCAATGACAATATTGTTCTGGTGACATCAAGTTATGTTTCTGTTATCAACAGTGACATCACAATCAAAGCAAGTGTGACTGATTATGGCAGCTATGCTAAGGGTGCTTTTCTGGGAGTAAGCCCCGTAGAATAACATGGGACTTACATCCAACTAGACTTGCTTGGGATTGCTCCTGCATCCTCCAAGTACCTTGCAATAGGTTACAGACATCTGTCAAAGGTTCTTCACTCAGGACTGCTCAGCTGGAATTTCTGAGTAGATGGAATGGAGGCAATGCTTTTTTCTTTACTGCTTGCAAAGTAGGCTATAAGATTAATTCTCCTGTTTAGGTGTGTTCATCTCACGATTTGTGGTCACCATTGTGAACATACTGGTCATCCTTGTTATTTCGTTATCCCAGGATACTTTCAGTGAAATCCTAAACAGAGTTACGCCAGACTAAGCTCATTGAAATAATTGGGCTTGGACTAGATTAGCTCTGTTTAGGATTTCACTGTTTGTATAGTAGGGGCTAAACAGGCCGAACCATTGAGAAAAACTGTCTGGGGTACTAGAGTCAACTGCCTGGTGGACCTCCCTATGTCAGAAGTCAGTCCAAGCTTCAGTAGGTCTGCCTACCACATCGTGCAGTGAGCCCCAAGGGTAATTGAGGTCCATCTAAATGGTTTCCCATCCCAGCAGAGGATCAGGGGCCCTACGTCTAACCCTTATGTGATTTTCTGCTGGGGGAATGGTATCCATCTCACCCCTAGCTTAAGTGTTAACAGTTTGTGTGAACACAGTTAGTATGCAAAATAGTAAAAAGTCCAGTAGCACCTTTAAGACCAACCAACTTTATTGAGGCATGCATCTGATGGAGAGGGCTGTGGTTCTCGAAAGCTTATGCTTCAATGAAATTGGTTGGTCTTAAAGGTGCTACTGGACTTTTTACTATTTTGCAACTATGGACTAACATGGCTAACTCCTTTGGATCTATGACAGTTAGTTATGAACACACCCCGAGTCTCTGCTCAGTAACAACACAAGAGTCAGTTTCACTCTTCAAGATGGCAATGATCCAGATACACTCACTGCAGGGAAAGCAAAATGAACCCAGCAGGGCTACAATACATGCTGATTGCACTGTCAGCTAGTTTGAATCAATCTTTTCTAGGCTGGCTGAATCAAACCAGGAGCTTTTAAACACACAAGAAGAGAAGAGCAAAACCAAATAATGGGAATTCCCATATTGCTTTCCGCAGAGGCGAGGAAATGCCTCTTTTTCTGGAACATGAAGCCAAGATTAACAGCAATGTTTACAAAATGAACCATAGGCACAAATAGAAAGTTCTGGAGAAAATACATATCCCATGGATTTTATATGTATCCCGTATCTGTTCAGGAACTCAAAGCTAGCACAAGTGAACTCAGAGTACAATTGACGCCTGCAGAAATACAGCTTTTATCTTGTGATGTGTATTTGGGAAAGTCATATAGATCTCAGTCGGGGTTTTCTCCCAAGTAATTGTGCATAGAATTGCACCTTTTGTTCCCTCACCACTGGAAACTTGAGGTAGGTGAGGGGTGGTCCCGGCCCCACCCTCCTTGTTGCTCTGGTTCGGGGCTGCCAGCTACGTAGGGGGGGGGTTCAATCACAGCCAGTTCCTCATCCTCTCCCAGCTCTCCTTCAGTGAAGCCTGCAATGATGGATCCTCATTTATCCCATGGAACATGGGGCTTCCCTTTGCAAATCTCTTCCTCAATGACATTCTCTTAGCAGCGCTTCAGTACATAGTGTCAATGGCTACTTAAGCTAAGTGAGCCGTCTATCCTGTTAGCGATAGCTTAGGGACTCTTTAATATGTAGATTATTGATGCAAAAATAGATTCAGAGGGGCGGCTGTCACATTTTATCGTCTCATTGCTGCCGCCACACCAGCACAGCTGAGTGCATTCGATACTAAGCCGTGCTAAAATGCTTTCTAACTACCTGTCTCGCTGCTGTACAATTAATTTTCTTTTTTTAAAAAGAAAAAATATCATGTGCAGATCTAAAAAACGCAACCTTTTGTGCTGCCATTTTGACAGCCGTTTGAACTTTTCTGCAAGGTTGGGTCTTCTTGTTATTTCCTTAAGCATCCTGGTCAGTTATCACTAGTTTTATGGGATGATCACATTGAGGAGGGAGCAGGAATAGTTGGGTCAGCCCTCGTGCCCAGCTCCCAAGTATCAGCAATCCTATTAGCAGAACAATCACCACCCTTATACACCTGTGTAGCTTCTGGATTCGCCATTCAGCTGTCTGATTTTAGCCCTGAGTTCTCCAGTTGCTGAAACAAAACAAGGGGAGTTTTACCCGATGTTGCTTTACATAGCTACTTTTCTTTAAAAAAAATTTTTTTTTAGAACATAAGGGCCTTTTTTTATCTGTTGCTTAAAATACTGGCTCGGAATTAAATTCAAGAAAATAATAGCCTCCAAGGTAAATGGTCTTTATGAACTGAAACAAAGCAGCTTTAGTTTGGAAGAATATTAAGGGAATAAAGATCAACTAAGTTAAAAATTTGACAGGTTAAATTTCATTTCTGAATTCTTGATTTTTCATGTGGGTTTTATCCTCTTACATTATTCAGCGGCTGTCTGAAAGATATTGGTTTAGAACAGTGCAACTTAGAAAGATTGTCACGGAGAAGCCCATAATACAGAAGGATGATTGCACTTATTTCACAAGGTTCTAAGACTAACAACAATTATAACTAAAAATGTACAGGTGCTGTCATGTCTTCAGACAGAAAATTAAATGAAAGTGACTGTGTTACATCTACCTGACTTAGGTATTTTACTTTCCTGGGTTGATTCGAAATTAATAACAGTTTTGGAGGACAAACGGAGCTGCAAAAATTCTCGGAATGATTCTTGTCAGATTTCTCTATAATATATCACACTTTGATTTTAATACTGGTCTGTAGTAATAAAATCTTCAGTTCAGCAGAGGGTGTTGCCTTTTGTGATTTTTCTCCACAACCAAGTTGTCTGGCTGCCTCACAACCTTATTGATGCCATCTTTGAATGATTATTTTCTTTTGACCTGGTTTGGTAGGCCTATTTTTGATGTGTTTATTTATTTAAATGTCTACTCTGCCTTTCTGCTGAAAAAGCCCTCGAGGCAGTTCAAGATTGCTCTTCACTTCAATCGTCAAAACATAACAATAATTTTACTTCTCAAAAGTGACTCTGCATATATCGCTGCACATCAAAGCAAAAGGTCTGTCTAAAGCAAAATCTTTGTTCTGGACTTGCTTGGAAAAAGTGGTCCTTTCTGGGTCTGGTTATTTATGGCAGCCCCCTCTTCTGCTGAAGCAAGCAGTTTTGCTCAAGAAGACACAACCCAGGAGAGAGAAGTAGCAGCAGCAACTTTTGGGCCAAGCTACAAGTGACAAATGACACAGGTTGGACACTTGTCAGCTTCCCTCAAGTTTTGATGGGAAATGTAGGCATCCTGGTCTTGCAGCTTGGCTCTCTGACTGCTGTCCAATGGACTTTTCAACTGTCACTTGCCCAACATTTCGCCAAGCTGCCTATGTTTCCCATCAAAACTTGAGGGAAGCTGACAAGTGTCCAACCTGTGTCATTCGTCACTTGTAGTTTGGCCCTGAGTCCACTGTATACCATCATATATGGTTTGAGGTTTGCACAGGGCTTTTTTTTCTGGGAAAAGAGGTGGTGGAACTCAAGACCGCACAATGATGTCACTTTGGGTCAGCTGGGAAAAGGGGGGAGTTTTTTAAAGTTTAAATGACCCTCGGCAAAAAAGGTCACATGGCCAGTGGCCCTTCCCCCTGATCTCCAGACAGAGGGGAGTTTAGATTGCCCTCCGTGCTGCTCAGTGACATGGAGGGCAATCTAAACTCCCCTCTGACTGGAGATCAGGGGGTGGGACCACTGGCCATTTTTAAGAGTTGCCGGAACTCCGTTCCACCATGTTCCCGCTGAAAAAAGCTCTGGATTTGCAGCCCTTTAGATATCTTGATTCGAAGCCCCATACATAGCTTCCATGTTCTTCTCAATGCTGTCGTCAAGCATCAAGTCTCTCTCGTCATTTGAACTTATTCATAAGGATGGAGCATACTCCAGCCATAGTTAAACAATTTTAGTTCTAATTGATTTCAGTGGGAGCGATATAAGCAAGTGATTAAGCCTTTCTTATAGAATAATGGGATTTGAAAGTGCTTAACTTGGCTGGATCTTACCTTTAGTTTCCCATGATTTATTTAATCGGACTTGGGTTTTAGGTACTAGAGCTTATTTCCAATTTATTGCTGTAAAAATCTAGCTGGAGTAATTACATTTCCAGCCAATGCAATATAACTAACATGATCTTTTCAGCAAGCCCAGCAAACACAGAGAAGTTAGTGGAGGCAATGCCTATCCTATTACTTTAGACATCATCATCCTTACTTCTTTTCAGAATGTATTTAGTTTTGCACTCCCTCCAAATGTACTTTAAAATAGTGGCTGGAAGTTTATCACATGATAAAGGCAGCTGTATTAAGCAGCCTTGAGTGTATATCCCTTTTGATGGAAGTCAACAGGTTAATGCTTTATGAACAATTAGACATCATTTAAACTGGTATATCAATTAATTTGATGATGTTTTGAGGACCTTTTATGAAGGCTGTTTTCACACACCCATAACCTCCAGAAAATCGCGCAAAACTCATAGCATGAAATGTCTTCCTAGTGCGATTTCCCATCATGATCCTGTTTAATGGTGTGATTTCTGATGTCATCGTGCTAGAAAGACGTTTCATGCTGTGTTTTGCACAATTTTCTGGAACGTTATGAGGGCGTGTGAAAACAGCCAAAGAAAATAGTTTTTTTCCATTTATTTATTTATTTATTTATTTGTTTGTTTGTTTGTTTGTTTGTTTGTTTGTTTATTTGTTTATTTGTTTATTTGTTTATTTGTTTATTTATTAGATTTTTAGACTGCCCTCCCCGCCAGGCTCAGAGCAAAGCACAACATTTTAATTTACATAAAAACACATAAAAGCAGATAAAACATTACAATAAAATTTAAAACACTACATACAATAAAAACTTCTCAGATGGCAATGGAAGAGTTACTTCATTTCAGACATGGCCCATATATCCATATCTATAGATATATATAGGGTGGTGGACAGATGTTTTCAAGTCAAGTCAAGTATGGCCGGCAGGGACCCAGCCTAGCCTCCGCCATATGCCTGGTGGAACATCTCTGTCTTATAGGCCCAGTGGAAGGATAATAAATCCTGCCGGGCCCTGGTTTCATCAGAATGAGAGTTCCACCAGGCTGGTGCTAGGACCGAAAAGGCCCTGGCTCTGGTCGAGGCCAGGTGAGCCTCCCTAGGACTGGGGACCACCAAAAGTTTTTTGTGTGTATAATGAAGTGTCCTCTGGGGTATATATAGGGAGACGCAGTCCCGCAGATATGCTGGACCCAGTCTGCATAGGGCTTTATAGGTCAGCACAAAACCTTGAACCGGACCCAGTACTCAACTGGTAGCCAATGCAGCTGGCGTAATATAGGTGTTATATGTTCCCCTATCAGGACTCTTGCAGTCACCCATGCAGCTGCATTTTGAACGAGCTGTAATCTCTAGATCAAGCCCAAGGGAAGCCCTGCATAGAGCGAGTTGCAGTAGTCTAATCTAGAGGTAACCATTGCTTGGATCACTTCTGTTAGGTCATAGGTCAACAGGTAGGGGACAAGCTGCTGGGCTTGTCTCAGATAGAAAGATGAAGACCAGACAACTGGTCAAATCTAGTGTGTGTCCCGCTTGGTGTGCGGGAGTCAAAACCAACTGGGAGAGTCCCAGTGCGGTCATGGAAGATACTAGGTCCGCAGCCTGAATAGAGGCAGCATCATCAGTGTGGATATTGAAGTCACCCAACTTCAGCAGTCTTGGGTACTCCAAAGCCCACCCCGCTACCGACTCCAGCAGGTGCAACAAGGTATCTGCTGGTGCACTAGGCGGTCGGTACACCACACAGATAGCCAAACTCTCCTCAGCACCCCACACTAGGCCCACACAATCAATGCCAGAGATCTTCAGTGTGGGGAGCGGCTTGAAGGAAAACGACTCTTGGACAAGAATCGCCACCCCTCCCCCGGCCTCCTGTTCAGGGCTGATGGAGGACTGAGAACCTGGAGGGGACCAGTTCTTTCAAGGCGACTGTTTTGCCCTCCCTTACCCAGGTCTCAGCCATGCACACCAGATCCATATCATTCGCTGCAAAATAATCATGCAGCATTCTGGTTTTATTATTTATGGACCTGGTGTTGCGCAACATCAGTGTCGAAGGGGGGTTAAAGTTCCTAACTTCACATACAGCATTTCTCAGGATGGGATGAAGACTGGAAGGACACCGAGCCCTACCATATCTCCATGTCCTTCTCATCTTAGCCTGCATCCCACCACCATACCTCCCTCATCCCCAGAGGACTGGGATCCCTGACCCCATACCGGCCACTCTCTTTGTCTACCACCCTCTGACTCACTCTAATTCCTCCAGCCACTAGAACTTTAAATTGCAACTCCAGGATTTTCCGGCATACACTTAATCGTTTGGGCCAGTAAACAATCAATCAAGGTTGAATACATAAATCTCCATAAATAATCTATCCATCCAAATTCCATTCTAATCCTAGCGGCCGCTACTAATAATTAAAAAAATTATCCTATGGGCAGAGTAAAAACCAACCACCCCCAACCAATAAATCATTTCCCATCCCATTCAGTACTACGCCATCAATTCCTCAGAATGTAAACAATCCAATTTCCATCCAATTCCCAACTTGCTAAGGACATCAGAGAGAGGATGGCTAGACACCCCTACACCACCTCTTGATCCAACTCCAGTAAAGACTCCCTCCCTCTATTATTTTAGTTGCTTTACATCATTTAAATTATAACCTTCTTTGAAAATGCTTGTATGGAAGACAATATTAGAAAAATGAATGCAGGTAAAGCATTTTGTGTTTGGTAACATGCATGGTTTCACTAAATCAAGCCCTGTAGAACCATTGTCATATAACTTGATTTAAAAATCTGATTAAAATCTATATTTTAAAATCTGTGATTAATTCATGATAGGCATTAATTGGTGAGGAAACATATATACTCTAAAACATGCTTGACTCCCAAAGCTAAAAGCAGAGTTTCCACTTTGTTCTCACTATTATTCTCTCATTTCCAAATGTAAAATGTAGCATGTTTGAAATCAACTCGATTTTAAATCAGAATTAAACCATTTTAAATCAAGTTACATAATAATGGTTATGTGGTGGGAACCTTCAAAATAAAGGCTAGCAGCTGTGTTATAAGGCAGAGTTTCAGGAAAGTAAGCGACAAAACCGGTTGTATGTGGTATTAGGGTTAGATTAACAAGCCTAGACTCTAAAGAGACTACCTTCAGCTCATTTCTGCCTTACTTTCACCCTACTTCAAGTAAAATTATTTCATATTTTCTGCACTAACTGAAAAACAAATACAGTGCAATCCTAAACAGAGTTAATTGAGTCTAAGCCCATTGATTTCAATAGGTTTAATTAAACACTGGTTATGATATGTTACCTTTCCATGGCTTGCTTGCACATTTAATAACATATGAGTAGTTTGCTTATGAATGTAAAATCATATATAGAGAAAGGCATTTGTACCATTCAAAAGTCAACTGGGTAAGCGAGTACTCTAAAACCAGAATTTCAAGCTCATGCAACTTACTATGTAAAAATCTGTGAGTTCCCTTATTATGCTACTCAAGAGTAGAGATGGGCACAAAACGGGAAAAAACCAAAACGAGTGTTTTGCATTTTACATTTTGTCACATTCCATGAATCACGAATTTCCACGAATTGACCACGATTTGTTAGTTTTGTGATTCATCAGAATCCAGGGCACTTCAACAGCCCCCTTCAGAGATGCCAAACTCGCAGGGAGACTTCAGCAACCTCTCTTCCACCCACCCTCCCAATTTGGCTAAGATTGCAAAACGTTGACCAGAACCCACAAAGCTGGGCCTCAGAGCCAGGCAGTGACCCTGAGACTGGGCTTGGGGAGAGAGGCCCCAAACCAAAACTAAAGGAAACAGCAAGAGTATGTGTCCTCAAAAGAATAGAGAAAGAATTGAGAAGAAACAAAGACAAGCAAATAAAAAAATGGGGAGGCCTAGGCCCCAGAGCCAGGCTAAGGCCTGCAGCTAGGGTGAGGTGGGATGGAGGAAAAAATGCACCCTCATCCAAAGACCTTCCCACAGCAAGGCCAAGAGCTGGAAATAAGAGGCTTCTTTCAGTCTCTTTTAAAGCAGCAGCAGCCAAAGCACAATTCTACACTCCCTCTCACACCAATCCCAGCAATAGATCCTCCCTCTCCCTCTGTCTACTGGGACTGAAAAGCATGAGGCAGAGAGAGGTGCCTTTTATAACAAACGCTGACATAGAGTAGAACAGGAGGAGGTCTGTGGTTGGCTGACAGACCTGCCTAAGGGTTTAGAGGGGTGAGATTGGTGTGTCCTTGGTTACAGAATGCCCACTTCCTTGGTTGCCTAGGGGATTAACCCCCTGCTCCTCGCTGTATAGGGCAGAATGGGAGCTCTCTAGTTGGCTAGGAGAGCTGCCTATCAAGGTTAAGTGGCCTACGACTGCGGTTTCCAATGGCAACAAAAGGTCTGGGCCCATTGTTGCCTAGGGAATCAATCGATCTGTGCCAGCTTATCTGAAATTATGAATCATT